>NC_091801.1:30282500-30602500 GCF_041296235.1 Equus asinus | reverse complement strand
TTCAACAAGTAGCAGAGAGCGATCACGTGGGGCAGGTTTGGGGTGCCGCGCTCCTTCCCGCTTCCCTCGGAATCGCAGCTCTCCCTAAAGCTGCACGTCGACGAATCTAACCTGTGCTTTCAATTCGGCTTTGCAGGCCCTCGGAGTCCGCGGCGACGGTGGGCTTAGAGGGCGGTGCTTCCCCCGAAAAGGCCAGGGTAGGGCTTGGAGCACGGCCGGGAGCGCCTTGACGCGGGTCCGCGCGCACTCGGGCTTCGAGACCGCAGAGCCTGGCAGGGCGGCGGTCGAGGAAAGGGGATGGCCCTCCCCGCTGCCCTCGCTGAGATGCACAACGCGACGTCCTCGGAGCCGGAGCTCTCCAACGTGTCGTGCGCCGGCATCGCTCTGGGCTGCCCCAACGCGTCGAGCCCGCCGCCGCCGCCGCCGCCGCTGCCGCTGGCCGTGGCCGTGCCAGTAGTCTACTCTGTGATCTGCGCCGTGGGGCTGGCGGGCAACTCGGCCGTGCTGTACGTGCTGCTGCGGGCGCCCCGCATGAAGAGTGTCACTAACATGTTTGTCCTCAACCTGGCTATCGCCGACGAGCTCTTCACGCTCGTGCTGCCCATCAATATCGCTGACTTCTTGCTGCAGCAGTGGCCCTTCGGGGAGCTCATGTGCAAGCTCATCGTGGCCATCGACCAGTACAACACCTTCTCCAGCCTCTACTTCCTCACGGTCATGAGCGCCGACCGCTACCTGGTAGTGCTGGCCACCGCGGAGTCGCGCCGGGTGGCCGGCCGCACGTACGGCGCCGCGCGCGCGGTGAGCCTGGCGGTGTGGGGCCTCGTGACGCTGGTCGTGCTGCCTTTCGCGGTCTTCGCTGGGCTCGACGACGAGCAAGGCCGGCGCCAGTGCGTGCTGGTCTTCCCGCAGCCCGAGGCCTTCTGGTGGCGGGCAAGCCGCCTCTACTCGCTTGTGCTCGGCTTCGCCATCCCCGTGTCCACCATTTGTGTGCTCTACACCACCCTGCTGTGCCGGCTGCGTGCCATACGCCTCGACAGTCATGCCAAGGCCCTGGACCGCGCTAAGAAGCGGGTGACACTCTTGGTGGTGGCGATCCTGGTCGTGTGCCTCCTCTGCTGGACGCCCTACCACCTGAGCACCGTGGTGGCGCTCACCACCGACCTCCCGCAGACGCCGGCTGTCATCGCGGTCTCCTACTTTATCACCAGCCTCAGCTACGCCAACAGCTGCCTCAACCCCTTCCTCTACGCCTTCCTGGACGACAGCTTCCGCAGGAGCCTCCGCCAGCTGCTGGCGTGCCGAGCCGCCGCCTGAGCACCCCGCACGCCCTGCTTCCCCACCCTGGCGCCGCTAGTCCCGGCCGGCGCAGCAGGAGCTGGTGCCTGCGGCGCTCAGGTTCTGTGTTTCACGGGCAGTCCCCCCCCCACCCCCCCACCCCCGCCGCGGAAACTTGCTAGAGATGCAGATACTTGGGCGCCGCCTCAGACCTACTGATTGATCGGGCTGTGCTGCATCTGCAATTTGAATTTGCCAAGCCCCCCAGGTGATGCAGGAGCACACCAAGTGTGAGGACCCTTGCAGCTGAGAAGGCACACTGACCCCTCCCTAATGCCAAAGTCACCGAGTCGACCGCCGAACTTGACACAGGTGGGGAGTAAGGGGAGAAGAGGGGGGCAGTACTGCTGGGAACGCTTTTCGGTTCCCGTTTCCCTACTCCAGCCCGAGCCGTCCGCAACCCAGGCTCTAGGGGGAGCGTCGGCGCTAACGAGGGGAGATGCCCAAGGATGCCGCGGGCGCCTCCGCGCTCGCCTCTGCACTTCTTCGCTTTCCAGCAGTGAGTCTGTGTTTTTGCTCAAGCTGGCGAACAGCCTGGCCCAGTACCCTAGTCCTCCTCGAGCTGTAACCACTGGAGAAAAAGGGCAAGGCGTGTGCGTTCCGCGCCCACCCCTCCGAGGTGCGCCGGGTCCAGGGGAGCGGGCGGGTGTGGCTGACGAGGCCGCCCGTCCGCACTTGGACGGAGGAAAACTGAAGAACTCGGGGTGGTCCGGCAGAGTAAGAGAGAGTGAGTGAGTGAGAGAGGGAGGTAGGAAGAGAGGGAGAGAGACGGGGAGAGAGAGAGTGGGAAAAAGAGCGAGCGAGCGAGCGAGCGCCTAGTGCAGGCGTGGGGTTTGGGTGAAGGAGGCTAGAGCTTGGCTGTGACTGCCTACAAGAGTGATAATAGTGATAATTCCCCCTTCCTGTCCCAGCCTCTTCTTGCCTTACCTTTCCACTTTTCTACCCTGCTCACACCTGAAAATTCTCAGCGTCTCTTCGGCTCTACGGGGACCCGGCTCGCCCAGCCCGGGAAGCGCTAGGACCCGGGAGTTGCCCAGGCGCGCGGTTGCGGCGCCCCCTTGCGGAGCCAGCTGCCCAGTGCTGAGCGTCCTGAAAAAGAGCTGTTTGCCCTTGAGCTCCTGGGCCAAACTGCTCTTTACACCTGTTGGTTACTAGTCATGGCTTCTTTGTATAAAAGACTTCATTGCCCCTACGCCCCTTTGTCCCCTTTGACCTCTCATACTTAAATCAGTTCGTTACCATTCTTTGTGTATTGTTTTTCGCAACTGAGAACTATATAAATACATACATCCCAATCTCACAAGTTTGTATGAGGAGCGGATGAGATTTAAAAAGAAATATGTATCCATTCCTTTGTTCCCTTTCTCGTCGTGTTATTCATCCTTTTCATCTTAGGGAGAGCCAGAAAGCTGAAATGACTGACACCCTCATATTTCCCTCTACAGGGAGCAATGGGTTACCTATGCTTTATTCCTTAGTCCCAGACAACACCTGGTGGTCAGGTGAACCTGGTAAATAGCTGGTTGTGGAATCACAAGGGAGACTGGCCAGCACCCTACGTTTATTTTATCTCTACTTATGGGAGACAAAAGTGGATTAAGAGAGAGGACTGACACTTGGGTTTGCCCAACCATCTGAGTTACACCTCAGACACGAGGGCAGAGCCTTAAACAGACTATGGTCGTTGATTACAGTTTTTTAAAAGGTACTTTTTCTTTGGAATGAATTCCAAACAAGAGTGAAAATTTCTGAAAATATTTGTTTTCTATGACTCCGTGTTAAGTGTGAGAAAGAGTATGAGTGTTGCCAGTAGGTTTTGTTTACTTAGTTTGCTGGGCATTAATCAATTTCTCAATTATTTAAGTTCAAAATACCTTTAAAAAATATGTGGAAGGGAAAAACTCTCCCTTGGGTGAGGGGAAGCAAATCCCCATTCCAATTTTGGTGAATGAGAATTGCTACCTTAGCTCTCAGAGTTGTTAGGAGCAACGAGATAATTCACAGCTATCAGTTTAGAAAATGTACATTTAGAAACCTTCTACATTGGGCGACCAATAATAGAAAATTGTTCAAAATATAACTTTTCACGTCCAATGCATTTTGGATGATGGGTATCATGGTATTTGAATAGTCCTCTGCTAGCAGGCTTCAGAGGCCTCTTGGAATTCATTGTAGTATCTTTCAAATTTCTTGGAAACATTTTATTTATTTACTCTTATGACTAACAAAATTCTTTTGTGAATCTTCTGTAATTTTTTAAGATTAAAGATTTAAGCTTAGAGTAACTGCCACATCATTTAAGGTGATGGACAAAGGGTAAAGTGGACATTTGGCCACAAACACAACCAGGTGCAATCACCTGGATTTGAAACCTCATCTGTCTTCATAAACTCAGTAACTGTACTTTAACATCTTCTGGACACAACTAGGGGACAGCCAAGTGATCCATCCGTCCACTGCTTCATCCCTGCCACAGATGTACCTGGAGCAGTCCTGGAATCAATGGATATGACTGCTGGAAAAGCATATGGACTGACGTCTCTGTACTGTCCGCAGTGAGGCATGGATTGGCATCCAAGTATGGTGTGTGTGACATTAAATAGGACTCAGTAGTTCAGTTTCCCCTTGGCTTTCTAGATCATTGGACAAACTGTTGTATCATTATTTGTAGGTTGTTGCCTTCATCTTAGCCTGTGGAAGTCCAGATTGTGTGTCTTAGACTAGTTTTTTATGTCTTAGGTACCAGGTAGAATAAGTATGCAAGTATCCATGTAAAAGCAAAATTTATTTCCGTCATTGTGTTGCAAAGGTTTTAACTCTGTTTTGAATTCTTGCAGTCTTTTTGTAAACTATGTTGTTTGGTTATACCACTTCTGATATTTAAATGGTTTTAGTTAACTTAGTCTAGTTGGTTTTAGTTAACTTAGTAAAGTTATGTACTGTATGTGTTTAGGCTTCCTCTTGAGCAATGCAGAAACTCTGCTAGTCCACATTGAGAGAAACTTAGTTTAAAATAAAAGCTGAAACACTCTATGTGATAAGTGAATGTTCTATTGCCTGAGAACATGGGATCCATAATTCAGTCACCTTAGTATTTACGCAATATTAATTTTTTAAATATTGCCTTCATAGAAAAGATATCTAATAGATAAGCAGTGAGTAAATAGAAGTATTTGACAGGACAAGATTAAGAATGAAATCTGCTACCCCCTTTGTTTTGGTTGGTTGTGAAAATGATGTATAATTGCTGATTAGCACAAAAACTCTTAACATATGCTGAGCAGAAAAAGAATGATAAGTTTTTATCATATAATTGCAAACCTCGTTTCTTGAATATTTGAGCAGCTTGTGTGGAGATTGAGAAGGGAAGAGAAACTGCTTAAATTGTTAGCACGCACATTACTATTCCAGCTCACAGTAAGCACAGACATGGCTCACACATGTGCAAGGTGGAGGATCTCTCCAGAAGAACGGTCCCACTTATTGAAAACTCTCCTTTCCTCAGCAAAAAGCTGGGAAAACAACCATAGACAACATCCTGCCGTGGATGGCCATCACCTACGGTTATCCATACAAACGCAGAGGGCAGAGAATGCGTCATATAGTGGTCTCTTATTGGGACAGCTTTGGGTCAGGCACTTTTGTCCCCATTTTATATACAGAGAAAGTGAGATACAAGGAGGTGAGTCCATTTAGCCAGGCCTACAGGGACCCATCAGGACCAGTCAGGGCCATCCGCTTCCTCTTCTGGGCATTGTCTCATCCTAGTCCAGCAGAGATGAGATTGGTTGCAATGTATAATATGGAATTATTAGATCATAGAAAACATTGATGTCTTTGAAATGTTTAATGCATTAAGTAAGATATACCCACTATTACATCACATGATACAAAGAAAAGATAAGATTTAATAGTAAAACGTCTATCCTAACTCAGAGTCTTGAAAGTGTATGGTGTTGTTAAAGGTTAGGTAGGAATAAAGATTCCTTGACTAAGGCTGGCAGCAGTCACAGCTCAACTGCAAAAGGCCCAGGTACGTTGTGATCTGCATGCTTTGTGCATATGGAGTTGTGCTACAGGGTGCACCAGTGGTGAAGAATAGGTTGTTAGTGGCACCTCTATTTATATAGAACAGAATTTTGCAATGGATAACATTGTCCTTGAATTTAGACCAAGGTACATTTATTTATTTTCACCATATCTCATAAGGTTACTTGAAGACATCATATTATATCAATTAAAAGAAAAAAGATAAAGGGAAAAGAAACTTAAAATGACATCTCTGAGAAACTGTTAAAATGGATGAACTGCATGCTTCCCACAAGACTTTTTTTTTTTTCTTGAGGAAGATTAGCCCTGAGCTAACATCTGTGCCAATCTCCCTCCATGTTTTGTTTGTTTGTTTGCATGTGGGACACCTCCACAGCGTGGTTGTGAGTGGAATAGGTCTGTGTCTGGGATTCAAACCCACAAACCCAGGCTGCTGTAGCAGAGTGCATGGAACTTTAACCACTTGGCCCTGGGGCCATGCTCAGGATTTCTCTTTTGACAAATACTTCTTGGCAGTGAGAGTAGATTGCATTCCCTACAAATGCCTGAAGTGCCGTCCTGCACAGGAACCAGACTCCTCAGTGAACCACGACGACCTGGTGAGTCAGCTTAGCATCTTTCTGTGAAATCTGGATCCGCTAACAAAGACTGTGTGACCAGAAGAAGTGTCCTGAGGATGAGCTAATGACTGCACTACCGAGGCCACTGCACACCACGGAGAGAGTGGGTGGAATTTCACTATCAAATTGTGTTTAGTCAACAATGTAGGAGAGATGGTTAGTGTTCCCAAAGGTGAGAGACTTCCCATTTATGGATACTGAATAGTAACAACAAAATAGATATTTTAAATGGTTCCTCCATTTGACGAGTTAGTTTACTTTAGACAGAGATGAATTATCTGGTAGATGAGAAAAGACAAGCCCCATTCAGTATAGGTGATATGAATGAAGCAATCAAATTAGAAAAGATGTAAATATTTACACCTGTTAAAGTACCTAGTATATTATCCATAGTCTCCTACGTGACATTGACGTTGTTTTGAAACCTGTAGCTCCTGCCTCTCAATATAACTGCCGCTTCTAGTGCTGCATTTTCATTTGTTCTCTTTACACAGAAATTCCAGGGATCCTAGTTAGAAGAGAGTTTCTCACACCCTTCCTGAAGAAATTGCATCTTGACTTTATTATTACCATTTGTCATTATGGTTAAAATTTATTGTATACCCTACTCAGCCATAAAAAAGGACAAAATTGTCCCATTTGCAATAACATGGATGGACCTGGAGGGTGTGATGTTAAACAAAATAAGCCGGAGAACAGAAAGACACACGCTGCATGATTTCACTCACATGTGGAAGATAACAAATACGTGTACAAAGAGAACAGATTAGTGGTTACCAGAGGGGAAGGGGGTTGGGGCTAGGTGAAAGGGACAAGGGGGCACATATGTATGGTGATGAATAAAAATTAGCCTACTGGGGGCAAGGACAATGAACAGTATTTAGGAATTGATAAACAATAACGTACACTCGAAATTACGCAAAGTTATAAACCATTGTAATCCCAATAAAATTACTTAAAAAAATTTATAGTATACCTTTAAACATATTTATTTAAAATGAAAATGTATTTTAAATGTACAAGGTATGTTAAATAATGAGATTTCTTGTGAGTTTTATACTTCCACTTGGAAGGAGGAATACATTTACCTAACTTTCTGTTGAATTTTTCAGGAATAGTATTAAAAACAATAACCCATTCAGTTCTTTGAAATGTCATTTAAAAATTTTGAGCTCGATGCATGTTCAATTTTTGTTTGAAGTAGTTTTATGTTTATCAAAATAATATGTAAGCGTGATTTAAACTTTAAAACTCTGATTGTACTAAAAGCCTTATAAGCAGCAGCTCCCTGCCTCGTCCTTCCAGGCCTGAGTCTCTCTTAGAGCTGCTTTAGTTGTTTATTCTAGGATTTACCTTCTTATTGCTAAATTATAAAGCCTCTATTATAAAACCTCGATGTTTTAATTCATTAATTTTAAACATTATAATTAAGAGGATTTGGGGGGTCTGTTAGCACTTTTGAAAGCTGGTTGTATTCAAGGGGTCTCTCATTCATTCTGTTTTCAGACTTTTACTTTCTCTCCTTATTTTCCTTCCAACACTTGGCTCCTGGCTTCTCCAGTGCCTGGTTCTGTGTGTCCTGCGCATCTCTGGGTCCAGCGTCTCCTGGGCATGAACTTCCGCTCCCACAGGAGTAGGGAGGAGGGTCACCCAGCTGTATGGGTCAGGCTTGGTAGTCTATGCACTTCTTATACAAACTTCCCTTCGGCCTCCCTGTGTGTAGCCTTGTGGATTACTCCCCCCTCCCGTGGGTGAGGTGGTCTCTGAGCGCTTTGGAGGCAAGTCAGATTGGATGGAGTTGGTGTGTCCCTCTGTAAACATTTCTCCGCTCTGCTGCTTACAACTGCTCCTTCTGCTCACCGTCCTCTCAAAACCTATTGATATCTCTTGTCTCTGGTGTCTCTTATCCAGGTCTCTCTTTCCATTTAAAAAATTTCTTTCCTATTATTATAGTAGAAGTTTGAGAGAAAATAACAATAAAAATATTGTATAAATGCCATCACTTTAAACTGGAATATATGTCTATATATACATATTGTATATGTATTTGTATATGTATGTGTGTGTGTGTGTGTGTATGTAACAGGTTTGATGAAATTTGAGTGAACTTTCTTACTGACCTAGAGAACTCAGTGAGAAATCAGTTACTTGGAAGAAGATTAGTGTATAAAGGTCGATGTGTCTGTCATCCAAAATGTCATAAAATATCTGGGAATGAAAAGATAAATCCAAGCAATCTAAAACGTTAGGTTTCTCTGGCACAGATTCTGATATTTGGAGATCCCTACATGTAGTCTGTCAAGATAACATAACCCACTTGAAGCAGAACCTCTTCTTCATGCAATTCAGCGCCATCCACATGCCCAGGCACAGCTGACACGGGCGGCATTATTCAGATGCTCCCAGGCTGCCTTCAAGCCCCGTTACATCCAAACCTCCCAGCCGGGACCCTAGAATGAGAAATATGGAGCAGAGCCTCTCAGCGGACACATCTCTGTGGAGAATAAATACTTGTCACTGTATGCCCCTGAAATATTGGCATTATTGTGAGAAAAGCTGAGACACCTGGCAAGATTTTATTTTCTTATCTGTCATTACATAGATAACTGATGTGGGGCCTGCTTTCAACTCATCTTATGCAGAAGCTTGCACTTTTTCATGCCTGATCATTGTTTAAGTTACATTTTATAATAATAAATGAATCATTTGAGTAGCTAATAATAGTGTCTAAAATGTCTAAAATATCGATTGCTTATGCTTCCCAGGGCAGAAGCATTTCTTGATTGTAAATCTTTTTTTTTTTTTTTAAATCATATAAGAATTATATCTTTGGTCTCCTGGCATGCTTCACAGCTCTATTTTTTCCCTGCCATTAGTTTATTGAAATATAAATAATCCTCAGAATAAACATTCTCTTTGTGAATAATTACTTATGCTCAGTGAGTGAAAAAGAAAACTGGTTTAATTAATTCTGTTTGTTATTCTCAGTAGGAGGAGCCGAATTGATGAAATAAACCTACAGGAGCTAGCTTTCCTCTCTGCTTTTGAAGGTGTTTGTAACAGGTGGACTCGCCTGCCCCCTAAGGATGACTCATGCAGAAAAATCAGGCTTTGTGGTTCCAGCTCTGCTGGCAGTTCTTTTGTTTGTTTTTTAAAATTAGAATGTACTCAGAAAGCTTCAAGAAAAAATAATTTTTTTCACTTGCTGATTTCCTATCTTTCTATAGGTTTCCTAATTATAATTTTTAATGGCATAATATTCCATAGAGAGTGAAAATACAATAGCTTTGGCATTTCTCTATTGCTGTTCGTTTACTATCCTTGTTTAAAATATTTTTTTTTCTATTGCTGTAATGGGCATCTTCATGCATATGTTTTATCTTCCTTTTATTTTTATCATTTCCTTCCAGTATGGCTAGAAGTGGAATTACTCTCTCACTTTCTCACATCTAAGCCCCTAAGCCCCTATGTCTTCCCTCCTCCCTCCTGTCTCATGAAGGAAATGTCTCCAATCAAACATCAACCACATCACGTGTGCTGCTGATTCTTTTCCTTCTCACCTTCTCAAAGGCTTCTTCCTTTTGGCTATCCCCATTCTCTTCTAAATTATCTACATCCAGCTGCTTCTACATAATGTTTATTGGCATTCAAATATTCTAATATCTTCAACAAAGAAAAAAAAACTTCTTAAACTCTTCTTTGCAGGTGAATGCCAGCTAATAAATGTAGGAAGAATGACAGAATTAGAAAAATCACCATTTTGCAGTTAGAATATCAACCACTTTGTAAGAATTGACTCAAGCAAGGCTTATCAATGGATACCATAACTATTGTGTGAAAGATTTTATTGGGAACAAGATATTTGCATGGTTCAAAGTATCACCCCAAAGATTGCTTGCTAATTTCAAGAGTAAAAGGTATACCTTTATAAAGGAGTAATCTGGTTGGATTAAGTAACTCAAGTTAGCATGATTAATGACAAGAAAACCTGACATGTATGCCCTTTGATACCATGCAATGCAACATATACAAATGCATATACATATCCCATGCACTGTTTCTAGCACAATGTTTACACACAGTGGGATATATATATACCACAATTTTTTTATCCATTCATCCATCAATTAACACGTAGCTTGTTTCCATGTTTTTGTTATCGTGAATAATGCTGCTATGAACATGATGATGCAGATGTCTCTTTGACATAGTGTTTTCATTTCCTTCTGATATACTCCCAGAAGTAGAATTGCTGAATCATATGGTTTTTCTATTTTTAATGTTTTGAGGAACCTCCATACTGTTTTCCATAGTGGCTGTACCAATTCACATTCCTACCCACTGTGCACAAGTTTCCTTTTCTCCACATCTTTGCCAACATTTGTTATCTCTTGTCTTTTTGATGATGGCCATTCTAACAGGGGTGAGTGAGGTGGTATCTCATTGTGGTTTTGATATGCATTCACCTAATGATTAGTGATGTTGAGCAACTTCTGATGTATCTGTTGGCCATTTGAATGTATTCTTTGGAAAAATGTTTATTCAGGTCCTTTTCCCATTTCTTAATTGGATTATTATTTTTTTGCCATTGAGTTGTATGAATAATTTATATATTTTAGATATCAACTCCTTATCAGATTATATGATTTGCAAATACATTTTCCCAACCGTATGTCTTTTCACTTTGTTGATGGTTTCTTTTGCTGTGCAGAAGCTTTTCCTTTCCAGTTTGATATAGTCCCACTTGTTTATTTTTTATTTTGTTGCTTGTGCTTTAGGTATCATATCCAAAAAATCATTTCCAGGACGCATATCAAGGAGCTTTTTTCCTATGTTTTTTTCTCGGAGTTTTTTCTCCACCTTACATTTAAGTTTATAATTCATTTCAAGTTATTTTTTGTGAATGGTGTAAGATAAGGGTCTAATTTTAATCTTTTACATGTGCGTATCTAGTTTTCCTGGCACCATCTATTCAAGAGACTCTTTTCTCCATCGAGTATTCTTGGCTCCCTTGTTAAATATTAGTTGACCTCAGTTTATCTTTTAACAGTAGGTACTCAATGGATTTTTCGTGTCTGTGTGTGAGGAAGATTGGCCCTGAGCTAACATCTGTTGCCAAGCTTCCTCTTTTTGCTTGAGGAAGATTGTCACTGAGCTAATGTCTGGGCAATCTACCTCTATTTTATGTGGGACACTGCCACAGCATAGCCTGACAAGTGATGCTAGGTCTGTGCCTGGGATCTGAACCTGCAAACCCTGGGCTGCTGAAGCAGTGAGTGTGAACTCAACTACTACACGACCGGGCTGGCCCCTCAATGGATGTTTGAGATGGAGGACTATATGACCAAACACCTTTAAACCCAGGCATTATGTTTCAGGCAGCTTCACTGAATATTTTATCATTCATATCAATAGTTAGTGTTTTGGTAAATTTTCTTTGAAATTTTAAGAAGTCCTGAAAACAGCTTGAATTCAGGGAGTGGATAAAAGTCCATTTTTGAGAGGAACCACCAGAGGGAGCATGGAGATAATTTTTGTAAGAAAAAATACTCAGAGTTATTATTAATTATTCGAGGCAGTTGCATCTTATAGGTAAATTAACTAGGTTTCTTTCAGAATAGAAAATTTTCTCATGACTATGTAACTATGCCCGGTGTATAAAAACAAAAATGACAAAATTAAAATAAACCTACAAAGTTAAAAGTATTGATAGTCATAGATTTACTCTTAAAACAGATATATACAAGTAAGATAACTTTGGCCTGAAATAATTCTAATAATTATGTTAATCTTCTATATTGTTTAGAATTTGATAATATGTTTTAATAAAATTGTTAGGAAATTTCCATTATAATTCCATACTTATGTCTACATGATTAAAACATGAGGATTTTTATTTAACGATAGCTTTACTTGGATATTATTCTTATATTATCTCAAACATTTGGATTTCTCCAAATACAATCGATTTAAACATAACCTCCTTTTAATTCTGCTATGTGGATGTTGATAAACCTAGGTGATTAACTGCAGCATTTAAACCCCTCATTGCACCATCCCTGTCATGTGCTGTTTGTCTTGCCACTTCATTGTCACAAGATGGCTGCCCCAACTCCAGTCTCTTTTCTATATTTCCTTCAGGAAGAAAGAAAGGAGAAAAAAGAGGAGGTCATACAATTTCCCTGGAGATCTCCAATGGATTTGTATCTAGATCTCAGAACCATTTCCTGTGGCCACCCTTAACTGCAAAGGAGCCTGGTATGGTACATACTTTAACTGTGCACATTTTCACCTAGAATAAAATCAGTGTTGTGAGAAAGGAGGAAGTAGAAATTGATATGTGGAGGCAGCTAGCAGCATCTGCCATACTTCTTAAATGAACTGAGCACCATGCTAGATACTAAGGACACAGAGGTGATTAAGACTGGCTCTCTTTGCTTCTGGTGTTCTCTAGTAGAGTAGACAAAATAATCAAAATACAGTAGTAAACCAGTAATTAAAGTGTATTATGTCCTCGCCTAAGAGTTTTACAAGTGATGTTTCATTTTTTTCTTTACAACATCCGCATGCAGGTCATTTTTCTAGACCCATATTAGACAGGATAAAACTGAGGCTTAAAAAGAGCATCTTGGCCAAGGTTACATAGGCAGTAAGACCCTGGGACCATCTGACTTTAGATTGACACAATTAATATTCATGGTCTCTTCCATGTGAGGCTTCAGTCCTGCCGGGAAATTCCTTCATGTGGTCACCCCCTCTCCAACTGGCTTCAGAGGATTTTCTGCATGTTTACTTTTATTTATTTAACAGATATTTATGTTTGCGCCAGCATATTTATTTACTATGTGCCAGCACTGTGTGCTGTACTGGAATGCAGCAGTAACAGGTTAACATCACCCCTGCTATCTGGGATCCCATTCAGAATCTAGCAGATAATTCAGTTTCTGAATAATAATCACAATCTGAAAAGGGTTATAAAAGAGAAAGGAAGTCCAGCTCTGTTCTCAAAAAACAAACAAATCCCCACCCAACGTCTCACCCATTTTTACTTGAAACTAATGATCTTTTCTCTAATTTTCATTAAATTATAGCAATTAAATGAGAATTCCCTCAATTTCTTACTCTTCAACAGTGCTCTTTTTGTTCAATTTTCGTGCAATTGTAGATGCCATTTCTTTGACCTGAAACTAAACCTTGGACCTGTGCTGTGGGTCCCCTCTCTATCATGAAACGCTCTCCATCAATTATCCAAGCTTCTACCTCTTGTTTCTCTCCTCTTCTGGGTTCTACCTCTTCACAGACAATGTGGGCATCCTCAAGTTTTCACTCATTTTGAGCTAGAGCATAGTGGGAGACAAATGTGGGTGTTGATTCACAGACTCATTCAACAAACGTGGAATACTTACTATGTACAGGTTCTGTTCTGGTCACTGAAACTTACATACACATGAAACTTACATTCCAGTTGAGAAATACAGAAAACAAGCAAACAAGAAATCAGTGAGAAGATAATTTTAAATATTGATAAATATTACCAAAAAAATACAACCAGATGATGTGATTTTTATGGATATATATGCCCACAATGTGTGTGTTTTGGAATATGTGTGTCCCAGTGTATGAGTATGCATGTGTATGTATATGTCTGTATATGTGTATCTTGAACTATTAGTGTAGACTTGATAGTTGTGTGAATTTTTTGTTTGTTTGGTTGTTACTTCTGAATGGACATCCAACTACATTTTCCTCATAATGGCTGACTGCCCGGACACATTTGCCTAGCAAAGACGAGAGAGAATCTGAAAGTTTCAAAGTAGGTTTCTTTGGCTTGGCCTTTGGCTAAGATTTAGATATGAACAGCACCTAGATCTCTGACAAGTGACAGAGGCACTGCTCCATCAGAAATGCATCCACTGGAATTCAGATTAACTCCTATGTCTCCGGGGAGTGTCCTAGCTTGTTTCCCTACTCTGCCCTCTCTTGATCCTCTGCACTCATGCAAATCAAGCCATGGATTCTGTTTGGTCAAAAGGAGAATCTGTTGAGCCTAGAGCTGACCAGAAGTGGAAGGGGGCTGGCTGCTGTACGCTGCCCTACATTTTCTCCTGAGCAAACGCTGTGCTAAATAAATGTGTGTCTTCAGTGTAAGGTAGTCTCATTCTGTATCTGTAAACTGTCATCAAGTGTAATCAGGTTGTCTCCATTTACGTCTCTCTTTGTCAAGCTGTGTATCTTTGCCATTCGTAATCCCCCTTATAAATCACATCCTTCTTCTCCTTGTGAATCATGGTTCCTGTTCCTGTCTAAATACCTGCAGATTCTTTCTATGGAGAGTTGCAGCTTTTCTAGTTTTACCCAAGGGACAAAGAAACTTTTCTATCCTCTTGTTGACTTCTGCAAAATGCCTGGACTGTCTGATTTTTTCCAACCAAAAAAGGCAGCAGAACTGATGTCCTGCTCAATCTCCATTCTGGAAGTGCTTTGAAGAGAGAGATTTTCCCACACTGTGCACGTGTCATAAGCAATCCAGAAAAGGGCTGCTGCCCAAGACTGCCGTGGGAAGTTTTGTTCAAACAGTAACGTTCAAACAGTAATGAGGCCTTTCACCTGTTACAGACAGACGTCAGCTTCTGTCAGAGTTTGGGATGGGACCTGGTGCTATCCTGCCAGAGACTGTCTCTGATCAGAAGCCCGCCTCCTTCCAGGCTGTGCTATCTTGCCTCTGTGCCTTGAGAGGTCTCAGTCTCTCACCCCTCCGGCCCCCAAACCTCAGGGACTAGGTTTCTTCTGTAAGGACTTTATTTTTCTCCCAAAGGATTCCTGTAAAAGTTTTCATTTTAGAAAGTCAGCTGACATCCCTGAAGTTGTGGACTTCCAACGGCCCTAATCAAGCAGTCGGCTCCCTGGGCTCCTGGGCACATAGCACGAGGAGTGCTTTGGGTGTTTCCCTGACACTAGAGCTGTGCCCGGTGGCCTGCTCTCATCAGGCGAGTGAACCTGGAGGGACAGGCCTCTGTGTGGCCCCGGGGATATCAGCCCACCGCTGTCCAAAAGCCTGACAAAATTCCCTTTGGCCTGGTGACAGGAAAAGCTATTGAAGACAGTTTCTATGACAGATGCCAACCTGTCTGGATACCCGAAAAATGACTCTAGCTCAGTGATTACTAAAACGTTAGGTTTCATGAACTAGTGAAACTTTCCTCCAAATTTTTGGTACTGACTTTGACTTTGCCAAATAAGGATTTAAAAAAAAAACCCTTCCCTGTACCATTATTATCACCATTAAAAAAACAAATAAATAACATAAGAGGGGCCGACTCTGTGGTGTAGTGTTAGGTCTAGTGATCTCCACTTCATTGGCTGGGGTTCTGGGGTTCCGATCTGGGTGCAGACGCACCCTCTTCAAGCCATGCTGTGGCAGGGACCCACATACAAAATAGGGGAAGATTGGCACAGATGTTAGCTCAGGGAGAATCTTCGTCAACCAAAAAAGAAAAGATTTTTAACATAAAAAGGTGGAAATGATATAATCTCAAAGTTAAATTAAATATTTTAAGCTTGTGAAATACTCACTAAATTCTCTCCCCCCCCACCTCATTTTCCAGTAGAGTAGTAAAAACTCAGCCCAGAATATGTTCTATTTTGTAAATGTTCCATATGTACTTAAAAACATGTTATTTTGTTGGAGTGTTGTATAAATCTCCATGACGTTATCAAGTCTTCTATGTGCTTACTGATTATTTTGGCTACTTGTTCCATAAATTATAAAAAAAGAGTATTGAGGGGCTGGCCCCGTGGCTGAGTGGCTAGGTTCGCGCGCTCCGCTGCAGGCGGCCCAGTGTTTCGTTGGTTCGAATCCTGGGCGCGGACATGGCACTGCTCATCGAGCCACGCTGAGGCAGTGTCCCACATGCCACAACTAGAAGGACCCACAACGAAGAATATACAACTATGTACTGGGGGGCTTTGGGGAGAAAAAGGAAAAAAATAAAATCTTTAAAAAAAAATAAAGAGTATTGACATTTCCAGCCATAATTATGGGTTTGTCTATTTTATTTTCACTTCAAACAATTCTTTTATTTTGAAGCTTTGTTAACAGATGAAATTTTATAAACATGTCTTCTTTGTGAATTGATCTCTATCATTATGTGATGTCTCTCTTTAGCCCTTGTAATTGTTCTTATTCTGAAGATATTTTCTCTGATATTGATGTAGCCATTCCATATTTCTTTTGATTACTGTTTTCAGTGTATATACTTTTCCACCTTTTTTTTTTTTAATCTATTTCTTTATAGATGAAGTGGGTTTCTTGTAGACCACAGATGTTTGGGTCTCTCTTTCTTTTCTAAATCCAATATGATAGTGTCTACCTTTTAATTACAGTTTCATTATTTCTATTTAATGAAATTATTGATATACTGGAACTTAAATCTACTACATTCCTATTTGCTTTCTATTTGTTTGTCTCATCTATTCTTTGTTATGTTTCCCTCTGTTGCCTTCTTTTCAATTAATTGAGGGTTTTCTAGGTATTAAATTTTATCTCCACTATTGCCTGATTTGTGTTACCTTTTTATTTATTTATTTTTTGGTGATTGCTGTTTTACAGTGTCCATCTTTAAATTGTCACTGTTTACTTTTAATGATATTATACTAATTTGCATAAATTTTAAGAGTATTTTTAAATTTTTATTTATATGTAAAATAATATACTTCTAAGTCCTCTCTTTCTTTGTGCTATTTTTGTCATTATATCAACTGTACAATACATTGTTTCTATTTTTTTGTTTTATCTTGAATTATTTTTTAAAAAGGTTAAAAATAGGAAATAATTTCCATAATATTTACTCCCATTTTTACCATTTCTTGTACACTTATTTATTCATATTTGCATCTGATAACATTTCTACTGTGTATAGAATTGCCTTTAACCTTCATGTAGTGCAGGACTGCTATTGATAAATTTCCCCAGTATTTTTTTGGCTGAAAAATTCATAATTGTGCTTTTATATTTTACCCGGATATTTGTGCTAGATTCTGGGTTGGCAGACATTTTTTTCAGTACTCTAAAAATGTTTCTTCTTTGTATTCTATTTTGCATAGTTTTTGACTGGAAATCTGCTGTCCTTCTTACACTTGTTCCTCCCTACATAATGTTTCTTTTTCTCTGGTTTCCTTCAAGATGTCCTCTTTAGCTTTTGTTTTCAGCATTTTGACAATGATTTCCTATACATTTTTCTTCAATTCATCATACTTGATTTTCTCTGAGTTTCTTAGATTTGTTTTCTTATCTTAAATTTTGGAAAACTTTTGGCCATCATAGCTTTAAACGTTTCTTCTGCCGTATTCTCCTGCTCCTCTCTCTCCTTCTTGTACTCCAGTTACAATTGTGCGAGATATTGTCCCTAGATTTTAAATGCTCAGTTTCCTTTTATTCTTCTTTCTCTTTGTGTTTTGATTTGGATAAGTTCCATTTACCTGTCTTCAAGTTCACAGGTTCTTTCCTCTGTATTGTCCATTCTACTGGTAAGTTTTTTGAAATGATTTTTCATCTCTGGTATCTTTTTTCCCTAGTATTTGTATTTGACATTAAAATGTCCACATCTTACTGAAATTCCCAATTTTTTCATGCACATTGTCTATCTTCCTACTAAGTCTTTTAACTTATTAATCAAAATTATTTTGAAGTTCTTATCTGGTAGCTCCAACATCTGGACTGTCTCTGTGGTTTCTGATTCTGTTTATTGCTTTATCTCTTGTCAATGAGTCATTTTTTTCTTGTTTTTTTTTTTGTGTGTGTGTGTATTGTAATTTGTAAGTGAATATCAGATACTGTGTTTTTTAAAAAAGTACAAACTATGGTAAATACCATTTGCACTTGGAAATAGGCATGCCTCTCCTCTGTCAGTCATTAGTTTGGGAGTTTGAGCCAACCTAGTCTGTAACTGAGCTGGATTTGGGATTTGTTAGCACTATATTACCTTCAATGTATCACAGATTTCAAATTTCTCCATTGGTGGGCTGATGCTACCATGGTGCTAAGTGTGGAGCCTGAGTGCTGAAGGATTTTTCTCAGTGTTCCTGCAGAATCACAGCATGAACCATGACAGCTCCCCTGTATTGCATCCTTGTGTCTACCGCAGTGATAGACTGTTAAGGCTCATGTTCAGTGCAATGCTTATGGTAGTGGTGGGAGTTTCTTGGTTCTCCTCTTCCACCTTATTCTGACGTAGGTCTGTGCACCTGAGCCTCAAGGATGGATCTTTCTTAGCACTCCTGCTTCTCTTGTGGCAGCCAAACTCTGCCTTGTAATGGAGGGATATCTTGGGCAGGAGCACACTTCTGCTTTGTATCAGTGCAGGATACTGGGCCCTCCTCCAGTTACAGACAGAATTTAATTCTCCTGGTTAAATTCATACAGTATGTAGCCTTTTTATACTGGCTTCTTTCAGTTATTAATAAGCATTTAAGGTTCTTCCATGTCTTTTCATGGCTTGATAGCCATTTATTTTTACTGCTGAATGATATTCTATTATATGGATGTACCACAATTTGTTTATCCATTCATCCATCAAAGGACATCTTGATTGCTTCCAAGTTTTGGCAATTAGAAATAAAGCTGCTATAAATATCTGTGTGCATGTTTTTGTGGATATAAGTTTTCAGCTCATTTGCATAAATGCTTAAGAGCATGATTGTTGGATCACATTGTAAGTGTAAGTAGTTTTGTAGAAAACTGCCAAACTGTCTTCTAAAGTGACTGTGCCATTTTGCATTCCCAGCAGCAATGAATGAGAATTTCTGTTGCTCTCCAGCACTTGGTGTTGCCAGTGTTTTGGATTTTAGCTATTCTAATAGGTATGTAGTGGTATCTCACTGTTCTTTTAATTTGCAATTCCTTGTATGTTATTTAGCATTGTAGATCTTCTTTGGCAAGGTGTCTTTCGGCCATTTTTTAATTGGGTTTTTCATTTTTCTATTGTTGAGTTTTAAAAGTTATTTGTATATGTTGGATAACAGTCTTTTATCAAGTATGTCTTTTGCAAATATTTTCTTCCATTCTGTGAATTGCTTTCTCATTCTCTTGACAGTGTATTTTGAGAGCAGAAGTTTTAATCTTAATAAAATCTAACCTATCAATTCTTTCTTTAGTGGATCATGCCTTTGGCATTGTATCCAAAAAGTTACCACCAGGGAGTTTGGAAGATGGTGCCATAGGAGGATCCTGAGTTTGCCTCTTCCCATGGGCACAACAAATTGACAACTCCATGTGGAATAATTTCCTCTGAGGAACATCAGAAAACTGGATGAAAAGAACCTCCACAAGAAGAGACAACACTGAGAGGGGTGGAAGAGACAGGGATACACTCATGCTGAGGGAAAAACCACTTTTCATGGTCAGGAGCAATGGCAAAGGTACAGAGCTTTCCTCAGAGAAGCAAGGACTATGAGCTCCATATTAGGCACCCCAGCCCTTAGATCTAGCACAAGGCACACAAGACCCCAAAACGCCTGGCTTTGAAAACCAATGAGAAATATGCCCAGGAAAACTATAAAACTACAAGGAAAGGTAAGCCTGCTCTTAAAGGGGTCATACACAGACTCACTTGACCCAGAAACCAGTGCAAAACCATCAGATAGAAAAAGTGCATAGTCCATTGGTAAAAGAGGCTCATGTACTAAGCTTGGGGCATATCCTGGAGAGGCAGGAGGCCGCTGGGGCCATCCCAGAGACTGAGACACTGAAAACAGTCATTTTTGTGACCTAGATATGCTGTGCCAGTGCCAACTCTGGCAGGCATCATTTTGGAATCCTCCCTCTAGCCTGTTAGTGTGGGGGGCCTGCCCTGCCTACTGGCACATCCAAGACAATCATGGGAAGCACAGGCAGCCTATGCCAGGGACCTGCCCCACCCACTAGTGAGCCCACAACAGTTGTGGGCTGCACAGCCAAACATACCAGTTGCCTGCCCTGCTTACTAGTGAGATAGCAGCAGTCAGAGCTGCACAGCCAGGCACACTGGGGACCTGCCTCACCCACCAGTGAGCTCATAGCAGTCGAGTGCCACCAGGCCTCACAACCAGCCACACCAGGGGTCTTCCCTGACTACCAGTGCACCTGAGGCAGTTGTGCACTACTGGGTTGTACAGCCAGCCCGTGCTGGGGATCTGCTCCGTCCACCAGCAAGCCAGCAGCAGTTGCAGACCATTGGGCCCAGGAACTACCTACACTGGTGATTTGCCATACCCTCCCGTGATCTCACAGTAGTCATGTGCTTCTAGAGTCCACAACTATTCACACCAGGGGCTTGGCCCACTCAACAGTGTGCCCACAATGCCACACATGACTGGGCCTTGGAGTTAGCTGGCCTGGGGCTAGCCCCACCTACCAGCACACTTGTAGCAATTTTGACCTCACCACAACAGAAGAGCACACACAGCTCACACAGGAGACACCCCTGGAGCATTTGGCATGGGTGACTAGAGGGGAACATTCTTCTGGGCCTCATAAGGCATCTCCTACACAATGTCACTTTTCCAAGATTTGGAGACACAATTGATCTATCTAATACATAGAAATAAACACACAGAAGTAAAATGAAGGAAAAATGAAGAGATAGAGTAACATTTTCAAAATAAAAAAATAAGACAAATCCTCAAAAAAAGAACTAAACAAAATAGAGATAAATAATCTATCTGATAAAGACTATGAACTAATCGTCCTAAGGATGCTCACCAAACTCAGGAGAAGAATAGATGAGCACACTGAGAACTTCAACAAAGAGTTAGAAAATATAGGAAGGAACCAATCAGAGCTGAAGAATATAATAATTGAAATAAAAAATTCACTAGAGGGAATCAACAGCAGAGTAGATGACATAGAAGAATGAATCAGCAATCTGGATGACAGAGTAGAGGAAATCATCCAAGCTGAACAGAAAAAAATAATTTTAAAAAATGAGGACAGTTTAAGAGACCTCAGGGACAACATCAAGTGTACCTACATTTACATTATAAGTGTCCCAAAAGGAGAAGAGACAAAAGGTCAGAGGACTTGTTTGAAAAAGTAATAGCTGGAAACTTCTTTAACCTGTGAAATGAAACAAACATCTAGGTCCAGGAAGCACAGTGAGTACTAAACAAGACAAACCCAAAGAGGACCACATCAAGATACAATACAATTAAAATGTCAAGAATTAAAGGTAAAGAGAGAATCTTAAAAGCTGCAAGAGAAAAGCAGCAAGTTATGTACAAGGGAAACCCCATAAGGCTATTGGCTGACTTTTCATCAGTAACCTAAGGGAATGGCACAATATATATTCAAAGTGCTGAAAGGAAACAAACCTACAACCAAGAATACCCTACCCAACAAGGTTATCATTCTGAATAGAAGGAGAGATAAGGAGTTTTCCAGACAAGCAAAAAGTAAAGGAGTTCATCACCACTACACTGACCTTAGAAGAAATGTTAAAAGGACTTCTTTAAGTGGAAAATAGGAGTCCACAAATAGAAATAGGAAACTATGAAAGAAAAAGTATCACTGGTAAAGACAAATATATAATAAAGGTAGTAGATCAAGAACTTATAAAGCTAGTTTGAAAGTCAAAGGACAAAAGTACTAAATTTGGCTATATCTACAATAAAGGGTGAGGGATACACAAAATTAAAAGAGAAAATATGATGTCTAAAACATAAAACACGGATGGATAGTAAAAATATAGGGCTTTTGGAATGTCCTTGAACTTAAGAGACCATCAATTTAATTTAGAGAGCTATATATATAGATTGTTACATATGAACCTCATGGTAACTGCAAACCAAAAACCTATAATAAATACATTAAAAATAAAGAGAAAGGAATCCAAACATAACACTAAAGAAAGTCATCAAATCACAAGGGAAGAGAGCAAGAGAAGAAGAAAGGAACAGAGAGAACTACGGAAGCATCCAGAAAACAATTAATAAAATGGCAACATGTACATCCCTATCAATAATTACTTTAAATGTAAATGGCCTAAATGCTCCAATCAAAAGACATGGTGGCTGAATGGATAAAAAACAAGACCCATATATATGGTGCCTATAAGAGACACACTTCAGATCTAAAGATACTCACAGATCAAAAGTGAAGGGATGGAAAAAGATATTCCATGCAAATGGAAATGCAAAGAAAACTGGGCTAACAATACTTATCTCAGACAAGATAGACTTTAAAACAAAAACTCTGAAAAGAGACAAAGGCATTACATAATAATAAAGAGAACAGCAAGAAGATGGAACATTTCTAAATATCTATGTGTCTAACATAGGAACATCTAAATACATAAAGCAAATATTAACAGGCATAAAAGTAGAAATTGACTGTAACACAATAATAGTAGGGGACTTTAACACCCCACTTAACGTCAATGGGTAGATCATCCAGACAGGAAATCAATAAGGAAACATTGGTCTTCAATGATACATTAGACCAGATGAACTTAATAGATATATACAGAACATTTCATCCAAAAACATCAGAATACACATTCCTTTCAAGTGCACATGGAACATTCTCCAGGATCGATCACATGTTAGGCTACAAAACAAATCTCAATAAATTTAAGAAGATTGAAATTGTATCAAGCATCTTTTCTGACTACAGCAGTGTGAAACTAGAAATCAACTATACAAAGAAAGTTGGAAAAATCACAAATATATGGAGATTAAACAACATGCTACTGAACTACTATTGGGCCAATGAACAAATCAAAGGAGGAATAAAAAAATACCTGGAGTAAATGAAAATGAAAATATGACATATCCAAATCTATGAGACACAGCAAAAGTGATACTAAGAGGGAAGTGTATAACAGTACAGGCCTACCTCAAGAAAAAAGAAAAATATTAAATAATCTGAAATTACACATAAGGGAACTAGAAAAAGAACAAAGCCAAAAAGCAGTAGAAGGAAGGAAATAATAAAGATCAGAACAGAAATAAATGAAATAGAGACTAAAAAGACAATAGAAAAGATCAGTGAAACTAAGAGCTGGTTCTTTGAAAAGATGAACAAAATTAACAAACCTTCAGCTATACTCACTAAGCAAGAAACAGAAAAAGCTCAAATAAATAAAATCAGAAATGAAAGAGGAAAAATTAGAACAAATACCACAGAAATACAAAATATTATGAGAGAGTAATATGAAAAGCTATACACCAACAAATTGGATAATCTAGAAGAAATGGATAAATTCTTAGACTCATACCACCTTCCAAAACTGAATCATGAAGAAATAGTGAATCTGAATAGACTGATCACTAGTAAGGAGACTGAAATGGTAATCAAAAACTTCCCCCAAAGCAAAAGTCCAGGACCATATGATATCTCTGGTGAATTCTACAAAACATTCAAAAATTTAATACCTATCCTTCTGCGTGCTTCCTAACTCATTGTATGAGGCCAACATTACCTTGATACAAAACCAGATAAGACAACACAAAAAAATAAAACTACTGATAAATATCACTGATGAACATAGATGCAGAAATCTTCAGCAACAACTACAACAATACATTAAAAGGATCACACAGCATGATGAAGCAGGATTTATTCCAGAGATGCAAACATGGTTCAACATCCACAAATCATTCAATGTGACATACAACATTAACAAAATGAAGAGTAAAAATCACATGATCATCTCAATAGATGCAGAAAAAGCATTTGACAAGATTCAGCATCCATTTATAATAAAAACTGTCAATAAAGTGGATATAGAAGGAAAGTACCTCAAGATAATGAAGGCCATGTATGACAAACCCACAGATAATGTGATATTCAATGGTGAAAAACTGAAATCTATCTTTCTAGGAACAGGAATAGGATATAGATGTCTATTCTCACCACTCTTGTTCAACATAGCACTGGAAGTCCTAGCCAGCGCAATTAGGCAAGAAAAGAAATAATAGAGATCCAAAATGGAAAGGAAGAGATAAAACTGCCACTATTTGCAGATGACATGATTTTACATATAGAAAACCCTAAAGAATCCACCAAAAAACTATTAGAAATAATAAGCAAATAGAGTCAAGTTGCAGGGTGAAAAATCAACATATAAAAATTAGTTGTGTTTCTATACACTAAAAATGAAATAGCAGAAAGGAAAATCAAGAATACAATTCCATTTACAATCACAACAAAAAGAACAAAATACCTAGGAATAAATTTAACCAAGAAAGTGAAAGAACTGTACACTGAAAATTACATCATATTTGAAAGAAATTGAAGAAAACACAAAGAAAGAAAAGATAATTCACGCTTATGGATTAGAAGCATTAACATAGTTAAAATGTCCATATTACCTAAAGCAATCTACAGATTCAGTGCAATCCCTATCACAATCCCAATGACATTTTTCATGGAAATAGAACAAAGAATCCTAAAGTGGAGCAACAAGAGATCCTCAATAGCCAAAGCAATCCTGAGAAAAAAGAACAAAGCCGGAGGTATTACACTCTCCAATTTCAAAGTACACTACAGAGCCATAGTTATCAAAATAGCATAGTACTGGCACAAAAACAGAGACAGAGATCAATGGGACAGAATTGAGAGCCCAGAAATATACCTACACATTTATGGACAGCTAAATTTTGACAAAGGAACCAAGAAAATACAATGGAGAAGGGAAATTCTCTTCAACAGATGGTTTTGAGACAACTCGACAGCCACATGCAGAAGAATGAAAGTGGACCACCATCTTATGCCATGCACAAAAATTAACTTAAAATTAATTAAAGTCTTGAATCTAAGACCTGGAACCTTAAGAAGAAAACATAGGCAGTAGGCTCATTGACATCTGTTGTAGCAATGTCGGTTTTAATATGTCTGCTCAGACAAGGGAAAGAAAATAAAAAATAAACAAATGAGACTATATAAAACTAAAAAGCTTCTGCACAGCAAAGGAAACTCTCAACAAAATGAAAAGACAACTGTTGATTGGGAGAACATATATGATTTGCAAATATGGATATATTTATTATTGGATATATAAGGGCTTAAGATGCAAAATATATAAGGAACTTATATAACTCAACAACAAAAGAATAAACAACCCTGGGGCTGGCCTGGTGGCATAGTGGTTGAGTTTGTGCACTCTGCTTCAGCGGCCTGGGATTCTCAGGTTTGGATCCTGGGCACAGACCTAGCACCACTTGTCAAGCCATGCTGTGGTGGCATCCCACATAAAATAGAGGAAGATTGGCACAGATCTTGGCTCAGTGACAATCTTCTGCAAGCAAAAAGAGGAAGATTAGCAACAGATGTTAGCTCAGGGCCAATCTTCTTCACACACACACACACATACATAAAAGCAAATAACCCTATTAAAAACGGGCAAAGGATCTGAACAGACATTTTTCCAGAGAAGATATAAAGATGGCCAACAGGCACATGAAAAGATGTTAAACATTACTAATTACTAGGGAAATGCAAATCAAAACCATAATGAGATATCACCTCATGCCTGTCAGAATGGCTATTATTAAAAAGATGGGTTATTAAAATAACCAGTGTCTGAGAGTATGTGGAAAAAAGGGAACCCACACTGCTAGGAGGAATGTAAATTGGTGCAGCCACTATGGAAAACAGTATGGAGAGTCATCAAAAAATTAATAATAGGACTACCATATGATCCAGCAATTCTATTTCTAGGTATTTATCAAAAGAACATGAAGACACTAATCCCAAAAGATATTTGCACCCCTATGTTTATTGCAACATTATTTACAATAGCTAAGACTTGGAAACAACCTAAGGGCCCATCAACAGATAAATGGATAAAGAAGATGTGGTATATATAATGAAATACTACTCAGCCATAAAAAGAGGAAATCTTGCCTTTTGCAACAACATGGATGGAACTTGAGGGTATTACGCTAAGCAAAATAAGTCAGGTGGAGAAAGATAAATACCATATGATTTCACTCATATCTGGAAGGTAAAATGACAATAACAAACAAACACATAGATACAGAGAACAGATTGGTGGTTACCAGAAGGGAAGATGAGTAGGAGGAAGGCAAAAGAGGTAAAGGGGGCCATTTGTATGGTGACGGATGGAAACTGGACTTCTGCTGGTGAAATATAATGATGTACACCTGAAATTTGTATAATGTTATAAACTAATATTACTTCAATAAAAAAATAAAAAATTTAAAAAAAGAAAGTTATCACCAAACCCAATGTCGTCTAGATTTTCTCTTAAGCTGTCTTTTAGGAGTTTTATAGTTTTGCATTTTACATTTAGGTCTATGATCCATTTTGAATTATTTTTTTAATTGAGATATAATTGACACAATAACATTGTGTAAGTTTAAGTTTTAACATTGTGTAAGTTTAAAAAATGTTGACATGATATATTTACATGTTATAATATAATTACCACTGTAGCATTAGCAAACACCTCTATCATATCCCATGATTATCTTTTTTTGTTTTGTGGTGGGAACAATTAAGATCTCGCTCAGAAACTTTAAGCTTATAATACAGTACTGTTGTCTATAGCACTATAATGTCCATTGGATCTCTAGGACTTATTTATTTACAAGTTGCAAGTCTGTACCCTTAAACCTCTCTCCAATTCTCCCACTCCCCCAACCCTCGGTAATTTCCATTCTACTCTCTGTTCTACATAGATAATCGTCTCATCTGCAAACAAAGACCGTTTTATTTCTTCCTTCCCAGTCTATACACCTTTTAGTTTCTTTTCTTGTCTTATTGCATTAACTAGGACTTCCAGGAAGATGTTGAAAAGTAGTGATGTTTCACCTTGTTCCTGATTTTAGTGGGAGAGCTTCTATCCTCTCACTATTAAGTATGTTAGTACAGGTTTTCTGTGGATATTCTTTATCAAGTTGAGGAAGTTTCCCTCTATTCCTTGTTTGCTGAGATGAATATTTTTTAGAAAGGGATTCCCACCCTGAGTGTCAGGAAAATGATGATTCAGGCAGGTGTACAGGACAGTACAAAGACTGTATTGGAAGTTTGCTTTTCTGTTGCAAGTTAGAGTTTAACTATGTTATGCTACATCTTTCAGAAGACTTTGTCTTCAATAAGATAAAGTCAAATTATGGTCAAGAGTAACTATTTCAAACCTGGAGTATGGAGAGCAGGAGGAGTAGTGAAGAAAAGGCACTCATAAGAAAAGTACTATTTTCCTTCTCATTCCATGCCACCAGCATGGGGCTCAACACAGAATCAAAACTCAGCAATCTCAGAAGAAGCTAAGCAATATTTTTATATGTCACTAGTAGAATCAGCAAATTCAAATAAATGAAGCAAGAAAGTCTAAATGAATAATTCTTTCCCAGCCAAGCAAAGAACTGAAATTTGTTTTATTTGAAACTGCTATGCATTCATGTAAAGGGCATGACAGACAAAAGTTTATAATGTGAATATTAAGGAAACTCTTTAAGAAACAAATAGAATGTAACAGAAATACTCTTTCATAAAAGTAAAATCCATTTGTAATACTTCAAAAATTATTTTCTATTTAGTTTTCATAAAACCTCTATTTTTGAGACAATTTTATGGAAAGGACATTAATATTTATTCAGTAATAGCAAAGATAAATGGATTTTAAAAAAGGGTTATATGCCTTAAATGTCATTAAATTGCATGGATCCAGTAAAAGCTTGTGGATTTCATTCTCTATTAATACTTTGTAAACGTTCACTAGATGGCACAAAGAGGCCAGCAATACAGAGAGAACAGTGGAAAGCATGTACTTTAGCAGATGCAAGGAAGGCTTACGTGTTATCATGAAGGTTCCTCTAAAAGAATCTCAAAAAAACCCTCTGAATTGAAAACACTGAGGTCTACAAAGATTAGAAGACATCACTAGGTGTTTACCTTAGATGCATATTGGGGCTGGATGTGGTTTCTCAACTGACATCTCCCTCCTTTTTATATCTAAGATATATTGATTCATATTATGAAACTTAAGATGATATTAATATATAAATGGACTGTCTAATAATCAATTTACAAAAGTATTGTTAGAGGTTAAAATTCAAAGAATTGCAATGATCAATCTTAATTTGAAAAATAAATTTTTTATGTTATACTGCAAAAATAATACTCCTTTATAAACCCAGGGACTTGTTCACATTTTTACCTGGCATTTCCTACCTTCTTTTCTGGGCAAGGAATAGTTAAAAGGGTAGGCTGGTAAGGGGTTGAAATTTTGGATTTAGTTATGATGGGCTTAACGAATGTAGAAAATAAAAATACAATTGAGTCAAATTACCAAACTAAAGGATATTGCATTTATAAAGACATCCCCTTAAGACCCCCCAAAATTGGGATGAGTGCCTTTCCCATATGCCCTTGTATCTGTACTCACTGTACTATGGTACATCTTGTAACTAACAGTTGCTTGTTCACTTCCTGCACTTGACTTTGAGCTCCTGGAAAGCAAGAGCTGGGTCTTATCAACCATTATATTCTCAGCATCCAGCACTGTGGCTCGTACTCAGGGAGACACAGTTGGGAGCATGGGTTCTGTTACCCCACACACATTGGCTTGTATCTCAGCTCCACTATTTATCAGGCAAAATTTGGGGCAACTTACTTAAGCTCTATAAGTCAAAAGTTTATAATAATAAATGACAGTAGTAGTTATTCCGTAGAGTTTTTTGGTGAGTATTAAATGAGATAACAGATATAAAGCACAGTATCTGGAACACAGGAAGAGCTCAATGAATGTTACCTACTACCTATTATTATTATTATTAAAAATAATTTTTGAATAAATGGATCTTAATTAAATTTTTTGAAACAAGTACTTATCTATTTTGAATTATGGATGTTGCTGTGACATGAACATTTCTCGTACTTTAATGTATAGAATTAGGAACATGGTGAAATAAGGTAGTTGAATATGTAGAAAACCCACAGACACTACTTCTGTTAGGATGTTTTCAGAAAACTTATTGAAGCTTGGAAATAGGAAAAAGATCACTAGCTGTTCTTTCAGTGCAGTGCTGAGCTTGTTTTCATCGTCTGGGCAACTTACCCCTGTAGAAGCAAAGGTTAACTGTAGACTTTTGCCTAATAGAAATGCCAGTAACTTCTGTCTGTTCATCAGTTAACCCAAAGATTGTGGTCAATGGCTTATTGGACTTAAACCAGTTTTGTATCCAATGTAGCAATCTTATTCTAACATTTTCTTGTGAAATAGCCTATATAGATCAATTCTTCAGTGCTTTACTCTTGGCTTAACATCTTACTGGCTCTTTCAATGATTACTAAGTTAAAAATCTTTCACATATGTGTATTTTATATCTGCGTGAGAATAATTATTTTACATTTTTGAAAACTATACTCTAATATAGTGCAGTTTAATAATATTATAGTTAGCTGTGGATCTCAACTCTGACAGCTATAGAGAAATTTCCCCGTTAATCTGAGCAGGGTTATATATATATATAGGATATACAACATCTATATATCCATTTGACTTCCTTGGATGACTTATACTTAACAATTGGAAGTTAAAAGTGAACATATGACAAATTTAACATTTATTGACATTTAAACAACTCTGATGGCATATGTGTTTTTAGTTTAATTCACATAGAAGGTGCTTTTGGAGAAATAAACAATAATAATAGTAACAAACCCACGAGGCTTGTTACAATTCCTTTGTCCTGTAAGAGAGCAACCTTTTTCTTATGTATTCTTAACCACTGCTGCTTTTGCTCAATGTGGCTCACAGTACTGACGTCAGAGACCGTATGTTTTAAAACAGAATCTGTAGGTACCTTTCCTTTTGGCCCCAATTTTAAATCCTCTGTTCAAACATATAAGATATTAACCAAACTAAAATCTAGATTTGGTTTGATGTTGGTAAAGGAAAATTCCTCGTTCAAAGAAAGCAGTTTTGGGAAGGCTCCATAAAGTAAGCTGAGATTCTGAGGAGGCTCTGGCGAGAGAATACCACAGTCATTGAATGCAAAGCAAGAGGAGATTTGAGCTTTAGATTGTCCTGAAACATTCCTGATGGGCAAATGACTTCTTGGCAAGGTAGATATGAGATTTTTTCCCAAAATCCAAACATTTTAGCATTTATCACACATTGGAAATAATTTTGGTTATCTGTATATATAAGAATTATCTACATTTTTCATCAGAACATTCTGGCAGGCCAGAAAACAGGTTTCTAGCATGAGACAAAAGCAATCCAATTGACATTAATAATAATAATACTTCATAAACAAAATACATATACCACATCTAACTCAGTTGCTTTTTCCTACTGTGTGACTTGGCCATAGGTTTGGCATTTGCCATAGTAACAGTCAAACATTTGGTTCTGCAGACACAAATGATAATGTGCACCAATATCTTCAAACAGAAGCAAGTATGTCTATAATATGAAATGGTTTATATTGTAAGTATTTGAAAAAAATGAGATTTTGGCTACATATGTGTTCATGTAGATACACATACACACACTCTAGCCTATACTATAAGTATTTGAAAAAATTGGGACTCTGGCTAAAACGGTGTATGCCTAATACTTAAAAATTTTATAATAATACATTTTCTATGATTCTAAAGTTACTTTAAATTTCTGAATGTCTCAAGTCAGTGTTAAAAGTTTGAATATCTATTATTACTTTATTGTGCTTATACTGACCTGCCGGTTAATAAAATATACTTGCTGAAGTATCTGATAAGTAAGTTTTTCATGTATATGAATGTAAGAAAGTATGTTTTAAATAGCTTAGAAGACTACGGTTCCCCATTGACTTCGTTATTGTTCCCCAAGGATGAAAGGGCATTGCTTTTGTAGCGGCATAGTATAGCGTATGAACATTTCTGACCAAAAGAAAATTACTCTAAAGACATGAAATCAGGCCACAGTGACCCCTGATGACACAAAGTTCTGAGAGGCAAATCATGAGCAGAAATTCCAGGTTGTTTCCCAGAGCAGGAGGACATTTCAGCTAACAAAGGAAAGTGAGAAATCATGTGTACTTAGCACTCTGACTTACTCAGCATAGAATAGCTCTTATCTAGAAAGGAACCAGATTAGAAATTCTTCTTTTTTAAAATTTTATATAAAAGAGGATTAACAAATAGTGCTCATAAAGAAATGATCGTACTGAGCCACATCAAAATATCTAGAGAAGTCTAATATTCGGTCATTCAGATTCAGAATGTCAAATATCTAGATATACCCAACAAGCAGATGTTTGGCAATGTGTGGATAAAATATCCAAATGGGGATCTATTGTTTTTAAACTTCTACTTGATATTTAAACCTGGAGAAGAGCTCAAAGTAATGAAAATCGCTGGATGTAATTAATTAACCTATTCATTCATTTATTCAACAAAAACATATCTGAGGTCTTGCTATGTGCTAGATCCGAACTACATATTGAAGATACAGCAGTGAGCAAGGCATGCAGAGTCCATGCCCTCATGAACCACATATGGAGTTCATATTCGTTAATTGAGCATTTCTTCTCTGCGTCTCTGCACTATGCTGACCACTGGGGTTACAGAAATGCAGGAAAAGGTCCTACTTCCAGAAGCCTCATGGTCTAGTGGAGATGGACATGTCCAATGCAGACCAAATGTCCTGTCGTTGAGGTAAGCATGAAGTGCTATGGGAATGCTTTAAGAAACAAATCTGTAGTAATATTTTATCTTAATAGTTGCTAAAGCAATGTTTAACTCAATCACAAAGAAGCCATTTTATAGCATTAAGATGGATATTTTTTACTGATCTGTTGGTTTATAGCACAATCACCCATTTGTCTAGGAGATGATACTTTATCACTGAGATCCTTTGGGACTTTATATTATTAAATAGTTAAGGAAAATGAAAAGGGAAGCAAAATAAAGAAGTAAACATTAAGTATCATGACATTGGATGTACGTTTTGACTTATAAACAAGAATTTGAGGTAAAAAACCAGGTTCCCTTACATTGAAGCTCATTTATTCCGCAGGCCCCATGTAGCTAGAGACTGGTGTTTCACTATGGTACACCAGCCACCTTTGGGGCCTCACCTTTGCATTCTTTCGCTCTTTCTCTCCTCAATATCAGTCTTTGTCAATCTAAGGTCAAAAACATGGATAATTTGGGACATAAACTGCACAACTGCAGGGCAATTATATAAACCCAGTATAATATAACAGATTCAAGGCCTTCTCTAACCTAAGTATCCAGAAATCTGCTTTCATCTTTAGTTTTATTAAAATGTTATCTCTAAGATTGCCTGAATCTTAAGGAAACAAGATCCTTCAGTTGGATGTTAAAGAGGCAGACCCCATGATCAGATTTCACTTCAGGTCAGACAATTATCTCATGTAACAGCCTGTCCCCTGAGTTCCTCTGACTCATTTTCTCTGTCTCCATCACTGCTCCCCTCTTTTGTCTTACACTTCTCTGTTGACTCATTTGACTGAGTTTTACACTTCTCAGCTGTATATATCTCCATGCTGTTTCCAGGTCATCACAAATTAGCTTTTTCAAAGTCTGGTTATTATCTCTGGTACCCATTTCCTGAAAGAGGCTGTGTGATCATATGTAATTGAATACACAATTAGCCTCCATATTTATCAGTTTCTTTAAATGGAGGGAAAAATGAGAAAAACACCCACACAGTCTTGACAATTGGGGAGCCTCATTTAGACAAAATAGCAAATTGATTGAATGTTCTATTTCTTAACTGACTGTTTTGGTCTTGGATGAACACTACAGACAATAGAAATTAATCATCCTACAATGTTAGGTTTATTTAAAAAAATATTTTAAGAAGTGTTTTGTATTCTTTACAGGATACAATCTAAAAACTTCATCTTGTCATTTAAGATTCTCTGTAATTTAGCCTCAATTAAATCTTAATTCTTTTTTTAATTGTGATATTCTCATAAATTCACTTATTTTAAAACAATTTAGTGACATTTAGTACATTCACAAAGTTGTGCAACCACGACTTCTATCTACTTCCAAACATTTTCATCATCCCAAAGCAAACCCTGTACCATTAAGCAGTCACTCCCCATTCCTCTCTTCCCCCAGCCCTTGGCAGCCACCAATCTGCTCTCTGTCTCTAAGCATTTAACTATTCTGGATATTTCACATCAATGGAATCATACAATATGTGGCCTTGTGCATCAGGCTCCTTTCACTTAAAATAATGTTTTCAGTTTTCATTCACATTGTAACATGCATCAGTACTTCATTTATCTCTGTGGCTGAAAAATATTCCATTGTACCATATTATATTTACTATTCTTAAGCTGATGGATATTTGATTTCGTTTCTACATTTTCTCTATTTGGCTACTATGAATATTCATGTACAAGTTTTTATGTGGACATGTTTTCCTTTCTCTCGGGTGAAAATGATTGGAATTACTGGGTCATAAGTTGAGTCTATGTTTAACCTTTTGAGGAACTGTCAGACTGTTTTCCAAAGTGGTTGCATCATTTTACATTCTACCAGCAGTATAAGAAAGTTCCAATTTCCCCACATCTTCATCAACACTTGTTATTATCTCTTTTAAAAAAAATTATACCCATCCCAGTGGGTATGAAGTGTTATCACAATGTGGTTTTGATTTGTATTTCTCTAATCATTAATGATGTTGAGCATCTCTTCATGTGCTTTTTGACCATTTGCATATCTTCTTTGGAGAAATGTCTGTCTAAGTCCTTTGCTCATTTTCAAATTGGGTTTTTGTCTTTTTGTTGTTGACTTGTAAGAGTTCTTTATATATACTGCATCTTAGACCTTTATCATATGTAGGATTTTCAAATATTTCCTCCATTCTGTATGTTGTCTTTTAACTTTCTTGATAATGTCCTTTAATGTACAAAAGTCTTAAATTTTTATGAGGTCCAATTGACCTACTTTTCTTTTCTTGCTCATAATTTTGGTGTTAAATTTTTTATTTTAAATCAAAGAAAAGATGAAGTAAAAGAGCATCATTTTAGCTCAGTGCTATTTTATTGCCTTCAAAAAACTTACAGAGAAGTGAAAAGATGAGTTCTGTTCAACTTTAATTTCTTTCACTACATTGACTAGTATGAAGAACAAATAACAGAGGCCTTTTTATGTGTATAAATAATAAAATTTTCTGAGAACTTGCCGCTCATTTGAAATAATATTTTTATTTCCTGAAGCAGACATCTATGCTAAGAGATAAAGTGCAGATTGCTATGTTCATGATCAATGGGCTGTTTTCTGGAAGTCTACATTTTATATCTTTTCTTAGAGAATACTAGGATATTTTCCCATGCCAAATGATAAAATCCTAATTCTAACAGGTGCATACTAGAAGAGGGTCTTGTGAAAGATACTAGCATTTATTGGCACCTCCAAGTGTCAAGTACATGGGAGATCCTTGACATGGATTACTCATTTAATTCTCTAACACCTCAGAAATAGACTGTGTTATCCACATTTTTATGACACTCTAGTTTAAGGTGTGGGGAGATTATATAAAATTTGCCTTATGTCATTCAGTTTGTAGTTTGGAAATGTAAAAGGAACTACACAATTTCAGTTTGAATTCCTAAGACAATAGATGCCATATTCCAGGGGAAGTCAACCTTTTGAAAAGTGAACCTGATCACATCTTTCCCCTGCCCATAACCTTTCAGTGGATCCCATTGTTCGTAGGGTGAAGTAGAAGGCAGAAGACTTTCCTCATCTTTTTCCTAACTCCCCACCTCATCTTTTTACCCCTCTCTCTTTTTTCCTCCCCTCCCCTTGGCATTGTCTGCCTTCTCATATCCCTAACTACTACAATTGAGAGTATGTTGAATGACTTGATGACCTTTTATTTACCAAGTGTGTTCTCTAACACACTGAGGAAAGGGGAGAAATTTGGAAAGTAGAATTTTGGTTAGTACTCTGACAACTATGAGATATCCAATTGCCCTTCTTCAGATCCACAGTTGGTTCACTGAGACATATGGGAATATATCACTCCTCCAGCCTCCACACTGATGTTAGCAAAGTTAAGAAAGTGTCCCCCAGCTCCCATGTTCCTGGTAACCTCCCTTCTCCCTTATCACCACACTCCCCTAGGCAGGAGTTATGTGATACTGGCTACCTTTCGCTTCCTTCCTTCTTCCTAATACTCACAACTTCAGCACTTCAATCTGCTAGAATATCAGACACAACAGCACAAGGCCCTTCATTTATATTTGTATCAGTGGCCAAGAGTCTTCAGGCTCCCAGATCACCACTCCAGACTTAGACACTTATCCCTATCTCTTATCCCTCCTCAACTCTTGAAACCCTTCTCCTGAAGGCTCTGGAGCTCACAGTGTATCCATGAATAACTTCCTTGTGAACCTCTGTGGACCTCTTCCTTCTCCCTCTAACCCAAATCTAGACCTTACCTGAGAATACTGCTTCCCTGTAGCTTTCTCAGTGGGTGTCTATTTTCAGTTCATCAACTCCTGTAACAATAGGCCTAGAAGTAGAGCAGCTGCCCCCCTTGCTCCTTGTTGCCACATCCAGACTATTGTCCCCTCTCCTCCCTAAAAAGCCCCAGCTTTGCAGTTTATGCTTGCTCACTAGCCCTCTTTAGTGCAGTCATCTCTAGATCCTGTCTTACTCCCCACATTACTGGAAGACATTAGTGCCTGCACTGTCACTCTCTTCAACACTCCTGTCTTTTTTTAAGTTGATAATCACTAACCCTAAGTGAACTTTTAGTGCTGCCTGACGATCCTACTCTATTTCCCCAGACTGGTCGCCTACTCACTCTGCTAGATGATTATTTTACTTTTTCTTTTCTTCATAAACCACAAATATCTCTCCAATTATTGTTCTCAACTGATGATCTTGGTCTCTAATTTACTGAGAAAAAGGAATCAGAGTCTCTCCCTTCACCACAGCTACCATCTTGATATTTGTACTCTTGTACTTGGCTATTACTATGATTAGTGTGGTTCCACTGTTTGCTCTCCCAGCCGAGGCCAACCCGTTCACTTGTGTACAGGATCCCATCCCCCCTCATCAACTGAAAGATTTGGCTTCAGTATCTTCCCCTTTCTCTTACATCAACATATTTCTCCCAGTAGAACAGATTATTCACACTGGTATACAGAAGTGTTGAATGTCTTTTAATCTTTATAAAAAACTTCTCTTGATTCCATATTTCCCTCACCATTAAGTATGATGTTAGATGTAGATACTCTCCATTAAGTTGAGGAAGTCCACTCTGTTCCTAGTTTCCTAAGTGTTTTTATCATGAATTTTGTCAAGTGCCTTTTCTGCATCCATTAATGTGATCACATGGTATTTCTTCTTTAACCTGTTAATATAGTGGATTGCAGTGATAGATGTTTGAATATTGAATCAGTCATGCATAGCTAGAATAAATCCCAATTGGCCATAATGTATAATTCTTTTATACATTACTAGGTTTACTTGCTGATGTTTTGTTAAGAATTTTGCATGCAAGTTCATGAGGGATATTAGTCTATATTTTCTTTTTTTGTACTGTCTTTGTCTGGTTTTGGTATCAGGATAATGTTAGTCTCATGAAATGAGTTGGGAAGTGTTCCCCTCTGTTCTATTTTTCTGAAAGAGATTGTGTAAAATTGGTATTAATTCTTCTGTAAATGTTTGGTAGAATTCTCCACTGAACCATCTAAACCTGGAGATTTCTTAGTTGGGAGCTTTATAAGCATGAATTTAATATCTTTAGTGAATACAACTGTTCAGATTTTCTATTTCATCTTGATTGCATTTTGGTAATTTTTGATTTTTGAGGAATCAGTCCATTTCTTCTCCGTTGTTGAATTTGTGAGCATGACGTTGTTCATTGTATTCTCTTATTATCCTCTTAATGGCTTCAGGAACTGTATGGATTCCCCTGCTTCATTCCTGATATTTGTGACTTTTATCTTCTTTCCTTTTATTTTGATCAGTCTTGCTACAAGTTTAACAATGTCATTGATTTTTTTCGAAGAACCAGTTGCTTTCCTTGATTTTCTGTATTGTTTGCCTGTTTTTCAATTTCATTATCTTCTTATCTTTATTGTTTCCTTTCTTCTGCTTGCTTTGAGTTTATTTTCATCTTCTTTTTCTAGTTTCTTAGATTGGAACTTAAAATATTGATTTGCAACCTTTCGTTTTTCTAATGTAAATATTTAGTGCTACAAATTTCCCTTTCAGCACTGCTTTAGCTCTATATCACATATTTTGATATGTTGTACTGTCATTTTAATGTAATTCTTTATATTTATTATTTTCTTCAAGGATTTTTTTCTTTGACCTAAGAATTATTTTGGGGTATTTTGTTTGATTTCCAAATATTAGGGAGTTTTCTCAATTCTTTCTTTTATTGATTTTCAGTTTAATTCTGTTATGGTAAGAGAACATAATTTCTATTCTTTTAAATGTGTTGAGATTTCTTTTGTGGTCCAGGATACAGTCTACCTGGTGAATATTCTATGGGCACTGGGAAAAAAGCATATTCTACTATTCTTGGGTATTCTAAACTTGTCAATTAGATCCACTTGTTCGATTGTGTTGTTCAGTTCTTCTCTATCCTTGCTGATTTTCTATCCAGCAATTCTGTCAGTTGATGAGAGTGGACTGCTGAAATTATCAACTATCATTATAGATTTTTGTAATTCTCCTTTCAGCTCTATCAGTTTTTCCTTTAGATAATTTGAGGCTCTGTTGTTTGATATTTTGTGTGTAAACATTTTGAATTATGTCTTCTTGGTCAATTGGATTGGTCTGTTTAACTTTAAGGAATGCTCTACTTTGCCTCTAGTGATTAGCTTCCCTCTGAAGTCTACTTTATCTGATCTTAATATAGTCGCTCCTGCACTTTGTAAGTGCTCCTGCACGTTGTTTACATGGTATATCTTTTTCTGTAATTTTACTTGAAATTGTCATATTTGAAATGCATCTTGTAGGCAGTATGTTATTGAATGTCATTTTTTCATCCACTCTGCCAATCTCTGTCTTTTAATATTTTTTAGATTATTTACATTTAAGGCAATTTTTAATGTGTTAAGGCTAAACTCTGCAATTTTATTATTGGTTTTCTGTTTTTCACTCCTCTGTTTCTCTTTTCTTACCCTCCTGCAGGTTTCTTGGACATTTTTTAGGATTTCATATTAAGTTATTTATAGCACTTTTGAGTGTATTCTGTTTAGCTTTCTTAGTGGTTGCTCCATGTGTTAAACATGTCTATGTACCTTACTACAATCTACTAGTATTGATGTTTTACTACATTGAGTAAAGTGTAGAAAACTTACATTCATTTATTTCCCTTTATTCTTCCCATTTTTAAATATAATTGTCTTAAATGTTTTCTCTTCATATATTAAGGACCATATCAGATGATGTAATCATTTTTGCTTCAATCATCAAATATGAATAAACTCATGAGAAGGATAATCTATTACAGGCATACCTCATTGTGTTGCACTTTGCTTTATTATGCTTTGAAGACATTGTGTTTTTTACAAATTGAAGGTTTGTGTCAACCCTGAGTGGAGCAAGTCTGTCACCACGATTTTTCCAACAACATTTGCTCAGTTCATGTCCCTGTGTCACATTTATTTTACCAATAAGCATTTTTTTTAATTTCCTTTTCATCTTTATTTAACTTTATTTATATTTAGGTAACATTGGTTTATAACATTACATAAATTTCAGGTGTACATCATATTTCAACTTCTGTATAGACTACACTGTGTTCACCACCAAAAGTCTAGTTTCACCTGTCACCAAACATATGTGCCCCTATACCCCTTTTGCCCTCCACCCATCCTCTTCCCCTCTGGTAATCACAAATCTGTTTTCGAATTTATGTGTTTGCTTACCTTCCATAGATGAGTGAAATCATATGGCAATTGTTGTAATAAAGTATGTTTTAATTAAGGTACATATGTTGTTTTTTTAGACCTAATGCTATCACACACTTAATAGACTACAATATGGTGTAAACATAACCTTTGTGTGCACTAGGAAACCAAAAAATTTGTCTCACTTTATTGTGATATTCACTTTATTTCAGTCATCTGGAACTGACCCACAATATCTCCAAGGTATGCATCTATACTTTTTCATATTTTTACTCATTCTGTTGTTCTTTCTCGCCCATGAAGTTCCAAGACTTCTTCTGTTATCATTTCTGTTTTGTTTAGTGAACTTCCTTTAGCAATTCTTTAAGGATAATTTTATTACATAAATTATCTTAGTTTTCCTTCATCTGAAATTGTTTTTATTTCTCTTTAATTCCCAAAAGATACTTTCACTGGGTATGGAATTTGTGGCAGATATCTTTTTTCTTTCAGTACTCAAAAAATGTTGTGCCATTTCCTTCTGGTCTTCATGGTTTCAGATAAGAAATATGATGTTGTCAAATTGGTGTTTCCCTATAGGTATTATGTCATTTCTCTCTGGCTACTTTCAAGACTTTTTTTTTGTCTTTAATTTTAATAAGTTTAATTATAGTATGTCTTGATGTATATTTATTTGATTTTATCCTATCCTATTTGTGGTTCATTCAGTTTCTAAAATCTGTAGGTTTATGTATTTTGCCAAAAATGGGAAGTTTTCAGTCATTACTTGTTCAGATGCTTTTTCATTCTCACTCTCTCTCTGTTCTCCTTCTGTGACTCTGATGAAATGAATGTTAGCTCTTTTGTTATTGTCCCCAAATCCCTGAGGCTCCATTCACTTGAAAAAATTTATTCCTCTCTGTTGTTCAGATTGGGTAAGGTTTATATCTAAATTCACTTATCGTATCCTCTGTCATCTCCATTCTACTATTCACTTCATCCAGCGAGGTTTTTTTCTATCTTGGTGATTGTATTTTTCAGTTTTGTAGTTTCCATTTAGGTTTTTTTTTTTTAATCACCTCTGTTTCTTTGCTGGGGTTTGGTACTTTTTCACTTGTTTTAAGAGAATTTTTCATTGCCCGTTGATGCAGTTTTATGATTCGTACTTTAATATATTTGTCAAATAATTCCAACATCCGACTCATCTTGGTATTGCTGTTTGTGGGTTGTATATTCTCATTTAAGTTATGATTTTCCTGGTTCTTGGCCTGATAACAAATGTTCTGTTGTATCTTGAACATTTTGCATATTATATTATGAGGCTTTGCTTCCTATTTAATCTATTTTTTTTTTAAAGCAGACATTCCTCCTGTTTATGCAGCATAAGAGTCCAGTGGGTGTGTATGTTCAGCTTCTTGCTGGGCCTTGCTGACACAATTCTGGGAAAAACAGGATACTGGTTCACACTGCCTTGTTGCAGACAGTTGGGGTAAAATTTCAACCTCTCCTTTGGCCTTCCTGAAAGTGGGGCTCCAACCTGCACCCCTTCATTGCCTCCAAGTGAGGGGTGTAAGCTTATTCTCTCCCTCTGCTCTCCTGACACTAGAAAGGGAGAAAGGGAGAGTTGACTCATACCACTTAGTTGCTACAGAGTGTGTGTGGAGGCTCTAGGGGACACTAGAAAAGAAGTGGGGAGGAGTGGAATGCCAACTAGCCTGCCTCTACCACCTTGTTGGTAGAGTTCAACCTTGTTGATGAAGGTGAAAGTGGAGGCTCAGCTCCCCGACTTATACAGAGGAGGAGGGATCCAAGTACTGAATAACCCCACCTTGTACAACTTTGTTTAGTCTCATTGGTGCTGGATGGGGTGGAGGGTCAGCTCCCCACTGTGCTCTACTCTTATAAGGGGAGAGTGTGGGAACAGTCTACCAGCTATCCCTGCTTTATAGCAACTTGTTCAGTCTCACTGCTGCCAGATTGGATGCTCAACATACAGGTGGGCCCTGCTGACACAGGGTGGAAGGGCTGTAGCAAAGTGGTGAGTAACCCCACTTCACAGCAACTCTTTAAAATCTCATTGCTGCAGGTTGGGGTTGAAACTCAGCTTGCTGTTGTACCCTTCTGAGACTGCCCTACTGGTGGACTCACAGCACTGCCTACTCCCCATTCAGCCCTAATGATGATACCCTGGTAGGGGAATCAGGATGTGGCATGTTTCTGCGAGGCAGGAGATGGAAGATTAACTACCCTCATGGCTCCACAGACGCCACAAGGCAAGAGGCCAAAACACTGCCATCTGCTTCTAAGGGGCAGGAGAGTGGAGTGGAAGGTCAGCTCCTTGCTCAATCCTGTTGAAACCACGGGGGTGGAAGAATAAGAAAGAGGTGCAGTGTTTCTGTCGTGATTGGCTGAAGTAGAGTGGGTATTGCCAAAAAAACTTTTCTTTTGTTAAGCCATCCCAGTCCTTTGGCCAGGAAAACAGACTTTTCTCAGAGCTCTTTTTCCCAAGAGGTTATTTTTTTAAAGATTGGCCCTGAGCCAGCATCTGTTGCCAATTCTCTTCTTTTTTTTTTCTTCTCCCCAAAGCCCTCCAATACATATTTGTATATTCTAGTTGCAGGTCCTCCTAGTTCTGCTATGTGGCACACTGCCTCAGTGTGACTTGATGAGTGGTACTAGGTCCGTGCCCAGGATCCAAATTGGTGAAACCTGGGGCTGCCAAAGCAGAGAGTGCAAACTTAACCATTTGGCCACTGGGCTGGCCCCTCAGAGCTCTTCTTATCTGTGCTGTCGATGACAATGATGATTCTGGATAGGAGGCTCTGGACCACCCTGTCTGTGATGTATGTGTCGTGATAAGGAGACTAGGGAACCTATTTCCATGTTGTTCCTCCAGTTCCAAGGTCCCTAGGCTGCCCTCCTTCTTTCTACCTTTCAGAGTCTTCCTATACTTGTTGTTTGTTATATCCAGGGTGTTTTCAGTTCTAAGAGAGAGGTACTGGTAGGAATAGGGTCTTTTCCAGAAATAGAAATCCCCTATTACCTTTTCGACCCACACAAACAAGGCCTTTATCCCTAAATTTCCAACAAAGTAACTTTTGGTAAAGTTGATAATGACTTCATGTTCCTAAACCAATGACTTATTCTCTATTCTCATCTTACTTGTGCTCTCAGCAGCATTTGGCACAGTTGATCATTCCTTTGTGAAACACTCTTTGCTTGGCTCAAGGACACCATTTTCTCTTGCATGTTCTCCCACAGTACTGACAGCTGACTTTTTGAGTCATTTGCTAATTCCTCCTCATTTCTACAACTGAAAACTCTGGAGTGCTCCAGAGCTCTGTTCTCAGATCTCATCTTTTCTCAGGCTAAATTTTTTCTTAGGTGACCTCATCAGTCTCATGGCTTTAAATGCCACCTACATTTAAATACATGCTTACAATTTCTAAATGTGTATTTCTACCTCTGACTCCCCTTAGAATTCCAGTCTTATATATACAACTGCTTACTGGACATTTCAAACATTAAATATCTAGCAGGCATCTCAATTTTAATTTGGTTTCCTTCAAACCTGATCCTTTTTATTTTTTGTTTTTCTTTCTTTCTTTTTTTGGTGAGGAAGATTGGCACTGAGTTAACACCTGTTGCCACTCTTCCTCTATTTAGTGTGTGGGATGCCACCACAGCATGACTTGAAGAACGGTGTTTAGGTCCATGCATGGGATCCAGACAAGAAAATTCCAGGTCACCAAAGTGGAGCGTGCAAACCTAACACAAAACTGATTCTTTTTCAGTCTTGGTAGCTGGTGACTCCACCTCTCCAGTTGCTCAGGCCAAAAATGTTGGTGTCGGGGCTGGCCCCGTGGCCGAGTGGTTAAGTTCGCGCGCTCCGCTGCAGGCGACCCAGTGTTTCGTTGGTTCGAATCCTGGGAGCAGACATGGCACTACTCATCAGACCATGCTGAGGCGGCATCCCACATGCCACAACTAGAAGGACCCACAACGAAGAATATACAACTATGTACCAGGGGGCTTTAGGGAGAAAAAAAGGAAAAAAATTTAAAAAAACCTTAAAAAAAAAAAAAGTTGGTGTCATCCTCAACTTAAATTTTTTCTTCTATTCTACATCCAGTTTGTCAGCAAAGTGTATCACCTCTAGCTTCAAAATATACCTAACATCTGTCATTTTCTCATCCCCTCCACTGCTATCATCCTAATCAAAGCCATCATCACCTCTCATTGGATGATCACAATAGCCAAGTAATGACGTCTCTGCCTTATCTCTTTTCCCCATCTGAGTGTCACATTGTCAGTTTCTCAATCTGGAAAATCAAGTATGCAGCTCTCAGTGAGATACTCTTGTCCTACTTCTCCTGTTTATTTAATATGTTAGGACTTGTGGCATTTGAAATTTTTATGTACTGTGTTTATTTTCCTACTCAATTATTTCCTAAATTAATCTGACTCTTTCATAGAACACATTTCTTAAAATTCACTTTAAATTAAAATAAATCCAATCATTCAAATTAATAATTAAGGGTACAGTATTGCCTTTCAGCAACAAAGTAAATTGAAAACAATTTAACTGCAAGTAACAGAGGCGGACTGAGGTGGTGTATTGATTAATCCATTCTCAGTTTGTGTCAGAGTGGGATTGTTTTTTATGAATTCTTATTCATGTGAGTTTTGGAAAGAAGGAGATGGAAATTTCCTGCAAGGTCAGCCAGTCCATCCTCCTATCAGGGCAAAATATTTTTCTTCCAGATGAGCCCTCCAAACCTTTGCCCTGCATATATCCTGGATCTCAGCAGGGCAGGGATTATTTGGAATATGAGAGCTTTCAGTCCTTGTGATCTAAAGGCAGCATAGTGGATGGTGTGATGACCATTAAAAACACCTACAGCAGCCCTAGTCGACAAGGACCATTTGTTTTCTTGACATCAAAATAGTCTAGGTCACAGGGTTTACAGTTTCTCGTCTTCAAGGAGACATTTTTTTCCTTTTCCAGTTTATCATTCCTCCCATCTAGGTATCTTGCCAATATATTGATGATTTATCTTAACATTTTATATTTTTATTTCTTTACCCCTAATTTTCCCAATACTTGAGTGCTTCCATTTACTCATGCTGCTTTAAGAAAAAAACTCAATTTCTCCTTTTGCTAAGGTTATTAAAACTATCTAAAACTCACTTGATGCAGTCTCTTTATCACTACTGGCGTTTTTTGTTGGAAAGTATTTTTAAATTCTGTAAAGCCTATTAGAAGAATACCAATTTACTCAACACTAAAAATTAATAAATATCAACATTTTGTCATATTCTTTAACTTTTTAGGGAAAAAATGAAAATTCTTAATAAACTTGAAGTTATCTTCACAATTCCAAAGCCATTCCTGTCCCTCCTCTCTGGAACACTTACATGAATTTGTCATGAATCCATCTAATTTAGCTTTTTGTTTTAACTATCTATATCTATCTATCATCTATGTATCATCTGTCTATCTATCTATCATCAGCAATACATACGCTGAAGTTTCCATTTTATTGTACTGATTTTTTCTATACTTGTGCCTTTATTGTGCTATTTTATTACTTAGAAATATTTTTAAATAGTTCTTGATGTTGAATAGGACAGATTTTTAATTTCTGTTTTTCTTCGTTTATTAACTTAAATATTCTTAGAACTTAATTTTTCCACAAAATTTTAGAATTGTTTTGTGAAGTTCTCCAGAATTTTGATGAGAATTTCATTGAATTAATAGCCTTTGTAGTCAAGAATATAATGAATCTCATAGGTTGTCCAGGTTTTCCTTTGTCCTTCATAACGATTAATATTTTAATGTGAGGAGATGGGCTATAATTACTTTTTGGGTGGTGAACATAATGTAATCTACACAGAATTCAAAATATAATACGATGTACATCTGAGAGCTATATATTATTATAATCCAATGTTACTGCAATTAAAAAATATATATTTTAATTTCATTCATTAAATTTTATTTGTTCACTGTTTTTAAAAAAGATTTATGCCCATATGTCAGAATTTTTATTACTATTGTCAGTGACTACTGTTAATTAAGCAAGAAAACTCACAGATTGTGGCTCAATTCTGTGTGTAATAGCACAGGGTGTATAATAGCACAGGGTGGATAAGAGTTTCTATCTACTTCAATGGGATTTTTTTTAGGGAGGTCAATACATTTCTTTAACCCTTTATTGAGGTATGGTGTACAATAAGCTGCATATATTTAAAGCGTTCATTGTGATCATCTTTGACACGTGTAAAGTATTTCTGATCATAGAAAGCTGAAACTATCACCACAAGCAAGATAATGAACATATTTATCAGCACCAAAAGTTTCCTGATGCAACTTTTATTGCCTGCTTACTGTCTCTCTGCTTCCACCCTCAATGAAAGTTTGTGGAGAAAAACTTACATAATAGCTGGGAAAGCACATGAAAACAAAATATGATTACGAGAGGTGGTATGCTGTGCTGCCTTCCTCACCTGCATTCATAATTTGAGCAGTGTACAGGTTATTTTACTATGCAGTTCTCTCTCTTCCCTATCCAGGCTTTCCCTTCTTTTGATGTGAGGACCAGGCAACTCCTGACTTGTAACACTACCTTTGAATGATCCTTGAGTGGCAGATGAATCTGAGCCTGGAATTTTTACCCTTCTCCTTTGGGATTTGGGGCAGTAGTGCTCTTTGTCCCCAATTCAGAAGATATAGATAATAGTTTTTTTCCCACACAAGTAACTCCAGTGTTGATATATAGAACCAAAATATTCTAATTCTTAGAAACATCTACATTTACCACAGCCAACTTGCAGTTCCAAGTTCCACTTGTGACATTTTTTCTATGGGAGAAATGCACTTAAATTTCCAAATAATCTAAGTAGAAAGGAACTGTGGAAATATGAGCTGCATGTAGATTGAGAATACCTATATAGGCACAGTCTACTCTATAATGGGGCTCTTGTAGAGGTCATTTTCAATTCATTCTGTTTCAAACATTTTCTCCTGTTTGTCTGTATATAGACAGCTATTTCCCTTTTTTGCTATTAGGAGAAAATTAAAGCTTATTTTGCTAGAAATCTTTCCTACCTCCTTCTTTTTCTCATTTTCTCCATTCCTCCCTTCCTTCTTTTTATCCCTCCTTACCTTCTTCAGTTTAGTATTGGGGCCTTCAAATTAAACTGAAAAAAAAAAAATCAGACTGACAGGATAAAAGGTTTATTTCATGTGTGCACAAGAGCTTCACATAAAAGAAATGCAAACCCAGAGAAGTGGTTAGACTTCTTTGAGAGCCTATATTTTAACAAAGGGTGATATATCGTGGAGAAGTGGGAAAACAAAGGAAAAGGTATTTGAGCTTCTGGGGGTGGTAGATTGTGGGGAGGTAGATATAATGGGAGATAAAGATTATTTTAGTAAGGTTTGTTTATACAGGTTCAAGTTGGTGCTGACTTTCTGTTTCCTGTGATAAGAATTGTTCCCTTCCTCTTGGTATAGGAGAGGGAAGGAGGAACACCTTCACAAAGGGAAATTTATGCCCTGCTTTTAGGCAGAAAGGAGGAGGGCAGGGAGCTCCTCCTGTGTCTGCTGTTTCTTAATTGCCTGCAGCTCAAGATAGTCCTTATAGTACAGTGATATATTGGAGTAGCATTTTCTGATCTCCTTCACTTTCTACTTCTCTCATACAGTTGTTCATTTTCACTAGGAGAAAGGCAGTAGAGTAAAAGGAATAAAAGGCCATGGGCTCCATGAAGTCTCATCCAATCATTTTCTGACAACTCAGATCCCTCGGTGTTGACAGGAGTCCAAGACAACCCTTCTTGGGTCATGGGCTCTCAGGATGTGTTCTATCTGGTAATAAGACATATTTCTTCATCACAAGAGTGTCCTTTAAATTATTTCAAGCTCAAAGCCCTTGAATATAAAGCTGGAGGATGCAACTTGACTGTTTGGAATGGTGGAATGATGAGAATTTGTACCTCTTAATCTCTCCAGGAATAGGACAAGAGGTGATATTAAAGCTTGTTAGTATTTAATCATACTTTATGAATTTGTGTCTCAGTGAAAAGCCTCACTTATTCAGAGCAAAAATAACCTGTGTGTAGTTCCACCTCTGAACCTAGAAAGTTAGTCCTTAATCAGACTAACAGAGTCTAACACATACTTTACTGACAACACTGGCTATAAATTTGAATCTTCTACTTTGTGAGTAATTAGTTTCTCATGGCTTGTTTTGAAAAAGTTAAGTTAAAGGGCACCTTGGAAGAGAAATATCTCATAGTTTGTCAAAACTTGGATTTGGTTGGCATAGAAATATGTCATTAAAATACCAAAATGTAGGTAAGTTACAGTTTTAACTTTTTTCTTGTATAGATATGAGGTTATTACTGTTCATAACTAGCATAATAAGACCTTCGCTTTTATAAATGTGGAAAATAAGGTCAGCATTTTTTTCTTTAATATACGTCTGGCTAATTATATTGAGCTTTACCTTAAGATAAAACTAGAGAAAAATAATCTCAAAGAAAGAGAAATGTGGGAAGTAGCAAGAATAAGTAGGAAAAGAGAAGGGAATTGCTATATGTTGAGTACTCCTTCTTGGGCAGGCACTGTGCTAGGTACTGCCCTTTGCTATCTCAGGGAGGAGAGAGGAGCAGGGATCAAGAAACCTCAGGAATAAAACGGGACCCTCTGGGGCCTAATTGGCTCTTTCCCTTGAGAATCTTACATTATCTGACAACCTACTATTGTCACAGGCCAATAGCTAGGCCGACTGAGGTGGGCATAGATTGCTCTCCTTTTAAATAAAAGTGAAAAGACATACAGCATGTATTCACAGGAGAATTCTAGCCTGATTGTAGGTCTCTCAAATTTGCTCTCCCTGGTTTACCCAGGCTTTTCATGCCTTCTAAGAAAACTAGTAAATCTACTTTTGGTATTATGGAACATTATTCACTTTAATTAAATGCATATTTACTGAGCACATTTTATGTACAATGTAGTGTGACAAGTGAGAGACACAGAGGAGTGAGAGATGATCTCTGTGCTCAATGACATAGATATTCACTGGAGGATAAAAACAATGGCCCACCCTACAAGGAAAGTGTGATGTGACATCATAGAGACAAATGTTAATTCTGATGAAGGATTTGCAGAAAGTTTCCAGGAAGGGCCTTGACGGATGGGTGGGAGATGAGGGAAGGTAACTCTAGACAAAGGAACTAAAGAAGGACAAAGAGGCACAGAAGTACCTGACGTAGCTATGGAATTGCAATAGATAGGTCTAACTGGTTGTGTAGCCATCTGGGTGTGTAGTTTAAATAAGGCTGGAAAGATGGATTACATCTGGGCTTTGAATTCCAGGCAAAGCAAGAGTGGAATTCTGGTAAAGGTTTTGAACAGGGAAAGATGAAATGCAGAAGAGAGAGACTGGAAGCAGAAGACAAGTAAGGAGGCCATTGCTGTCAACAGCCTGGGTGAGAAGTTACGTAGGAAAGAAACATGACACTAACAATGACACAGGCATGGTCTTCAGAAAGACATAAGGTTTGGTACAAAGAGCTATGGATATGGGCATTGGGACACCTAGATTCTGCCACTTCCCAGCCAAGTGACCCAGGCAAGGTGCTTAAGTTTCTGAGATCAGTCTCCTCATTTGTAAAATGGAGGTAATATCCATCTTATAAGAGAAGTTTTGTGAGAATTCTTTCAATATTCTAAAGTGCTGTAAACATTGTTCTAGATTCTAGAGGTCCAGCAGTGAATAAAACAAGCAAAATGGCCTGCCATCATAACTTGGGGAATAGAAAAGAAACACTATAAATAAATAAAATATATAGAGTGTTCATAGTAATAAGTGGTAAAGGAAAAAAATAAAGGAGAAAATGGGGATATAGAATGATGGAAGAGCACGTTGAAATTTTAGATAAGGTGGGCAGGGCAGGCACTCACCATGACAGACTAGAAGGAATTAAAGAAGTTAGCCTGCAGATATCTGGGGAAAAGGGTTCCAGGAAGAGAAAACAGGAAGTTCAAGGGTCCTGAAGCAAGAGTACACTTGGAGTATCTGAGAAAGAATATGAAGACCAGCATGGCTAGAGCAGGGAGGTGGGAAGCAAGATCATGCAGAGCTTGTGGGATACAGTAAATACTTTGGCTTTTCCCCATAGTAAAGGGGAAATTGTTGGAGGATTTTCAGCAGAGGAGTGACAAGATATGACTTAGATTTTAACTGTGCAGTGACAGTAAGTTGAGAAGAGAGGCAGGAAGTAAGGACAGAAAAAGGGAGACCAATGTGGAAGCTTTTGAAATGGTCCAGTGTACAAGTTATGGTGCTTGCACCAGGGTGGTGGCAAAGGGAGCGGGGTGTGAGAAGTGTCCAAATCCCTGATGTATTTTGAAGGTCAAGCTCACAGCATTTGCTGATAAACTCCAGATAGAGTATAAGAGAAAGAAAGTCAAGAGTGACTCCAGGATTAATGAAGATGCCCTTGATTAATTTAGAGAAAACTGCAAAAGGAACTGGGTTGTGTGGGAATCTTAGGAGCTCCATTATGAATATATTATGATTGAAGTATCTGAGTGGAAATATGTGGCAGGCAGATGGAGTGGAGCAGAAAGGCTTTGACTGCTGATGTAGAATTGGGAGTCATTAGCATATAGTTACCAAGAGGAGAAGTGAATTTTGCCAAAGTGGTTTTATTGACCAAGATTATAAAAGTGATTTTTCAAGTCCCCAAGAGGCTGAATAAACAAATGCAACATGGCCAAACCATACATAAAAGTAGAATTCTGACCCAGAATCTGCAGCAACCAGCCCAGGAAGCCAGCTTGGTATTTACAAGTCAGACATGTAGGAAGTCAGACCACTATCTCTAGCAACAATCCAGGAAGTCAAACAATTACCCCTCTCACAATCAGCCCCAAATAGCTAAGACTTGATTAATAACTGATAGTTTTCCTAATTTTTGTCCCTGCTTCCAACTTAGGACCAAGCAGAGATAGTCTAGCATATCCCTAGCCAATCACATAGGATCTCCGCATCCAGTTAGTCAATCTCCATCTTCCCTAGGCCAAGAGCTTCCAATCAGGGCATACCTGAAGCTTCCCTTTTTTCCACTATAAATGTTTCCCCCTCCTCAGACTTACTTCAAGTCTCTGCCAGATGCTAATGATGGTGGCTTGCTTATAGCAACCCCCTATAAATAGCCTTTGCTTATTCTCATTTGATTGGACTTGGTTTATTTCCATTTCCCTACTGTGTCTGTACATCATAAAAAAATGACCATTCTAGTAAAAAGATTCTACAGGATAAATATCAATATGGTTGGAACTACTTAGTGATATTTGATTCCCTCCATAGGGAATATCAACAGAAAATCCTCCTTTTGGCTTCCTTTAAGCTTCCCTGAACAATCATGGTTAAAAAAAGTATTTAAACTTAACACTCATTGTCAATACACTTGTATGCATCAAAGAACAATTATAATGTTCAATTGGCTCTTTTTTGCTACGAAACAGCTGAGCCCAAACAATTAATTATATAGTCAAGCAGTTGCCCTAATTTGGTTATTTGTATAGAAATAACCCAAACAGCAATAGTCTGCTTATTTTGTGCTAATAGTTGAATTTGACTTAGTATAAATAGTTTGTTAAACATGTTTTTTTACCATGATAGTGAATATGTTTGTTTTTTCCAATTAAACCGAAATATATTGACAGCAATTCTAATACGAAAAGTCTGTAAATATTATAGTCAAAAATCTTGATTGAATGGTTTAAAGATTCATATATTTAAAAATATGTTTTTTCAAATATGACAAATAGAAATGTCAAGCAACAGGATACATTGGAGTATATGAGGAAGCCATTTTCCTAATTCTGCCTGACCTTGTTTTCCAAAAGGGCCTGATATGGCTGTTGAGCATACATTGTATATCTGCTTTAAACCTCTGCTATGTCCTGAAGACAAGAACAAATGCCCCACTTCTTTGGTGCCTTTCCTTCCTTCGGGAAGGAAAGCTCTGGGCCATGGTCCTCACATATTGGCTCAGATAAACTCACCCAAATTTTCATTTATAGATTGGTTATGGATTATTTTCCTTGACAAATACTTACCTAAATTATTTAACTATTTTACATTATAATTATTTTTACATACCAGATTTTAAGATAAAAAAAGGGGTGAGAGTTTATGGCCATTGACAAAGATGCTAGTTTGAAATTGGAAGAGAGAAAAAATACTTTGTGTTTGGTTTCATAAGACTTGGGTTGGAGACTTTGTTCCACTAGAGGCAAATTCCCTTTGAGTAATTGCTGTAACTGCTCTGACTCTCAATTTCTTCTTTCCTTAATCAGAAATGGTGGTATCTGCCTCCGGTAACTCACAAGATTGAATTTCAGATCTAGTGAAACAAGGTACATAAATTAATTTTGCAAGCTAAGTGACAACAACAATGGAATTTGTTATTAGTAGTAGTATATATTCCTATTTAGTACTTCAAAGCACCCTACAAATATCTTAAATGTATCTTCTTCTCAGGTCGGGTAAGAGATGCCTTTGCTCTCCCTGGCAGAAGCATTATGTCTTCCTTTGTTTTGGCTGTTAACCTGGAGCATCTGGACCACCACATATTTCCCGTTGTCCTGAGAAACAGAGAGAGCATATATTACAATAAGACTAATGAGATCAGAAAACACTCAATGTACTGACATAGCAACTTGAGATTGTCAGGAGCTATATATACCATAATTTTCAAAAATAAAATTTAAGGAGCAAAGCCACCACGTTTATTAATGGCTGTGTATGCCTGTGCGTTGTCTCTAGAGCCTCTGACTGCATCCCAACACTCCACTCCAGCATTTACAGGGTGTGTGTAATATGCCTTCTGGGAGAAAATAGCCTGTCTCTCAGTGAAAGGAATGCAGATAATGATAGACTTTTCAGGATTTCTTTATGTGTAAAAACAATTGAGAGTCACCAAAACAAAGAATGTTCCCTCTCTAATTAGGGCTTACTTTACTAAAATCTCTGCAAAACTGGGGACCTTGATTTTCCTCTAATTAGTGGCTTTTGATGGATTTGCAACTGGAGCCTCTAGAATTGTGCAGAGGAACTGGCTGCTTCATTGTTTCATTGCTTTATGTCTCCCTGGAGGCATACCAATAGTCAAGGGTACCCTGGCATCTTCTATCTGGCCATAATTGCAAACACAAATCAAATCAAGGAAAAGAAACTCTTCCTCTTACAATATCTCCAGGTGATAGCTTCTAACTGATTCTGTTTATCATTCCCTAAATGAGTTAGCAATGCTACCAGTTAATTGTTTACCATAAAATTATCTGAAGACATCTTACATGTAACCTTTAAGCAGCCAATAAATATACTTAATCACTCTTGCTCTGGGGCAAATGAGAACACATGATCTAGAATGTAATGTAATCTTTAAACTAGCTTTTTAACTATTAGCTTTTAATTGCATAATCACATACAACACAGATTTTAGCTTAGCATTGTGCTATTAAATATATTTTGCTGCATAGATATCTGTGCAAGATTCCTCCATTGTCCCTACAAATTACAGTGTAGGAGAGGAAAACTTATCCTTTCTTCCCTACTAGTTTCTTTGGCTGGCCTAATAATTAAATTGACATGAAACAGATTAACAGGTGAAAAGCAAATTTAATTTCCTACGTATGGGAGCCTGACAAAGACATATGAGGGTGTCGAAGAAAATAATCCATAACCAATCTATAAATGAAAATTTGGGAGAATTTATTCTGAGCTAAAATGTGAGGACCATGCCCGGGGCCTTTCTTCCCAAAGGACGAAAGGGCACCAAAGAAGTGGGTGCACAGAGTGGTTATATAACCCCAGAGAGGATGTTTCACGTAGGATTGAAATGTCCCTTTTACAGTAGTAGCGAGACTGCTCTGTCGGCACAGCAATTGATGGACACAGCAGGTAGGTCTGCTGTCTTGGTGAACACAGCAGGGTGGCAGGTCTGCTGCCTTGAGCTGGGTGGTCACAGGTGAGCTGGGTGGTCAAAGGTGAGTGCAGCAATCAGTTCCTGGCCTAAGGAAAGATGCTTATCCCGAAGGAAATGCCAATGTCGGGGGAAGTTGCACCTTTATCTTAAGGGCATTTGTTCTTGCCATAGTAAATGTTTTAAAGCAGATATATAATGTGTGCTCAATGGCCACAGTCAGGCCCTTTTGAAACAAACAAAGTGAGGCAGAATTAGGTTTACACCAAATGGCTTCCTCATATACTCCAATATATCCTATTGCTTGCCATTTCTATTTTGTCAAGGGTTTTCTGACAGTTAGGTTATTGAGGTTTATATGTCCTCCTGAGCTAAGGAGAAGGGATTAGGGTCTGGGATTTCAAAGGGGAGGAAGACAGTTCACAGGGAGATGGCAAGAGCAAATGTTTGGTAAACAAAATTTACCAAAAGTTAAGCGAGAAAGTTTTCAAGTTATCTTTAAAGTTATCAAAACCTATATTCTAGAGTATTTGTCAGAGTCCTTTCCATGAATCTCTCTGAAGATGAAGCACTTTTGCAGAAACATTTTTGCAAAAGCATCAGAGTAAAACAATAACTGTCTGTAAAAGATAAAAGACTAAAAAAATGGCATGGCTAAAGATCTGATTAGAGTTCATTACAATGCAATTGACAAGGAAATTTGCTTATTTCTGCAACATACGAGATTTTAAGATAATCACTAGAATGATGAATGACAACATTACACCAGGACCTATCAGAATTTTATATAATTTTTAGAACACTTATATTAATAATATTCATTCATACAGTATAACCTAAGAAGATTTATCATTACTTATTTAACAATGCTTCCCATGTAATCTAACACACCAAATAAGCCTAATTAGCTTAATCTCTCTCTTTTATAAGAAGAGAGAATAAATCTTTTGAGATCTTCCAGGGGCCCTCAGAAAAATGCCAAAGTTACTTCTAGGTCAAACAGACTTTACTTAGAATTTGATTTTGGGGAAGTTCATCAAACATATCAGAAAGGTTTGGATATTTGATTAAATAGGATCACAGATAATTATAAAACAATATTTAATTATCCCTTTAACCAAAGTGACAAAAATATTTCAAAGGCAGATACAGAAGATTACATAGTTCTGAGTAGAACTTAGCCCTTTTAAATGGGGAAGACTTGGTTAACTTAAGTAATCAAAGACCTGATGATAAAGATAACATAAAGCTCAGGAAACTATTTCGATGAAACACAAAATCTTTGCTTTCTAGGTGGATTACTTAAAAGATAAAGAAAAACCTTTCAAAATATCTTATCAAGAGTAGAGCAATAGTCCGAGAAAACTTTGTCTTTTAGCAGATGAAAGAAAATTTTGTCTTACATAAGTACCCTATTGGTATTAAAACTTATTTTTAAAACTGTTATAATAATTTAATTTTAGCTAGCCTTATCACCCAAGGTAAAATTCTCTCTCTCCCTCTCTATTCCCAACTTTATATGTCCATAGTTTTCCCTCCATTTTCTTCCTTCTCATTCTGAAACAGCCAGCTTCATTTTAGGACAAAATTATTTTCATTTCCCTCAACAAAAATGTATCTTCATACCTCACACTTTTTCTAACCAGAAACACATCTTACTTTTCTTTTATACAAAGATATTTCCCTTATTTCTAGTAGTTTTAATGACATGTATTAGAATTCTTTAACCCTTAGAAAGCTTAATTGCTCAAGAAGAAAGCAATTGTGAACTGTCTGTTATACCAGCATTCTTTAGATTGGCAAATTTGTGAATGCATTTTGTAATCTCTAGAAGCATATTCTTTCACATAGTAAATTTTCCAATGTGGCATACGATATGTTTATTAATAGATACAAATATCTTTACTTCCTCTGTAATAATAGGTCAAAAGTAGGTAAATGACTTGTTTAGCAATTAATACATTAGTATTTTATCATAATTGCAGATGATCTAGACATTCAATAAATTCTCATCATTTAATTATTTAATTTAACTTACTAAAATTTTAAGAGTGGAAGCTGCCAAAGAGATTTGGGAAACTGTTTTTAGGAAGACATATTATAAAACAATCACTGCAAAAATTGCACCTAAAAACTTATCTCACTTACATCTATTTAATTCATTTATTCTTAACAATTATGTTTAGACTACCTAGAAAAACTTTATTAGACAATAGACAAAGTCTGCCATCATCTCAAGCTACTTTTCTTGCTAACAAATTTTGTAATAGAAATAACATGAGCTTGACTTTCAGTAATCTGAAGTAGAAGAAAAGTATGTTTAAATACATTGTATGTTTAAATACATGTTATGCTGTTTAAATACATGCCTGTATTAATCAAGCCAACAAACTTAAACTAGCTTTTTCTTGCCAAAAATTATCCTAGATCATGGGAACTTGAAAAACATTTGGGTTAGTTTCTATTATATTTCTGAGATTCAGAAATACTTAATTCATAAACAGTTTTTTTTCTTTTTGAGGAAGATTAGCCCTGAGCTAACACCCGCCACAAATCCTCCTCTTTCTACTAAGGGAGATTGGCCCTGAGCTAACATCTGTGCCTATCTTCCTCTCTTTTATATATGGGAGGCCACCACAGCATGGCTTGATAAGCAGTGCATAGGTCTGTGCCCGGGATCCAAACCAGCAAACCCTGGGCCACCAAAGCAGAATGCACGAACTAAACCAATGTGCCACCAGGCTGGCCCCATAAGCGCTTATTTTTAAAGCAATTAAATAGAGCTCTTTTATAAATTAATTTTGGTAATACCATCTGAAGGTAGAAAAATACTGATCAATTACATACATATATAGACATATGTAAACATATGAACACAAGCAAAGATCTTATAGTCTTCATTTTAAAATCTTTAGTCATGAATCAGGTATAACAATATAAAACTCACTAGTTTATAAATAATAGTTGGAATAAGTTGTTTTCCCATGTAGATGGCTAAAGTTTTTTGCTATTTGTTTAAAAGACTTTTAAGAGTTATATTTGTCCTTAAGAAGGCTGTGGCCTAGAGTTTTGGCAGGAGAGGTCTTTTAGCAGATTGTATTTTAAAACGGCCTCTTCTCCCCTTTTTTTTTCTTTAGACTCTGGTGACTGTGGGCTGTGTTTTGGTTACCTCCTGGGGTGTTTATATTTCAAAGACATGGTAAGATTTACATCTTTAGGGGACAGAGAAAGAATGAAAATTTTTTTCTCCTCAGTCTCTCAAAAATTTGGTAGAATCTTCGCAAAGTAGAAATAAAATGACTTTATATTTTAAGATATCTGTTGCTGTCTAGGTGACATGAATTCTTTACAGTGGGGTCTAGGATATATCTACAAAGGACATTGCACCGGAAAGCCTAAAGCTGGCAGATCCTGATTATATAGCCCAGCAAAATGAGCCTTATGTTCGAGCCTTATTGTCTGTCCCTCATGCTTCTGTTAAATTTATTTCCTGACTTTTACTATTTACACCAGTAACCTGTATATCCTAGGCTTAGAGATCAGGCCAAAGTGTTCTCTGTAAATCTTGTAGGGAAAGAGAAGCTAAAATAAGCAGCTGGATGTTTAAGGGATTTTTCTGGGGAAGGTGGAAGAGTTCAGGGACCTAAGGGAATTTACTGAGGAGTCAGGGCCAGATTTTAAGAAGGGGAATTTATATTTTATGGGGACTTTAATTTTTTGTTCTAAGTCTAATTTCTGTTCTTTCCTCTTATTAAAGGAGTCCTTAAGGCTAGCCATTACATTCCTTTGTGTCTACTTTTTGACTTGATCATTCCACAGTTACCAATAAGACAATTGTTTAGGATGAGAGCTAAGTTTTTGTTTTAAATACAGCCAATTCAAAGGATCTATCATCTGATCACTGATGAACAGGAATTATTAATCTCAATAGTGACCCAAACCAATAAGACTTTGCATGTCTTGACTAAGGACACAAGAGGCATCTCACAGAGGGAGTAAAAGATGCAGCCGTCACAAGATCCAGAAAGCTCATTCCCAGAGTTAACCTGAGAAAGCCAAGACCTTCACTGTCACAGGCGATAAGAATAGTGTAATGAAAATGGTGTCTCTGGTCTCTCATGAAAATGCGAATGCCTCCAGTTACAGACTCACTAATCTGTGACACTGGGCAGGCATTACTTCAATAGGAGTTTTCCAGCACTAACAAGGCAATGAAGGTTGAGATGATAAAGGCCCTTTATGGACTGGGACCCCTTATGACAAACTCCCCTGAAATCTGGTGTGGCTGGACAAGGAGAATGCTGCTTGTGACTTTGTGTCTTGGAATCCTAAGACTGAATTTGACTGGCCACCAGATGTACACCAGTATGTGCACCTTCCAGATGATGGAGGCCAGAGAGAATATTCTCATTGGTCATAAAGCCAAGATCTCAGGACATGGAATAAGATGAAAGGAAAACCTCATCAGATCTATGGTTTTGCTCTTCCTGACAAATGACAGAAAGACAGAGACAAAAGAAAATAATGACCATCTCTGGGAAGAAGAGGATCAACAGAAAACAAGAGTTCTCATTATCAAATCTTTACCAAAGCTGCTGTACTTAAGAAACTAGTTCACTCAAATTATTTCTCCTGCTAATTTAAATTTAGAAAGAGAAAAGGACTCTCCCCACTCTCACTTCCAACAGACCATGCAGGCAGAGATTTGGGAGACTGACATGGTAAGAATTCTTACCTGTGCAGGTGCTTGTCGGGAGTCCCAGGATCTCTCAGCTGCAGAAGCCCTGGAGCAAGTCAGGTCCAGCCAGTGAAGTCTACTGACTGGCTTCCGACGCTGTAGAGGAGGAAAACTTTTCCCTTCTTTTCTTCTAGGTTCTTTGGTTGACATGAGACAGATTAACAGGAGAAAAGCAAATCTAATTTTGTTCATGTGGGAGTCCCTGAAAGACATGCGGGGTCTCTGCCACAGTCGGGTTATCGAGGTTTATATGCCATCCTGAACTAAGCAGAAGGGGGTAGGGGTCTGGCACTCCAAAGTGGAGGAAGACAATTCACAGGGAGATGGGAAGAGCAAATGTTTGGTAAACAAATGTTTGCCACACCATGGGGAGAAGTCTTTCTTGTGTAAAAAAAGTTGTCTTTGGTAACAGCTCTTTTCCTGGTACAGGCTCCCCATCTAAATTCTCTAAGGCAGATAAGGCGGAGGTAAGAAGCTCTTCTTGAGTCTATCAAACCTTGACTGTCTTCAGCTCGAAGTAATCCACATACCGAAGTGGCACATTCTGGGTGGCCGGCCCTCAATCTCATGAGTACTTTTACTTCAAAAGGCAGTGAACAAAATGTTAAGATCATAACAAGTCTTTGTTCCAAAGTTGTATCTTACTGTTTTTTTGTAAATTCAATCCAAAACTTCTAAATGTTACCTTTTTATCTCTCATCATAACACACAAATATATAATGCACTCCTTGAGAAATTGAATACTACCATATTTTATAGTACAGTGAAACAACAATAGTATCACTTTATTTTTTGATCTTTGCACCTGACATGCTGAGGAGGTTAATTGTGAGTGGTTTTGGATCTCTAGAATGCTGATTGTTCCAATAATTAAACCAAAATACACTTCAATAAAAATACTGGAATTTTTAGTTTGGAAGTTAGTTTTTTTAAAATATCTGAATAGCAATTAATTTTTTTATTTTATAATTACCTCAGTAGTTTTTATTTTGTAGATGCAGACCACATCAAACAATGTTTAAAACTCTCAGTGCTTCTTTAGGTCTTTAGCAAGTCCTCAGTTAGTACAAAGCAGAAGAGGGTGGGAGACTGAGCAGACAAACAATGACCAAAATGTGTAAAAATAGAAATTTGACTCACAACCTACAGCAACCTGCCCAGGAAACCTACCCCTTATCTACAATAAACAACTTGGAAGCCAGCCTGCTGTAAGTCAAGAAGAGGATCAGAATATGCCACTTCCAAAATGTGCCACTTTAGCATGAGAATTATTTTGAGCTGATGATAATTCAGAAACAGCAGGCCCAGAAAGAGCTCTCTATCCTCCCCTCATCTGCCTAAACACAGGGCATAAAATTCCCTTTGTGAAGTATTCCTCTCTCCTCTCCTGTGCTAGGAAGAAGACAACAACTCTTAATCACCAGAGACGACAGGCATACCTTGAAGATATTATGAGTTTGGTTCCAGACCACTCCAACAAAGCAAATATCACAATAAAGCAATTCACACAAAGCTTTTGGTTTCCCAGCACACGTAAAAGTTATCCTTACACCATGACGTACTCTATTACATGTGCACTAGCATCATGTCTTAAAAAACGATGGACATGTACTTTAATTAAAAAGTAATTTATTGCTAAATAATGCTAACCATCATCTGAGCCTTCAGCAAGTAGTAATCTTTTTGTTGATGGAGAGTCTTGTAAGAAAACACAGTGTCTGCGAAGTGCAGTCAAGTCAAAGCGTAATAAAATGAGGTCTGCCTGTACTCTTGTCACTGGAGATGGTACCAACTTGAGTCTGCATTAACCAGCCTTACTAAAATAGCACTTATTTTCCATTTAGTTCTCCCATATATTTACCTTCCCACAATTTAATGACCTCAAAGTCCAAAACCTTTTTCCTTTGTCTAAACACTTCTGTACAATTTGTTGTGCTTTACTAAAATGGTGTATAAGCTCCCAGGTCTAACTTTCTCTTTGAGTTTTCACTTCTTTGCTGTGAAGCCTCTGTACTCATGTGAAATAAACATTTTCTCTTGTTAGCCTGTCTGTTTCATTTTGATTTTCACATCCCAACTACTGAAACTAAGAAGATAGAAGAAAAATTCTTTTCCTCTTCTAAGTTTAGTGACCCAGACGGGATTGCAGGGACGTCCCATTCTCTTCAGGGGCTGTAGCTTAGTCCGGGGGCATCTGACGATTCTGGCAAAGGTAAAAATTCATGCCAACTCAGCCTCTCTGATTTCTGCTCAGAGTCAGACTGAATGAAGGTAGTAAGAGCCTCTCCTTGTCTAAATTTAGATTATCAGGAAAAACACTAGAAGGAACTAGTTCTTTGGATACTACTCTTTGGTGACTCTTAGTTTTGAGTACTCATTGGTTATTGATGCTTTTCCTTCCAGGGACAGCATTGTTTTCCTTTTTCTGTCTTATGTATCATTCATTATAAGAAGGAGAATTATAGGATTATATTCTCCTTCTGTCTCATTTTACATCCTGAGAGCTTGGCTTGGATCTCTGTAGCTTTCCACCTGCTGACAGTCCAGGTTGTTGGGACTGCGTGTGCAGGCAGCCAACTGTCAGACTGGGGGCCCCGGGAATTTGTAGTTGGCTAGACAGAAATGAAAGTTACACTCCATCTGTGGCTGATGTGCTACTGACCATTGTCAGCTCTCAGGAGGCTTGGCTAAGTTTTTTAAAAATTATTTTTGGAGTGACTCTGGATCATGGGAGACTGTATCTTTTGCACTCTTTTTGGGGATGTTTCTTGTGTTCATGGTTAAGCTGTAAAAAGCCTTATTGGTTCTAATTTTGAGTCACTTTTTGGATACGTATACATTTGGAAATGTTTTTAAAGGACTATTTGGAAACAAATTAGATAGTTTATTCACCTATACAGGCTTTAAAGACACTCAGACAGCCACTTGGTATTTCCAAAAAGTTCCTTGCCCAGAATTTGGTCCACATGCTCCATAAAATTATATATCAGAGCAAATGAAAATCATGTCTTCTCCACAAATGTTGGTATAAAGTTTTGATTGTCTCTCTTTGAGTGTATAAACTTAACTTGTTCCAATTGCCAGAAACACAGTTTGAATCTAACTATTTTGCATAAACCAATGAGTTTGCGTTACAATGTTTGCCTGACTCATGGCTAAAATTTAAAACTCAAAGCTATAAGATTTCTGTTTGCATCTGTCTGTATGTTGTTTATGTCTATGTACATATGTTATGTATATGTGATATTTTTCTACCTCTGGATGATATTAACAAAATTAATTCATAAAAGAGTTCTATTTTAATTTGCTTAGAAAAAATAAGTGCTTATATAAATTAAGTATTCATGAAACTCTCAGAAATGTAGAAACTAATCAAAATGATTTTCTGGGATAATCTTTGGTGACTAAGGCTAATTTAATATTGTTGGTTTAGTTAAAACATGTATGTCTTCAGAGTTGTCTGCATTACATTTAAAAATGATTCTTTTCAATATTAAATGAGAGAAAGTTTTTTTTTTATATACAACTATGTTAATTCCTTTAGCTTTGAATGTTGTATTGTCATTTTGGTTAAATGGATAGATAATTATTCTACCTGGGTTTACTAGTCAAATAAGTTTATGTTATCTCTACTATATGTTTGAGATTATAAAATTATAAATTAAATCTAAGGACAAAATGTCCAATAAAAATAAACTTGATGTATGTAAAACATGGCAGTAAAAACAAAACAAAACAAACGAGAGAGAGAGCTATATGTTTAACTTATAGGTTCTTTACTGCTGTGATTTTTGATACTTGCCTAACATACCTATGTTACAAAATTTGGTCAACAAGAAAACAGCTTAAGATAATGGCTAGCGTTGTTAACATCTCAAGATATTTCCATGAACAATCCAAGCATAATTGTTAAGAACACATGCATTAAAGGGATGTAAGTGGGATAAAAACTTTATAAATAAACTTTTTTTTTGCTTAAAAATACTTTCAAATCCTTTTGGCAACTTATAAACCTAAAATTATACTAAGTTAATTTGAAAGAAAGATATTCATTCATCTAGATCATTCGTAAATAAGATGAAATACTGAAACGTTAATTGCTAGACATGAGTTTGTTTACTTACTCTTGGCCCCCTTTTTGTGCAGAGAGATTAGACAGATATTGAGTCTGTTAGTAGACACATTCATTTTCCCACATTGAAAAACTGTGCTATGAAGAAGCACATACCTCTAGAAATTATAAGATGATGCATTCATAAATTCGCTAACCTACTGCAGAATGCTGGTAAATGACAGGTCATAACTACCTACTTTCTCATTTTCAGAATAATTAAGTTTACTAAGGATTAAAGAATGTGATCAGTATATATAAATGAACTACTAGGAATAATAAGGGTGAAGAAAAAATAAAACTATGAAAAATATGCAAGGAAATTAAGATGTGTTTTTGGTAATGAAAAACACACAAGGTATAAAGGATGCAACTTTTAAAGGAAAAAGGAGAGTAATTATGTTATAAAGCAGTGAAGTGTTGTTAAAAGGTTTCACAATGAAAAAAAGGAAAATAAAGGGCAAATTTCTGAATGGATATGGAAAGTTGTAAGGAGTCAGAAGAAAAGAGAGAGAGGCAGAGAGAGAGAGAGTCTTATTTTGTGTGATCAAACTAGACTATGATAAAATGGGTTTATTATAAAGCTTGAAAATGAACTTTAATATCAATAGTGTACTGATGGAGAAGTGGAGTTTGATTGGATTATCAGCCTGTTCTTAACTGGAAATAGTTCAAGTTTTTTTCTTTGCCTTTTGAGGAATCTGCTTGGAAAGAAATATTTTGTGTTGTATCAAAATAATTTCCTATGCTTCATGTTGCTTTATCAAGTATTTGATTATTTAAGAAAACCATTTTTCTCAATATTGAAGGAGTTAAAGTTTTTTTTTGTAAACCATGTTACTTCCTTTATTTACCTTTGAGGTATTTTTCATACCTCCAAGGTATTAGATATGATTGATGTATAACGTTGTGTAAGTTTAAGGTGTACAATGTGTTGATTTGATATACCTATATATTGCAAAATTATTACCATGCATAGCATTTGCAAATGTCTCTATCTCATCGCATCATTTTCATTTCTTTTTATTTAAAGGTTGCTTAAAGTTTGTTTCACAATGAGAAAAAGAAAATAAAGGACAAATTTCTGAATGGATATGCAAAATTGTAAGGAGTCAGCAGAAGAAAAGAGAAAGAGAAACAGAGACAGAGACAGAGAAAGAGAGAGAGAGAGAGAGGGGATCTTTTATAAAGATTTGGTTTATTTTTTGGTGAGGAAGATTGGCCCTGAGTTAACATCTGTTCCAAACCTTTCTCTCTTTTTTTTTCTCCCAAAATTCCCACTATATAGTTGTATATCCCAGTTGTAAGTCATTCTAGTTCTTCTATGTGGGATGCCACCACAGCATGGCTTGATGAGTGGTGTGTAGGTCCGTGCCCAAGATCCGAACCTAAGAACCCTGGGCAGCTGAAGCAGAGCATTCAAACTTAACCACTTGGCCACGGTCCAGCCCTGCCATTTCTTTTCTTGTGATGAGAATATTTAAGATCTACTCTCTTGACAATTTTTGATTATAGACTACACTGTTATTAGCTATAATCACTATGCTGTACATTAGATCCCCAGAACTTATTAACGTTATAACTGTAAATTTGTACCCTTTGACCAATATTTTCCAATTTCTCCCATATTCCAGCTCCTGCACACCATCGTTCTTTTCTTTGTTTCTATAATTTTTCTTTTTTAGATCTCTTCAAGATCCTATTTTCATTTCATTTGAAAATATACCCAGAAGTAGGATTGCTGGGATCATATGGTATTTCTCTTTTTAAGGAAGCTTTTTTGAGGAAGCTTCATACTGTTTTCCATAGAGGTTATACCCATTTACATTCTCAATTTACCAGGAGTGCACAAAGGTTCCTTTTTCTCCATATCATTGCCAGCTCTTGTCTTTTTGATGATAGCCACATTAAAAGTTATTAGGTGATACCTCATTGTGATTTTGATTTGCATCTCTTTGATGATTAGTGATGTCAAGCACCTTTTCACGTACCTCTTGGCCATTTGTATGTCATCTTTGGAAAAATGTCTATTCAGTTGCCCTGCCAAGTTTTCCTTGGGTTGTTGTTGCTATTGAGTTGTATGAGTTCTTTATATGTTTCAGATATTAACCCCTCACCAGATAGATGGTTTGCAAATATTTTCTGCCATTCTGTAGGTTGCCTTTTCATTTTGTTGATTGTTTCTTTTTCTGTGAAGAAGCTTTTTAGTTTGATGTAGTCCCACTTGTTTTTGCTTTTGACGCTTCTACTTTTGGTGTCATACCTAAAGAATAATTGCCAAGACCAACATCAAGAAAGTTTTTCCCTATGTTTTCTTCTAGGAGTTCTCCAGCTTCAGGAATTATGTTTGAGTCCATAATCAATACATAAAGGTCCAATTTCACTTTTCTGCATTTGGTTGTTTGGTTTTCCCAGCACCATTTATTGAAGAGCCTATTCTTTCTCCATTGAATGTTTTTGGCTCCCTTGTCAAATAGTAGTTGATTGTATACGCAAGAGTTTATTTCTGGACTTTTGATTCTCTTCCATTGGCCTAAGTGTTTATTTTTATGCCAGTACCATACTGTTTTGATTACTAGAGCTTAGTACTATAGTTTGAAATCAAGAAGTGTGATGCCTCAAGCTTTATTCTCTTTCTTAGAATTTCTATGGCTACTCAGGGTCTTTTTGGTTCCATACAAATTTTATGATTTTTTTTTCTATGTCTGTGAAAAATGTCTTTGGGATTTTGATAGAGGTTACATTGAATCTATAGATGGCTTTGGGTAGTACGGACATTTTAATAATATTAATTCTTGTCATCCATGAACACAGGATATCTTTTTTATTTATTTGTGTATTCTTCAATTTCTTCAACAAAGTCTTGTAGTTTTCAGTGTAGATATGTTTCATCTCCTTGATTAAATTTATTCCTAAGTATTTTCTTATTTTTGTGAGTGGGATTGGTTTCATTATTTCTTTTTCATTTATTTTGTTATTAGTGTATAGAAATGCAACTGATTTCTGTATGTTCATTTTGTATTCTGCAACTTTATTGAATTCATTAATTAGTTCCAATAGCTTTTTGCTGGGGATTTTAGGATTTCTAGATATAAGATCATATCATTTGCAAACAAAGACAATGTTCTTTCTTTCTTTTTTATTTGCATGCCTTTTATTTCTTTTTCTTGCCTGGTTCCTCTGGCTTGGACTTCCAGTAATATGTTGAATAGGAGTGGTGAGAGTATGTACCCCTCTCCTGTTCTTGATCTTAGAGGAAAAACTTTCAACCTTTCACTGTAGAGTATGATGTTGGTTGTGTGTTTGTCATAGATAACCTTTGCTGTGTTGAGGAATGTTCCTTCTTACCCAATTTGTTGAGAGTTTTTATCATGAAATAATGTTGTATTTTGTCAGATGCTTTTTCTGCATCTATTGAGATGATCATATGATTTTTATCTTTCATTCTATTAATGTGGTGTGTCACATTTATTGATTTGCATATGTTGAACCATCCTTGCATACCAGGGCTAAATACTACTTGATAATGGTGTGTCACCCTTTTAGCGTGCTGTTGAATTCATTTTCTAGTATTTTGTTGAGAATTTTTACATCTATATTCATCAGGGATACTGGCCTCTAAATTTATTTCCTTGTAATATCTTTATCTGGCATTCGCATCAGGGTAATGCTGGCCTTGTAAAATAAGTTAAGGAGTGTTCCATTTTCTCAGCTTTTTGGAAGATTTTGAGAATGACTGGTATTAATTCTTCTTTACATTCTTCTTTAAATAGTGAAATTCTCCAGTTAAACCATTTGATCTTGGACTTTTTTTGTGGGTGGTTTTCACTTACTGATTCAATCTCTTTACCTGTTATGTATCTGTTCAGATTTTTTATTTCTTCGTAATTCAGTAAGTTGTATGTTTCCAGGAATTTATCTATTTCTTCTAGGTTATACAGTTTGTTTGCAGATAATATTCATAGTAGTGTCTCATGATCCTTTGTATTTCATTGGTATCAGTGTAATGTCTCTTAAATCATTTTTATTTAATTAAATTAATTAGTTAATTTATTTTAATGAGGAAGATTCACCCTGAACTAACATCTGTTGCCAATCTTCCTCTTTTTTTGCTTGAGGAAGATTAGCCCTGAGCTAACATCTGTGCCAATCTTTCTCTACTTGATATGTAGCTCACCACCACAGCATGGCTGACGAGTGGTGTAGGTCTGTGCCCAGCACGCAAACCTGTGAACCCAGGCTGCTGAAGTGGAGTGCACCAAACTTAACCACAAGGTCATGGGGCCGGCCTCTTGATTTTATTTACTTATTTATTTATTTTATTTTTTGTGTGGAAAATTGGCCCTGAGCTAACATCTGTTGCCAATCTTCCTCCTTTTGCTTGAGAAGGATAGTGCCTGTGCTAACATCTGTGCCAATCTTCCTCTACTTTGCATATGGCATTCTCCCACAGCATGGCTTGATGAATGGTGTGTAGGTCTGCGTCAGGGATCTGAAACTGCGAACTCTGGGCCACCAAAGTAAAGGACATGAATTTAACCACTATGCCACTGGGCTGACCCCCCTTGATTTTATTTTTTGATTCTTTTTCTTTTTTACTGAGTTACTCTATCTAAAGATTTGTCAATTTTGTTTATCTTTTCAAAAAACTCTTCTTTAATTTTCTTGCTCTTTTCTGTTGTTTTTCTGGTCTCTGTTTCATTTATTTCTGCTTTGATATTTATTTCTCCTTCCTTCTGCTAACTTTAGGTTTAGTTTTTCTTCATTTTCTAGTTCCTTGAGGTGAAAAATTAGGCTATATTTGAATCTTTCTTTTTTTCTTAATATTTAGACTTTCTTTCACTTTAAACTTCCCTCTTAGAACTACTTTTGCAACATCCTCAGATTTTGATATGTTGTGCTTCCATTTTTGTTTAGGTTATTTCTTGATTTAGAATATGAACATTATATTAGTTTTAGGTATTTGGTTTCCCTTTCGATTTATTCTTTGACCTATTGGCTGTTCAGTAATGTGTTGTTTAGTTTCTACATATCTTTGAATTTTCCACTTTTCCTCCTATTATTGATATCCAGTTTCATATCATTGTGATTAGAAAAGATACTTAGTATGGTTTCAATCTTCTTAAATTTGCTAGGACTTTTTCATGACCTATTATATGATCTTTCTGGAAAATGTTCTGTTTGCACTTGAGCTTAATGGGTACTCTGCTGTTAGATGAAATGTTCTGTATACGTCTGTTATTTCCATTTGGTCTACAGTATGGTTCAAATCCAACATTTCCTTGTTGATTTTCTCTGTGAGTGATCTATCCACTGTTGAAAGTGTTGAAGTCCCCTACTATTTTTGTATTGTTGATTTCTGCCATAAGGTCTGTCAGCATTTGCTTAATATATTTAAGTGCTCTGATGTTGGATGCATATATATTTATAATTATTATATCTTATCGATGAATTGACCCCCTTATCATTATATAATGACTGTATTTTTCTCTCGTTACCATTTTTGGCTTAAAGTCTGTTTTGTATGATCTAAGTATAGTTACCCGTGCTTTCTTTTGATTTCTACTGGATGGAACATCTTTTACCATCTCTTCACTTTGCACCTATGTATGTTCTTAAAACTAAAGTGAGTGAGTATCTTGTAGGAAGTAATTGGGTCTTAACTTTTTATCTATCCAACCACTCTGTCTTTTGATTGGAGAATTCAATCCATTCACATTTAGACTAATGATTGATAGGTAAGGACTTACTACTACCATATTATTAATTGTTTTCTGGCTGTTGTGCAGTATCCTTGTTGTTTTTTTAACCCCTTGCTGCATTCCTTTGTGAATTGGTGGTTTTCTGTAGTAGTATGCTTTGGTCTCATGCCCTGGTGATCTAGTGGTTAGGATTTAGTGCTTTGACCACTGTGGCCTGGGTTTGTTTACCATTTAGGGAACCATACTACCCATCTGTCAATTGTCATACTGTGGCAGCTGCATGTTGCTGTGATGTTGAAAGCTATGTAACAAGTATTTCAAATACCAGCAGGGTCACCTATGGTGAACAAATTTCAGTGGAACTTCTAGAATAAGACAGACTAGAAAGAAGGACCTGGCCATGCACTTCTGAAAACATTGGTCATGACAATCTTAGGAAGAGCAGTGGAGCACTTTCTGATATAGTGCTGGAAAGTGAGAGGACGCTGCAAAAAGCCTGGGCAGAGTTTCACTCTGCTGTACACAGGGTTTCTAGGAATTAGAAACAACTCAATGGCACTAATAATAACAATACTTTGATCTCTTCTCATCTCTTTTGTGAATCTACTAGAGTTTTCTGCTTTGTGGTTACCATAAGGCTTACTAAAACATCTTTTATATATAACAATCTATTTTACACTGATAACAATTTAAGTTCAAACTAAACCTTTTAACTCTCTCCCTTTTATGTTTGATGTCACTGTTTACATCTTTTTATATGGTGTATCCATGAACAAATTGTTGAAGCTATAGTTATTTTGGATACTTTTGTTTTAGTCTTCATACTAGAGTTAAATAGTTAACACATCACCATATTAGGGTGTTAGGTATTACCACATTACTGTCTTAGGGTATTTGAATCTGACTATATGCTTACCTTTACCAGTGTGTTATATATTTTCATATGTTTTCATGTTACTAATTGCTTCTTTAGTTTCATCCTGAAGAACTCCTTTTTTCAGCATTTCTTGTAAGGCAGGGTTAGTGGTGATTAATTCCGAGTTTTATTTATTAGGGAAAGTCTTTATCTCACCATCATTTATGCAGGATAACTTTTCTGGGTAAAATGTTCTTGGTTAGCAGTTTCTTTCCTTCAACACTTTGAATGTATCATCCCATTCTCTCTCGATCTGTAAGGTCTCTGCTGAGAAATCTGCTGGTAGTCTTATGGGAGTTTCCCTTGTATGAGAGAATGTTTTTTCTTTTGCTCTTTTTAAAATCCTCTCTTTGTCTTTCATTTTAGACAATTTTATTATAATGTGTCTTGGAGAAAATTATTTTGGATTGAAATTTTGGGGTGATTAATTCGCTTCATGAACTTATGTGTCCAAATCTCTCCTCAGGTTTGGGAAGTTAGCCATTATTTCTCTAGGTAAGCTTTCTATGTCTTTCTCTCTCTCTTCTCCTTTTTGTGCTCCAATGATGTGTACATTATTTTACTTGATGAAGCCCCATAAGTCCCATAGATTGTTTTCATTTTTTCTTTTGATCGTCTGATAATTTCAATTGATCTGTCTTCTCCCTGACTAATTCTTTCTTCTGCTTGTTCAAGTGTGTTGTTGAATGTCTATTGAATTCTTCAGTTCAGTCACTGTATTCTTCAGCTCCAAAATTTCTATTTGGTTCTTCTTTATGCTTTCTCTTTGTTGAACTTCTCATGTTGTTCTTTTATTATTTTCCTGATATCATTACATTGTTGATCTGTGTTCTCTTGTAACTCTCTGAGCATCTTTTAAACAAATATTTTGAGTTCTTTGTCAGGCAATGCTGGATTTCCATTTCTTTGTGGCCAGTTACTGGAGACTTATTGTATTCCTTTGGTGGGGTCATGTTTCTTTGATTCATCCTGATCCCTGTAGAATTGCATAAATGTCTGCACATTTGAAGAAGCAGTCACCTCTTCCAGATGTTATGGTCTGATCCAGTAAGGGAAGCCTTTCACGTGTAGGCAGGGACACACTGGGTCTAGTGGTATAGTGCAGGAGCAAGTGGTGGTGTTGGACCTGTGGGGGCATGATGTCTCTTTGGCTCAGTCTGATGGCTCCACAGCATCAACAACTGCATGGTCCTTGAGTGCTGTGATGGTCCACAGCAGCTGCAAGGGCTGTTGGGGTCCTCAGAATCACCTCCAGGCCTGGTGGCTGGGGACTAGGGCAGACAGCAGTGGTAGTTGGAGCCAGCAATGTGGACTAGTTGGCTGCAGGGGCCAGCTGCAGGTGCATATCTGGTGGTAAGGGCCAGTTTCAGACACACATTTAGTGATGAGGGTCAGGACAGCAGCTTGGGTTGTGCATAACTACAGGCTCACTGCCAGCAGTGGAGCCTGGCTGTCAGCATGCTCTCCCATGACTGCACACTCTCCTCTCAGGTGTGCATACTGTAGTGGAGGCTGGTGATGCAATCAGGCTTGGGGCCTGCAGGTGCACAGCTGGAAGGCCTAGCTATAGATGGACATGGTGGTACTGACAAGTAACAAAAGGCAGTGCCTGATCTAGGCCCAAAAATATATACAGTGGCCCTGGCTTTCAGTATGCTATCTTGTGAATCCACACTCTCCCCCTTGGCATGCATGCTGCAGTAGAAGCCAATGATGGGTGTCAGGCTAGTAGTGTGAAGGTGCATTGCTGGAGGGGCTAGTCCTACGTGTGGGCATGGTGGTGAGGGTTAGCTGGTGGTTTCTTGGATGGTGTCTTGGACTCTTGCTGCTGCTGCAGCCTGGAATGGCTGCTGGTGTGGTTCCTGGGCTCTGGCAGGGGCAGGGAGTGTGTAGAGTGGGAAGGGACACAGTTGACTGGCCTTCTGTCCTGAGGCAGCTACAGAGGACTGAGCTGCCTGCTAGTGCAGCTCAAGGCTCTGGTGGGGGTGGGATGGGACTCAAGTGGCTGGTTTCTTACACTCACTAAGCCACAGAGGCCTGAGTTGGCTGCTGGTGCAGTTCTCAGGCTCCATTGAAGGTGGGGGGAATGAAGAAGGGACTCAGGCATCTGAAATCAGTGAACATGAATACGTGTGGTGCTAATGCTGGTGAAATCTATAGGGGTTCTGTGGTGGCTGTGCTGACTGTTGTCTTCATCAGTGATGAAATATGTAAAGTTTTTCTGAAGAGCAAGTCTGTGAACTGCCAATGCTCCCACTTGGTGTCTGCTAATAATAGCCCATGCTTTTCTTTCTTGTTTATAGCTGGCTCTATATGTCTTAGCTTTACCAGTCTAGGTGAGGTGAAACCAAAGTGGCACCTTAATGCAGTGCTCCTGTGGGCTGAAGAAGCTGGCCACTCACCTAGCTTTTCTGATGAGAGGAGCACTTTTTAACTTGGAAATTCCTTCTTGGTGCTGAACAATGTTGGCTTAGGGGATGGGATGATGCAGGCAAGATGAAGCTGTCTTCCTTCTCTTCTTGTACAATTATTCTCAGGGCTTTTGTTCCACTGTGTTGCTAAAATTTCCTGAGTGGACTCTGGAGGTCTCCCAGAGCTGTTTTTTTTCATGGAAAGCTGTCCAATTAGGGATGGGGAAGCTAAATTCTCCTATGTTGCCATTTTTACAGGGACTCCAAAAAATAAGCTTTGAAATCTTTTATTGTCATTTAGGTTAAAAGAATAACTAAGTATTATTTCACAGTGACCAGTGATCTTATTTAACCAAGTGTTCAAATATTTTGACATTTTTGACAACTTCCCAAAGTCAAATTCTAAATGAAGTCTCCTTGACCTCAAACTGACTTCAAGATTTCCCAGAGGGCTCCTAGAAAATCTCAAATGATTTGTTCTCTCATCTTGTAAAAAGAGAGACTTTAAAGTAATTAGGATCGATACATTAAATTACATACAAAGAATTGTCAAATAAGAAGCATACATAAACCTTCTTTATATTTGTAGATGTATATTTATTAACATAAGTAGTTCAGAAATTATATAAAGCTCCTAAAAATTTGTCAGTGTTTTTGTGGTCCATATGTCTTGATATAATATTATTAGTCATAATTCCAGTTATTATTTTCAGATGTTGTATGTCACAGGAACAAACAAATTTCCTTGGCAGTTGCATTATAATCAACTCTCATGAAATCTTTAACCATGGCCTTTTTAAGTCTTTATCATTCAGTTATTGTTTTCCTTTGATGCTTTCCTGAGGGCTTTTGCAATCAGCTACAGGCCAAAGTGCTTCATCTTCAACAGCAAGAAAGGATTTCCAGAACTCGAGTAGAGAAGCTTATGGCTTTATGGAACAGCTAACCCAAGGCCAAGCAAAATAAGAAAAAATTATATGGGATTGAATTATGAGATTGATTATAATTTGATTATGAGAATGATTTTATTGACTTTTGTTTAAAATTTGCTAATTCTTTAGTGTTATATTTTCAGGATACGAAGAACTCTATTTCCTTTTTCATTTAAGCTAGCTATAACTTATAGCAATTTCCTAGATTATACCTTTATAAACAGAAATGAATCATTTATTTTCTTCTTACCTGATCCCTCCAAAATTTGGAAACTCTTATTGAATATTCTTATTTCCATGGTAATATAGTTATTTGCATCATTTCAATAAGAATCTGTTTTCCTTGTAACAGGACACAACTGGAAACACTGGTTATGTTACCAAAGATTTTACTGGAATGTCATATTTGAGAATGATGTGCATAGAATCAGATATGATCAGATAGTTTTAATGAACTAGAGTAGACTTTATTGACTGATGTTTACGAAGCCCTCTTGGAAAAACTTACCTGCTACCTGGCTTACAGTGTTATTAGCCTTACAGGTGACTAAGGAAGGTCAATTCCTGGTAAGCCCAGGAAGCGTAGGATATTTTAGTGAACTTGAGAAGAGAGGAACTCATCCAAATCTGCCGATAGTGCAAGGAAAGTCTGATGGTGAGTTCTTGGCTTGTTTTCCTAGGCTTGATAGGATTTTAAAAGTCTAATCTAGGATTCCTTATGAAAATTTCCAGCAAAGCAAACTTAAAAAGTTCTATATAGTCAATTACTATTCTTGGTGCACTTATGTAAATAATCAGGCTAAGTTTAGTGAAACTAGACTTTGCAAACAAAATAGTCTTACTTTGATTATCTTTGACAGAAATAGGAGTGATTGTAGACAGAGACTTTGTGTTTCAATGGAAAATTGTAACTTACCCTTGTGGTTTGGGTTTGAGCTATTTTCACCTCTTTGTAAATTGAATCCTGCCATTTTGTGCATTTTGTCCATAATTAATTTCCAATTCTTCTTTCACCCTCCTGACTTAGAGCCACTGAGAACTAAAATCTGACTGCCCAGGTTCTTATTTGGGACTATTTAAAGAAGGCCAAAAGCCAAAAGCAGACACTTCCATGCTCTATTTCAAGAAATAACCACGACTGTGACACTGGCATTTATGCCTTCACCAAAGACATTCAAACTTAAAACCAAGAAATTTGTTGGATTGCGACTGCTGTCCTCATGCCACCATCTAAAGATGGAGACTGACATATATAAATCTTCTCAACTGACTGTTTTCTGGGCTAAAAAACTAGATTTATAATCTATTTTAAATATTAATTTTTGTTTTTCTTTTGTTTCCATAGAAATAGCCCTCATTAAATGCCAGATTTCTCACACCATATAGAATCCTAACTTGGGTGGGCAGCCTACTCCCACCTGGACTGAGGTGGGGCAATGTGCTTTTCTACTTATTTATTCTTTTACTAATCTGTGTATTTATCCAACCTTTGCAAATCTCTTACCTCACAGCTTATAACCAAAATCTCTCTCTTCATATCTACTAACTTGGTTTTTGATATGTTAAACCTTCCAGAAAAAAAAAGTTCAAACAGGGAAATGAAGGGGATTAGAATATGCCACCCGGAGATATGCGTCTTTGGCATAAGGATTATTTTGACCTGAAGGCAATTGAGAAACAACAGATGCAGATAGAGCTCTCTGCCCCACCCCCCTTATCTGCCAACAAAGCAGGGCATAAACTTCCCTTCCTGAAGGCCTACTCCCTCACCTCTCCTGCATCAGAAAGAGGAAAATGACTCTTAATCACCAGAGACTACTCATTGCTGGAGATGACACTGACTTGAGTTTGCATAAACTAGCCTTACTAAAATAATCCTCATCTTCCAATAATTTCTGCCTATATTTACCTTCCCACAACTTACTGCCCCAAAAGCCCATTCTCTTTTTCCTTTATCTAGTCACTTACTCATACTTATATCACCCTTTGTTAAAATGGTATATAAGTTCCGAAGTCTAACCATCTCTTTGGGTTTTTACTTCTGTTCTGTGAAGCCTCTTTATTTATGCAAAATAAACATTTTCTTCTGTTAATTTGTCTATTTTTAGTTTAATTTTCATGCCCTAGCCACTGAACCTAAGAGGGTAGAGGAAAAGCTTTTTCCTCTTCTACAGTCAGACTTGCAGGAAGGCAACAGTTATTTCTAATGATAATCCAGCAAGTTAAATAATAAGTTAAATGTGTGATGTCAGCAAAATGGTGACATAGAAATTTCTAGTGCTCATCCCCACCTCAGAAACAACAATTTGGATAACTATCCTTGCATTAAAATACTTTTTCAAGATCCAAGGTTTCCAGGTGAGGAATTACAGTACTTGGGTGAAGCGTAGAAATAAACAGGTATATTTAGGAGGGCAAAGATAGATTCACACTATCCCGTCACTCTCCTCCCAAGCCCAGGTAGCCCAGGGTGGAGAGATACACCTTTTCCATGGGAGAAGAGTGAAGTGAGTGCCCAACTTCACTGTGGACCCCAACACTGACCTGCTACAGCACCAGGCTGACTCCTCCTGCAGCCCTAAGTGGATCACTGAGCACACCTGTGACTCCAGGTCCCCAACTCACCCCAGAGGCCCTGGGCAGCTTGCATGGCTCCAGGCATCATACTTTGCACAATGCTTCTGGTGGGCTTCCACTTACCCTGGTGTTGGTTGATTCCTGCAGCCCTTAGTGGCAGCTGTGACACTGGGCTCCTGGCAGGTTCCAGGGAAATCAGGGTCTCAGCACACCCTGGTGCCAGCTAGCTCCCATGGACCTGGGTGGCTTCTGTGGCCAAGTCTCTCAATCAACCCCCATAAACCCATGCTTCAGATGGGACCCACAAACCCAGCATCCTGACCAGGACCAGCTCCAGGCCAAATACCATGGACCCAGGCTTTTGACTCTCCCCAGCAACGGGCTGACTCTCAAGGCCCAGGCCCACGGCTCAAACCTGTGCCACGCTGGCCCCCACAGATCCATATTTCAGGCTGGTTTCTGTGGACGTAGGCTCCTGGGTCCCTCCAGCACCAGGCCAGCCCTCATGGCCCTAACCTTGAGTTTGGCCCCTGAATCTGTATGTCCCATGTGACAGACTGACTCCTGTAGCACCAGGTCCTAGGCTTGCCCTAGTGCCAGGCTGGCTAGCCTCCAGGTCAGCTCCCATTAAACCAGGCTCCTGACCCATCCAACTACCAGCCCAGCCCCTACAGACCCAGATATCAGGCCCACTTCAATGGTCCCTGGTGCCTTTTTGGCCCCTGTGGAGCCAGGATCCAAAACCACCCACGCAGACACATCCCACGTCTATCACCACAGACTCAAGTGTCAGGCCCACCCTAGTAAAACAAGACTCCAGGCCTACCTCTGTAGACACAGGCACAAAGGTGGTCCCTATATATGCAAATACCATGTCTATCCACCTGCTGATAGGTGATAGGTCGGGCACCAGACCTGTCTGCCCAAGGTCTCTAGCAGCAAGCCTACTCACAGACTTCACCCAGATAGTCCACCCAGAATCTCTGAGAAAGCTGACTGGTGAAGAGGTTTGCCTGCAAAAGCCAGTCCATAAAGACTAGAAGAAGTGTCTATTTACTCAAATGTGCAGACAACAATACAAGGCCACAGGATCATGAATAATTAAAAAAACATGATTTCACCAGAGGAACCAATAAATCTCCAATTACTGATCCTAAAGAAATGGAGATCTATGAATTATCTGACAAAACATTCAAAATAATCCTCTTAAAGTGAACTACAAGAAAACACAATTAGACAACTTAAAAAAATTAAGAAAACAATGCCTGAACCAAATGAGAAGTTCAACAAAGAAATACAAAGTGTTAAAAAAAAAAACAAAACAACAGAAATCTTATAGTTGAAGAATTCAGTAGAGGATTTCAACAGTAACTTGACCAATTGGAAAAAAGAATTAGTGACCCAGAAGAGAGGTCATTTGAAATCATCCAGTCAGAGGAGCAAAAAGAAAAAAGAATGAAAAAGAGTGAAGAAGGCCTACATAAATTATGGGATATCATTAAAAGAAACAATCTCCACATTATTGGAGTTACAGAGAGAGGTGAAAGGGAGAAAGGAGTGGAAAGTTTATTTAAGGACAAAATGACTGAGAACTTCTGAAAACAGGCAAGGAATTTGGACATTTACATTCATGAAGGTAATAGATCACCCCAACTTTTCAACACAAAACAATCTTCTTCAAAGCATGTCATAATAAAATTGTCTAAAATGAAACACAAAGAGAGAATTTGAAAAGCAATGAAAGAAAAAAAATTTTCCTGTATATAAGGGAGGCCCCAAAAGCTATCACCTGATTTCTCAGGAGAAATCTTGCAGGCTAGAAGAGAGTGGGACGATATATTCCAAGTGCAGAAAGAAAAAAACTGTCAACCAAGAATACTTTACCTGGCAAAGTTCCTTTCAAGTATGAAGGAAAGAAAAAGACTTTTTCAAAGATGCAAAAGCTGAATGAGTTCATCAATGCTAGGCCTGTTACAAGAAATGCTAAAAGGAGTTCTTCAAACTGAAGTGAAATAATGCTAACTGGTAACAGGAAGCTGCATGAAAATATAAAACACAGTAATAAAAGTGAAATTCAGAATACTCTAGAACTATAATATGGAGATATAGTTATTTAAATCCAATATAAGGGTTTAAGGACAAAATTATTAAAAATAATGTAGCTTCAATAATTTGTTAATGGATACACAATAAAAATAGCGTAAATTATAACATCAAAAACATAAAATATAGAGGGAATGTAGAAGGGTAACATTTTTGTCTACAATTGTTTTAGGTTGTTATCAGCTTAAAATGAAATGTTATGTGTATAAGATACTTTATGTAAGCTTCAGAGTGACCACAAAGCAAAAACGTATGGTAGACAACACAAGATAGAGCAAAGAAGATCAAGGCATACTACTATGCAAAATCACCAATTCACAAAGGAAGACAGCAAAAGAGGAAGAAAGGAACAAGGGAACTACAAAGCAGCCAGAAAACAATAAGATGGCATTCGTAAGTCCTTACTTACCCATAATTACTTTAAATGTAAATGGATTAAATTCTTTGACCAAAAGGCATAGAGTGGCTGAGTGGATTAAAAAGATGACCTTATACTTCCTACAAGAGACTCACTACAGCTTTAAGACCACACACAAGGTCCAAATGAAGGGATGGTAAGGGCTATTCCACGCAAATGGAAAGCAAAAAGAGCAGGGGTGGCTATATTTATGTCAGGCAAAATAGACTTTAACTCAAAATCTCTAACAAGAAACAAAAAAGGTTATTAGAGAGACAGCAATACAATCATATTAGGGAACTTCAATACCCCAATTTCAATAATGGATACATCATCCAGACAGAGAATCAATAAGAAAAACTGGAATGGAGCTATACCTTAGACCAAATGAACTTAACAGACATATACAGAGCATTCCATTCAGTGGCAGCAGAACTTACATTCTTCTCAAATGCACACGGGACATATTCCAGGATAGATCATATGATAGTTCACAAATCAAGCCTTAGTAAATGTGAGAGGATTGGAATCATATCCAGTATCTTTTCCAACAAGAATTGTATGAAATTAGAAATCAATAACAGAAGAAACTGAAAAATTTGTAAATGTGTGGAAATTAAACATGACACTCCTGAACAACCAATGGGTCAATGAAGAAATCAAAAGGTAAATAAAAAATTATCTTGAAACAAACAAAAGTGGAAACAAAACTTATGAGACACAAGAAAAGCAATATTAAAGGTGAAGTTTGTGAAGATAGATGCTTACATTAAGTAAAAGAAAGATCACAAATAGCAATTAGGTTTACACCTGAAGGAACTAGAACAAAAGAACAGGCTTAGCCCAAAGTTAGCAGAACAAAGGTAATAACAAAGATCTGAGCTGAAATAAATGAAATAGAGACCAGAAAAACAACAGAAAAGATAAATGAAACTGAGGGTTTTTTTGAAAAGATAAACAAAATTGACAAACCCTTAGCTAGATGAAGAAAAATTAAGAGTAGACTCAAAAAATAAAATCAGAAATAGTACAGGAGACATTACAACTGACACAACAGAAATACAGAGGATCATAAAAGACTACTATGAACAATTATTCAACAACAAATATGATATCCTTTATGAAATAGCTAAATTCATAGAAACATACAACCTACAAAGCCTCCATTAGGAAGAAATAGAAAATTTGAACAGACCAATAAGGAGATTGAAATAGTAATCAAAACCCTTCCAACACAGAAAAGCCCAGGACCAGACAGTTTCATTCGAGAATTTTACCATTTAACAAAAAATTAACACCAGTCTTTCTCAAATTCTTCCAAAAAATTGAAGATGGGGGATTACTCCTAAACTTGCTTCACAAGGCTAGCATTACCCTGATACCAAAGCTAGATAATAACTCAAGAAGAAAAGAAAATTATAGGCCAATATTAAAATTCCAATAACATTTTAATAGAAATAGAAAAAAAAATCCTAAATTTTTTATAGAACCACAAAAGACTTTAAATAGTCATAGTAATCCTGAGGAAAAAAGAACAAATCTGGAGCCATCACACTTCCTGATTTTAAACAATACTACAAAGCTGTAGTCATCAAAACGGTATGGTATTGTCATTAAAACAGACACACAGAGCAATGAAGGGACTAGAGAGCCCAGAAATAAACCCAAGTATAGACAGTCAACTAACATTTGACAAGGGAGCCAAGAATACACAGTGGGAAAGTATAATCTCTTCAGTAAACGGTGTTGGGAACAATAGATAATCAATGCAAAAGAGTGAATTTGGACCCATATCTTATGCCACTCATAGATATTAACACAAAATAGATTAAAGACTTAAAGGTAACACTCCAAACTGTAAAACCACTGGAAAAAAAGCACATGGAAAAACCTCCTTGAAATTGGTCTTGGCGTTGATGTTTTGGATCTGACACAAAAAGTAGAAGCACCAAAAGCAAAAATAAACAAGTGGGACTTCATCCAACTAAAAGTCTTCTCCACAGCATAGGAAGCAATCAGCAAAATGAAAAGCTAACCTATGAAATGGGAGAAAGTATTTGCATACCATATATCTGATACTGGGTTAATTTCTAACATATAAAAGGAACTCATACAACTCAATAGCAAAAATAAAAATTTGGTTAAAAAATGGGCAGAGGACCTTCAACATTTCTCAAAAGAGGACACAGAAATGTCCAACAAGTACATGAAAAGCTTCTCAACATCACTAATTATCAGAGAAATTCAAATCAAAACCACAATGAGATATCACCTCTTACCTGTTAGAATGGCTATTATCAAAAAAACAAGAGATAACAGATGCTGGCAAGGATGTAGAGAAAAGGGAACCCTGGTGCACTGTTGGTGGGAATGTAAATTGGTGCAGACATTCTGGAAAACCGTATGGAGTTTCCTCAAAAAAATTAAAAATAGAACCACCATATATTCCATCAATCCTACTTCTGAGTAATATCTGAAGGAAAATGAAGTCACTATCTTGAAGAGAAGTACACTTCCATGGTCATTGCAGCATTATTTATAATAGCCAAGACAAAGAAACAACCTAAGTATCCATCAATGTATGAATGGATAAAGAACAGTTGGTATATGTATACAACGGAACATTACTCAACCACAAAAAAGAAGGAAATTCTGCATTTTGCAACACCATGGATGGAACTTGAGGGCATTATGTTAAGTGACATAAGTCAGACAGGTTGCAAGAGTTGCTGGGCAAGGAAGTACCAGATAGGAGCGGCTGAACTAGTTATGATTCCTGAGAGTAGTGAAGGGAAACAGGCAGAGGCTCACCCCTGGCCTGAGCCGGCATTGGGAATGGGCAGGAGATAGGGAGGGTGACTCATGGATTGACTCTGTATTTGTTGCTCAGGGGCTGTTAGGTCTGGTTGGCAGCAAAGAATATTTGGGCTGTATTAGTGAGAGGACAGGATTTGCTCAGGACTGCACATACGGGTGGTGAACGTTAGAAGAACACTCTAAGTAAGGAACAAGGGGAAACTGAGGCAGAGGAAAAGTTGCGAAGTATTCACTCGCAAAAAGTCATGTCCAGCTGATCTCATCACTACTTTAAGTTTATTGACTTGGACACATTGATTGACAGATCTACTATCTAGCATCAGCAAGCCTTTTGACTAGGTCCCCCTTGATATTCTTGCATATAATTCAATCATTTTGATATGTATTGAGGGCCACAGGTGAATATTAGTACAATTATATGAATTAATTAAATATTGTTAATCAGTGTTTCCCAGTCAATGTCGAGAAGTGTGTCAACAGCCTCTACTCCTATTCAGTCTTTTTCCCAATGACGTAATCCAGAGAAGGACTATTTCCAGAGTGGCATACCTACACAAACAGCCACAATTCGGTTCAGCTATCAGCAGAGGACCACCATTAGCTGTCTGCAGAGGAGGAGAAATGACAAAATGAGATTTGGAATTGCATTGCAGAGTAGGAAACAGTCAGAAGGAAACAGATTGGTGTGCATTCTGCTTCCTGGCAATGGGACTCCTGTGTAGATTTTTAATAAGCTGTTTCTTTTAATCGCATTTCAGGAATTTATTTTAGAAGCTTATTGCATTTGTAAAAATTTCACTAATATTCTCCTCTAACATATTGAGACAATTTACATATAAACTGTGCATTTTGACCAGAGAATTTTGGCATCATGTAAAAGTTAACAACAAAAAAGTCATGAGCAAAATTTTTTTTCATATGGGGAACAAATATTCTTTTTTTTTGGTATTATTCATTTCTTGTCATAACAAAAAAGCAAGGCCTAGTTTATCTCTTCCACACCTTTTCCTATCTTTAACATCTTTAATTATTTTCAACATGAATCTTTAGAGTTCATAAGGAGATGAGAGAAATCTACCTTATTGTATTATGTGGCTCAAGAATTTAACATTTTATTTAATCATTTAACCAATTTTCTTAACTTGTCTCTCTATTCTTAAAATCTTTTTTCGTAACAGTTTTATTGAGGGATAACTCCTATACCATACAATTCAGTAATTTTTAGTATATGCACAGAGTTGTACATCCAGCACCAGAGTAAATTTTAGACCACTGTCATCACCCCTAATGAAGTCCCATACTCTTTAGCCATCACCTCCAAGCCCAATCCCCTTATCTCCACGGCCTTAGGTGACAATTAATCTACAGTCTGTCTCAAAAAATTTGCCTATTCTGAGAATTTCATGTAAATGGAATCATATGATATTTGGTCTTTTGTGATTGGCTTTTTTCATTCAGTGTAATGTTTTCAAGATTTGTCCATGTTTTAGTATCAGTACTTCTTTTCTATTTATTGCTGAATAATAGTTAATTATATGTATGCATCATGTTTTACATTTTATTCACCCATCCATCTGTTCATGGACATTTAGGTTGTTTCTACTTTTTGGCTATTGTGCATAATGCTGCCGTGAACATTTGTGTACAGGTTTTTGTGTGAACATATTTTTTCATTTCTTTTGGGCATATACCCAAGAGTTGAATTGCTCGGTCATATGATAACTCTATATTTAACATTTTGAGGAGCTTCCAGACTGTTTTCTAAACCGGCTGCACCATTTATATTCCTATCAGTGTTGAATGAAGGTCCCAATTTCTCCACATCCTCACAAACACTTGTTAGCATTTGTCTTTTTGATGATAGCCATCTTGGTGGATGTGAGATGGTATCGTATTGTGGGGTTTTGTTTCTGAGGAAGAGATCCTGAGCTAACATCTCTTGCCAATCTTCCTCTTTTTGCTCGAGGAAGATTGTCACCAAGCTAACATCTGTGCCAGTTTTCCTCTACTTTGTGTGGGATGCTGCCATAGTGTGGCTTGATGAGCAGTGCTAGGTCTGTGCCTGGGATCCAAACCTGCAAACTCTGGGCTGCTGAAGTGGAGCACGTGAACTTACCCACTACACCACTGGGCTGGCCCCTCATTGTGGTTTTGATTTGCATTTCCCTAATGACTAATGATGTTAAGGATGTTTTCGTGTACTTATTGGTCATTTGTATATCTTCTTTCTAGAAATGCCTATTCAGATCCTTTGTCCATTTAAAAATTGTATTATTTGTCTCTTTTATTATTGCATTGTAGGTGTTCTTTATATATTCTAGATACAAGTCCCTTATCAGATATGTGACTTGCAAAATTTTTCTCCCATTCTGTGGGTTGTCTTTTCAGTTTTTTTTTTTTTTTTTTTTGGTGAGGGAGATTGGCCCTGAGCTAATGTCTGTGCCAATCTTTCTTCTAGTTTGTGTGTGGGTCGCTGCCACAGCATGGCTTGCCGAATGGTATAGGTCTGTGCCTGGGATCCAAACCTGAGAACCTGGGCTGCTGAAGCAAAGTGTCCTGAACCCAACCACTACGCCACCAGGCCAGCCCCAACTCTTCATTTTTTGATAGGGTTATTTGTATGTCAAAGGTTTTGATTTTGATAATATCTAATTTATCTATTTTTTCTTTTGTTGCTCGTGCTTTTGGCGTCATATCCGGGAAATCATTGCCTAGTCCAAATCCACTGATATTTAAGTCCATGTTTTCTTCTAAGGCTTTGTAGTATTAGGTTTTACATTTAGTTTTTTGATCCATTTTGAGTTAATTTTTGTATATAGTATGAGGCAGGGGTCACATGTAATCCTTTTGCATGTGGATATTCAATTATCCAGAGCCATTTGTTGAAAAGATTATTCTTTCCCCATTGAATTGTTCTGGCACTCTTGTTGAAAATCAATCAAGTGTAAATGTAAATGTGGGGTTTGTTTTTAGACTCACAATTCTATTTCATTGGTCCATATGTCGATCCTTACACCAGCACCACATAGTTTTGCTTACCGCTACTTTGTAGTAAGCTTTACAATTGGGAAGTGTGAGTCTTGAAATTTTCTTCTTTTTCAACATTGTTTGACTATTTGGGGTCCCTTGAATTTCCATTTGAACGTTGTGATCAGCTTGTCTGTCTCTGGAAAGAAGCCATTCAGGATTTTGACAGGGATTGCATTAAATCTACAGATCACTTTGTCATCTTAACAATATAAAGTCTTTTGATTCATGAATGTGGGATGTCTCTCCATTTTTTTAGATATGCTTTAACTTTTTCAACAACACTTTGCACTTTTCAGAGCATAAGTTTTACACTTCTTTTTAAAAATTTATTCTTAAAGAGTTTGTTCTAGATGTTATTTTAAGTGAAATTTTCTTTCTTAGTTTTATTTTTGGTTTGTGCTTTGCTACTGTATAGAAATACAGTTGATTTTTGTATATTGACACATATCCTATAGCCGTGCTGAACTCATTTATTAGTTCTAATAGTTTTTTAGTGTATACGTTAAGATTTTCTATATATAAGATTATGTCATCTGCAAGTAGAGATAGTTTCACTTCTTCCTTTCCAATCTGGATGCTTTTTGTTTTTTTTTCTTGCCTAATTGTCCTGGCCAGAACCTCCAGCACATTGTTGAATAACAATGGCTAGAGCAAGCATATCTGTCTTATTTCTGATGTTTAAGGGAAAGAATAGAGTATTTCAACATTAAGTAGGATGATAGCTTTGGATTTTTCATAGATGCCCTTTATCAGTTGAGGAAATTCCCTTCTATTCTTATTTTTTTGAGCGTAGCCTTAAAACTCTAATGGGGAATGAGAAATAAGTCACTGTATTCATTTAAACTTTACTCCTTAAAATTTATATTAATGGCTAAGGGATTATTCCAACCCCCTACGTTTTCTATAGGTTGCTTCTCACCAAAAATCTGCAGGGCTACTTGAAAAAATGCTATGGGAGGAGGTTGAAGAATTGTGAAATCTGTATAAGTAGATAGCACAGGTAGGAAAGCAGAGGAAACCTAGAGGCTAAGATCTGCTAACTCCAGGGCAGGAGAGGAGAAGGGCATCCAGAGCTGGGCTTGTAGGGATCAAATGCTGGGAGGGCACCAAATCCCAGTCCTCGATGCATGTGGAGGGATGGTAGATTCATCCTACTCTGGAGAAGCAGCTTGGCATTGTCTCCAGCAGAACACTAACTTAGTAGTGGTTCCCCCAATGAATAATTCTGAATTAGGAAATAAGCTGTGTATTATACATTGGGTAAACTTTTATTATGCATGAGTGGTTTAATTTGCTTTGTCTTTGACTTTTTGTTTTTCGGTTTTTCTTTTTCCTTTCTAAAGTAACAGTGTTTACAAAGCTTGGTGATATGTAAAAATTTGTTTGTAGCAAAATCTCTCTTATTTCTCAGTTAATTTTAAGATTGAGCAACTGAAAACAAGAAGTGCATGAGCAAGGTGTAACATTGCGCTGACCCAATGCATCACTGTTCTGGATAGTTTAAGAAACAAAAGTAGAGCTTTGGCAAGGCGAGGGTCAGATATGGCCAGGATTAGCACAGGAGAAGGTATCAAAGCTGAGTGAGCAACAAACAACAGTTCAAGAGAAAGTTTAGCATCAGCATGATAGGAATTTAGTTATTAATGAAACTAAAAGTCACTGGGTACCAGGTGAGAATGAAGCAGGTCCAGACAGCCTCCAGCAGCCTCAGGACTTCCTTTGTGGGCATACCTTGCTCAGTCTTCCAGGCATAGCTAGCAGCTGAGTACCCGCTACATGGTACCAAGAAGATGTGGTCCCTGGGTGCATCTTGTGTGGAGCCAATACATAAGGCAACAGCCTAGGAGACCCTATAACTGGGAGCAGGGGAGGAAGGTCTTTGTGGGCAAAGTCTTGGGTAGAAAATAATTAGTAATATCTGATAACAAGTCTCAAAGGCTACAAACCTCTTCCATAACAAGGAAGAGCACAGATTGAAAAGAAAGAAGAAGTTTAATGAGTTCTGAGGTAGGTCAGCTTGCCCCTTAAAATAATTACGTGCCTCGGTGTAAGTTAGTTTGTGCACAGTTATAAACTCTTCAGAGAATTCTCCAAAAGGGTAAGTATGAGGGTTATTTTTTTTTTTCCAATGTTTTGTAGGCTTTCTAAGGTAGCTCAATTTAAAAGTGAATTATTTGGAGAATTATTTCTTTTTCAGAGGATAATTGGTTCAGCTCCTGAAGGTGATTGTTTTGAGTGGGAAATGGTCTCATCTATTCCCCTGCATAAATGAAATATCTGTTAGAGGGATGGTGCCAAGGCCTAAGATTCTTCCATTTTCTTGACAAACTATCTCCTGTCACTCGTAGGTAAGTGCAAAATCGTGGTGACAGAGATGGAGAAACCTGCCACTCTTCTTGTCTGAATTACTTTGTAAGTGCAGAAATAAAGTGCCGTAATTCTGACAACTTTCCATTGTAATATGAAACAGATAAGATGTAACAAAAATGGCTCATGTTCAAAATTAGACTGAGAAATTATTGACTCTCTTTCAGAGGATTTGAAAACATTCAGATCTCAGAATTTTTATCTAACTTTCACAGAAATAAAAACTCATGTTATTTTTACATGACTTTCATAATGTGTCATATATGTTTGTGTGAATACGATGTGTGTGTGTACAAGAAGGTAATATTTTCTCTCCCATAGCTGTGTGATATGTGAAACAAGTGGAAGTTAAAACTTCAAAGACAATGTTATCCAATGATATTTGATTAAACAGTTCCTATTTTCTTATATGCCTGTTGCTATTTTCTTGCATGCCTATGATGCTTTGTGTGCTAAATTTCCAAGAGTTGGAGAATGTTAGGATGTTAGCTTGAAAGAACACTTCAGATTCACCCAAGGCATTTGTTAAAACTGACTATTCCAGGCCCTTCCCCTCTTCTCCCCTGCCCCTCATGTCTATCAGGTCAGAATCTCTACGTCACTCAGGAAATCTTTGTCTTTAATAAGCACCCTTGGATGATTATGAAAGGTAAATCAGTTTTGGAACTACTAATATTGTCCAGTCTCTCTGTTTTGCAGAAGAAAGAATGAAACTCAGCCAGGACTACGCCATGCATATTCTTATAATCCTAGACTGTCAGAAAATGGGGTAGAGGTTGTCAATAACTTGCTAAGACCTCAGTTGAGAGCTTTATCCCCTTTCCCACCGCCCAGGGGAGGCCGAGGCCTCTGTTGCAGCTGTATCACACTTCAACATCTCCTTCTGCCCAGTCCTGCTTTCCTCACCACCTACAGGCACTGACCGTGAGGCAAATCCCCAGTAAACCTCCTGCACTCAAATCTTAGAATTGGTTTCCCCAGAAACTCAAACTAAGACAGACATGAGCTAGCAAATGCACAAATTCTGCCCTGCTGAGTATCTATCAGTGTATTTCTCCAGCACGCAAACAGTGATGTTGATCCCATCTCTTCTTAAGTTTTGGGACAAAACTCAGGGGTGAGGAAAAGAAAAGAGAATGGGAGGCAGCATTGATAGCAACCTGATTTTTACAATTCTCTTTCCAGTAACAAGTGGTCTACTTTACCCAGCTTTACTCTACTTCTCTGCCTAATCCAAAAGCAATAAACTCTAATGGCAAAAATGGTCTAACAGGAATTCCCATGTATTGCATTAAGATTATTAACTGCATTAACATTACACGTTCTCAGAGAATTTATTTCTGAATCTGGTTCATGTCTAGCAATTTTGGGAAAGTAGCTCTGAATTGTCAGTGCAAAAAAATTAATTCTTCTTTAGATAATCAATACATATTTGGGGAATGATTTAACAGAGCTATTTTGTTAGGTAAAGTTCCTAGAAAAAAAATTTCTGTAAATGCTGGAAAATGTCTTAGGTATTGAATATATATCTAGTGTAAATAAGCATCTTTAGGGAAAAAAGTAAGGCTACCAAGGTATTATGGAAAAAACTTCATTCCATCAGCCCACTGTCTGTCAAAAACATATCTGAGGTAGGTTTTCCAACTGGAAAATGATGTGTTTCCTTAACCTTAAGGAAAGAAAAGTTTATATATTCAACTACTAACCAGCTGCTTTAGATACGATAGTTCATTTAACTTGGAAGGTCATATGGTTCTTTATAAATATAAATATATTTATATATACTTACATTGCATTGGAAGTTTCAATTTTCCCTTGTTGCTTTTAAACAAATTTGACTTTTACCACATAGATTCAGTACAGGATACTGAAAATAATAATGTATTCTATCTCATAAAGTTCTTTGAATATTTTTTCAAAATTTTTAATCTCAATGTTGGAATTCATTCTCCCTATATTTCAAATTTTCAGTTTCAAATAAAAGATCGATTTTAGCGCATCTGATATGGTGTATCTTAAGCAACACAGTCATTGATTAAAATGAGGTGACTATTTGGGCAAAATTAGGAAAATATATCAAAGTAACTTTTTCATAGTAAATTCAGAAACATCTCAAGATAAACGCTAATTGTACCTGATCTAGAAGAACATTATGAATAACTAGGATTTATTTCTACTTACATTTTTATTCAATTTTAATCCTACTCAAGGCAAAAATAATATATGAACTCATCACATGGAATTTGTAATTCTAGATGCTTTAAGGAAAATCATTCATTCCTTTAATAAATTAACTAAATGCTTGGGACATGCCAGCTTAAGTTTTAGGATGCAAGATAATTATGATTTGGTTCCTTCTACCAAAGAACTTATGGCTTAGAGGAAGAGACAGATATTTAAGCAGATAAGTACATTATCTAGTAAGTACTAGATTATTGGCAACTTCATTATCATTATTAACATTATTAAAGTTTTTAGCTATGGAACTTAATATAAATAAGCATTGAATACTTTTAGTCATCCTTGGTTAAAATTATAGTTGACTTCATAGCCCCTAGTTTTCATATAGTTAATGAGAAACTTTGAGTGACAAAGCTGTTGAGATGAATATTTTGAAACTTTAAAACACTGGATGAGCCATTACTCTTTTTTTGATGTTTTTAATTGGGATGAAATTCACAAAACATAAAATTAACCATTTTAAAGTGAATGATTCAGTGGCATTTAGTATATTTGCAATGTTCCACAACTGATTCTATCTAGTTCCAAAACATTTTCATCACCCCAAGTGGGAACCACTTACCCACTAATCAGTTGCTTCTCTTGCAACCACCAATCTGCATTCTACCTCTATGGATTTACCTATTCTAGATACTTCATGTAAAAGAAATTATATAATACATGACCTTTTGTGTCTATCTTCTTTCACTTAGCATAATGTTTTTGATATTCATCCACGTTGTAGCATGTATTAGTACTCCATTCCTTTTTATGGCTTAGTAATAGTCCGTTGTATGGATGTACCACAATTTGTTTATCCATTCATGGGTTAATGAACATTTGGGCTGTTTCAGCCTTTTAGCTATTGTGAATAGTACTGAGCCATTTTTACAGTCCTATGTACAAGAGATCTGATTTCTCTGTATCCTCACTACCATTTATTTTCCATTTAAAAAAATTGTAGCCATCTTTGTGAGTGTGATGTGATATCCATTATGGTTTTGATTTGCATTTCTCTAAAGACTAATGATTTTGAGCATCTTTTCATTTGCCTCTTGGCCATTTGTATATCTTCATTGGAGAAATGTCCAACAAATATTAAATCATTTGCCTATTTTTAATGTGATTGTCTTTTCATTGTTGCGTTGTGAAAGTTTTTTAATATTCTGGACACTTATCAGTCATATGATTTGCAAACATTTTCTCCTATTTTTGGCGAAAATTTCTTCTTCTGTGATCCCCAACATATAAATTGCCTTGAATATCTCCTCCAAGAAGCCTTCTATGACTCTCCCTAGTGCCCTCTCTCTGCTTTGTTTCATATGCACTTCTATGTCTGTCAGATTTATTTGCTAGCTTGTTGGAGGAGGGTGAAAAGACCAAGATAATTAAAAATTCTGGTTAATTATGTGTCAATCCTCATAGTTCCATGTGGTTGCCCACTTCATATTCTTCTTCAGAACAATGAATGGAAGAGCAGAACTTTATTTATACCTATAAATCACTATTTTTTTTAATGTCCCATAAGGAAGAGATCTAAATTGTCCTCCCTGAACTGTAGGAAGGATAAATAACTATCTAACTTGCCAGTCCAGACATAGTTCCAGTATAGTTTGATTTATCTAGTTAGCATTGGTATCAATTCTAACTACTAGATTGAAATTTTATATTGAAGTGAAATTTTATATTGAAAGGAAGTGAGAAATGCCCTTTTCTGGGGGCCAAAATTAATTATGTGACACTTGTTAATTATTGTTTTAAAGTGTGCAAAATATTGTCGACTTTCCTTTTATTTGGTGTGTTGTGTTTATTGTTTTTGTTTAAAGAATGCACAGGGCACTCTGATGTCCACTAAGTTCCACTTGTGACCTTGATCCCTTAAAGCTATTTTTCCCGATTGGTAACTGCTGGATTAGAATACAGCAAACTATTTAGAACTTTTCAGCAGTCAAGTGCTGGAATGAAAATCTTGAGGTCAATTTTGAGTCTGAATTCTGCCACCAAGTGGCTTTGTTTCCTTGGGCAAGTTGTTTGCACCCTCTGTGTTGGCATCAATGTGAAGAAGACAGTGAGTGCCCAGTGATTGCCATGAGCTCCTCCATTCTTCAGGGTTTGTGATTCCACATCACTATGTACCTGATTATATGGTCTGTCTTAGTAATTACTTTCTGATTTTTTGGTAGTGTCTAGTCTTTGGAAATAGATCAAAATCTTCCAGGGCATGAACCCTGTCTCTTTCTCATACTTTATCTCTTAATAAAGCCCAGTGTACTTCTGGGTACAGAGTAGTTGCTCATAAATCTTGTTGAATAAATAGGTTTGGAGTATTAAAATGTCAAAAAAGCTAAATATCCCTAGCATCAGAGAGTTACATGGTAATAGAAATGACTTTATTTAAGAAATTTATATAGGGTCCATCTCACCTCTATGAGGGCTATCACTGCCAACAGGAACCTAGTTTAAGATTTTCATGAGCTCAACTTCTTATGTCAAGCCTCTAATTCCCCCCATCTCTTTTCTTACGTCAAGGATGCATTATCTTTTTTACATTCATGAGAATCACAATTCAAATTTGTGTCCTCTTAATACATTGATCCTAGTCTAATTAAAATTAGAGGAAAACTGGGTTGGAAAGAAAAGAATTTTGAAAAAATGTGGTGAATGACAGAGCAGAAGTAGAGGGTTTTTCAAGTGTGGCTTTTGGAAAGATAACAATGGCTCAGGAAGGTAAAACTTGAATTGTATTCCACATGCATTAGTGAGGAGGGAGGGCGCTGAGAGGTTCTGGAGGGTTTATCTCTAAGTTTCCTAAGTGACTCAAAGGTAGAGCGAGGGAAGAATGGATTGAGAGGGGCAAAATAGAGGCACATCCCCTGGGTCACTATGGTATTTGTTAAATAAAAATTACCCAAAACTCTATCTTTTTCAAACATTCAAGTTATTGTGCAGCTTTGAAGTCATAGTGAGATTTGGAAAGTGGAAGTCAACAAATGAGTCAGAATATTCTAATGCAATGGAAGGAAGGTCAAAGAATGTTCTTAGTATTCACGTTGTCTGCCTTAATGACATTTTGAGGACTGGTGATCCTTCAAAATTTCTAATTAGCAAGAGATGTTATATGGAAATTAATTATACAATACTCATCATTATTGTTTTCAAATTTGCAAAATGTTGTTGATGTTCTTTTTGTTCTGTGTGTTGCATTTATCACTTTGTTTCCTTGATGTATAAGGACTTTCTTATGTCCACTTAAGACTTATATCCCTTAAGGTTATTTTTCCCCAAATCGTTAATTCTCCTCCTGTCATGGTGGTTTTTAAGAGCATAAATCTTAAGTTTGCCAAGGGAAGGCATTTGTCTTCCAGTTTATGAATATCTATTATTCTAAAATAAGTAGCCTGGTCTCTGAGTGTCAGATGATTTGCTCTTGATAGCTGAAGGTGTGCGGAATGTTTCCTTCAGGCTTCATTGCCCTTGAAGCACAACCTCCTGCCCATGAGCTCTAATATCAAGGGGAACCAGAAGTGGTCCCCCTTGGGCTCTTGACTTCCCACAGTCCTGGGACCTGCAAGCAGCTCAGGCATTTGTGGGAATCCTCAGTTGAATCTAGCCTTCCTTGTTCACTCTAAAACTGGACTGTCAGAACCAAAATGCTGATAGATTTCACCAAAGGGAAGAGACTAGGGTACTCAGATTTCTGGAGCCGACACTGTTCAAGCACCATGAGAAGCTCATGCGAAGTGCCTGTACATATATCATCTCCTCTCCTCACAACCATCCAATGAGACGCCATTGTCACCATTTAGAACTGAGGACGTCTAGGTGCAACGTTTGTAAGGAACTTGCCTAAGGTTCTCGGACCCTTGTTGACTTCAAGTTGCTTCTTTTCCTTCCTTGTAATTGCTCTTTTCGTTGCTCTCCTGTCAAATCCCCGGGACACAAGACCACAGTACTGGGCATGCCTTTCCCCTCTCCTCAATCCATGGAAGCCTACCTCCCACACTTACACATCCACACACATGCCAGACATTCACTCTGAGCTGTTTCATCAATCCTCCATAAGCTTACCCATTTAGGTTTATTTGTAGTCATATGACCCTTTCTAAAGTTTGCTTTTGTATTTTTCAAACAGGTAAAATTAAAGTTAGTCTTTAAGATGTTTCCATAAGTTAACATTGAACAACATTAACAACAATGTAGGTGTTCTTAGAATGTCTGTGTGGGACATAAGAGGCCCTTACACCTTCCTTAATAAAGGAGCACTGGGGTGACTATGTGATTTCAAAGCAAAGGAGGAGACTTCGTCTCCAATCTGTGTTTATATGACAGGAACTGTCTTTGTGAATTAAAGTCATTGAAGAGAATGGGGAATTAGAAGGGCTGTCTCGGTCAGTTGCCTTTGCCCACCACATGTTGCTCTTGGATACCAGAACCAAATGTTGTCCTTGATCAAGAGAATCAAATGCAGTGTTTCCCCTATTGATCCCCTTACAAATTTCATCATTTTCCCACTTTAATCATGTCTTTTAAGTATGATCTAATATAATGTTTCTCAATCAGGAGAATTTCTGTTCTAAGATATCTTTAAAATGCTAAGGCCTTTTACGTGTGGAATATTATAGTAGAAATATTTTATCATGCAACAGTGGATATGAGTCATAGATAATTAAGTGGATTTAGCAGCCTTGAGTTTTGGGGGGTGGGGGGGGGTGGTGAGGTTGGGACGAGGCAGGAGATAGTTTGAATTGGAAAATTTGGCTGTCCCTGAATTTACTACTGATTATCAGGAAAATTAATTTGAATTTCAAGATCAGACACGACTTAACTGATACGTCTAGAACCTCTTAGTTACCCATTAAATACAAACAGATAAACACACATATTGTGGTAGTTATGCAATCATCAAATGTTAAGATAGAAAGGCCCTTAGAAATAAATGCCCCAGTCCATTCTCCTCAATATTGCTAGGAGTGTGACTTGCCTAAGGTCACCTAAGGTAATAGAGAAGGAGGATTAGAGCTTATGTCTTATTACCATATGCCATTGCCTTTCAAATGACCAGGAAAAATTAATAGCAGAAACATTATGCCAATAAAAAGGGGAGAATGTGCTTAATCTTTTTGTTATTTTGTTCCTATAATGCAAACAATGGATGTTTCTATTTTATAACATGTTTTTGTTTTTATTTGGTATTTCTATTTTGCACTTTTAATATCGTATACGTATGATGACATACCAACAATAGCTTTCATTCAGATGATAAAATAGCAGGAAATTTACAAAAGGAGACCACTGATAGAAACAAAGGGTGACTTCTAGCAGGAATGTATGGTATAGTAAGGGACTGGTTCTTGGTTTTTCTGTACCACATCTGATGGTGAGCATGTGCTTCAGTATCTCACACTCTGGTTAGCATCCTTTCTTGCTGAGGGCTGCTGTACAGATGAGGTGATTCTTTGCTGTATAAAGGCTGAGGGGGATTCCTAGAGCATCATAGTAATTCCGCTGTGTCTCCCTTGGGACCCCCACACCAGTGCACCAGGACCCCACAGCTGAGAAGCCCTCTCCATGCTGTTAGCTGTGGGGCCTTCACTGAAGCTGCTTCTTCACCTCCTTCTGGAAACTTAGAATAAGGACATGGTCTCAGGGTCACTCATATGACTCTTCTTCTTGACAAAACCATTGAATCAAAAAGGTGCTAAATTTCTATTCAACTCATATCTTTTAAATGATCTTTCTAAATGGAACAGGATTATAGACAAGTACTCAAACAAAACTCCAGGACGTTGGTTTCCTGAGTTGGCAGAAAAATGTGATAATAGAATTAAGCTTGAGAATAGCCTAATACACATTTCTGAGCATATCTGCATTTGCTGGAAAGAGTCATTGATATAGACTTCACGTCATAGAGGAATCAGTAAAGTCAAAATTGAAAAATAAGCTGTGACTTTTTAGTAATGTACACATCTATTTCTTAGTTATTTTTAATATGTTTGGCTTTTCCAGAGGAGAAGAGTAAAATTTGTTTTCTTGAGTTACTTTTTGTTCAGCTACACAATCCTTAGGGTTAACTTTCAGAGAATATTCTCTGATCTCTGGGATTTGCTGTATTTCAAAACCTGGTATTTTAAACAAAAACTTGTTTGTAATTAATATGGGGCAGGAAGCATCCATGCAAGCAGTATAGAAGAAGGTAGCACAGTGCATTTAAAGACCAAGTCTACCATTTATCAGTTCTGTGATCTTTGGTCTCATTTTACTTATTTACAAAATTGGGATGATTATAATATTGTTATAATTGGACTGTCATGAAGATTAGTACTCTTAATGTAAAAAGTCCACCACGTAATAGATATTTAATTTATTTTACTTTGGAGAGCTTGGTCCATGGAGCCAGGAGAGTTTCCTGGGGATCTTGAAGCAAAGGGAGGGCTGGAGTCTTGGGTCTGTACATACCAGCCCTCTGGGTCCAGGCCCTGCAGGCTGAAAGGTAAGGGTGCAGGAGGGAAGGCAGAACTTACCCATACGCACTCTCTGTGCTTCCTAATCATCCCTGTGTTCTAGAGGCCCGAGGGGTGTGAGGTGTATTTAACACAACACCATGCAGCTTTACTATCCTGACAACAGCCCAGCAGGGGAGAAGAAGGGGAACATGAGTCCTGGCAGTCTGGGTCCCTAAGACCAAGGGGGCCTCTACTTCTGACATTGTCTCAGCTGAAGCTCCTCGGAGACAAACACTGAGGCCCAAAGCAAGGTCTTGTCCTAGGTCCCAGCCCATTAACTGTAACCAGGGTGACATGAGTGTACACTTCACAGAGGCTTTAGGATGTTTCCTGATATTTGATCTTTAAGGACACATGTTGCACTTGGAACTACAAATGAAACATCGTTTTTTTTCTTTAATGCACTTTCTCATGATCAATGCAATTCAACCTCTTTAAATGTTTAAATCTTTCTCATTGGTGGGAAGTTTAAGCAGAAAACACAACACTGATGGCTCTTGTGTAATTCTACATAGACTCTTTATTGTTTCATGTTTAATTCTTGCCAGTAGACAATTTGTCTTTATTTTAAAATACATATTTTAACTATTTGTGGGGTTATTTAATAACTATGTCCCCACATTGATGCTGTGGAAGCTCTACAAAGTCTCTTGCCAAAGCCAAACCAGTCCTCCTAACAGGTCACCCACAGACAGTACACTTAACAGCACCTTCCAGATTTCTCGTTGCATTAAGTAGATTTTATAAAATTATTGCTGAGCAGCTTGAATGGCTTCATATCACACATATAGCTCAAATCTCTCTCTCTTTTGTTTATGTACTAAGCATCTACTTTGTGCCAGGACCTTTGCTAGGTGCTTAGAATACTAAGGTGAATAAGATACTCTCAGAAGCCCCAATTTGAGAAATTATCAGTGGTATTATCAGCACCTCTCCGGGCTTGGATGATTATAAAGCGCTGAGATACAAGCAACCTCTGGTCTCTCTGAGAGTACGACAGCTGGCCAGGGCCTTCAACAGCACTTACAAAGGTACACTTTGAGAGATGGGGACACTGAGAGTAATGAGGTGGAGAGAGCTTTCTCCCATTGATCGCTGGAAATGACTGCGGGAGATACTCTTGACATATTAGGTTTAATGAAAACCAAAATTAAGTAAAGAGAGGGCTGATAAATGATCTGAATAAGCATCTGTGTGTAGAATATAATTCATCAGAGCTGGTCAAATTCTAAACAATAAATAAAATGTCTTCTTTGCCAATAGAGAGGCTATGTAATGACTCAGACCATCTAGAAGATGCCTTCAACTACTCATTTTACTTTTCCTATATAGACATATTCAGAAAGAAATTATCCAATAATTTTAAAACTTTTAGAAACTACAGTTTTGTTATTATCTTCTAGATCACTAAGCCTATGCAGTGCAGCAACAATGAAAAGTAAAGAAAGACTTCAAGATTCAAATCCATATCCATCTGACTTGCTAAAGTTTCAACACAGAACAAAAGCCAGAATAAGGACTGAATTCAAAAATGAGTTTCTTGGAAACTAGAGAATTTTCCCTCCTGGGTTTTGTTACAGACCTAAAAACACTGATGGAATCATTCAAATTTCAGTTTCAGCATTTATCTGCCATGAGCCACAGTGATCATTAGATGGATTCGATATACAGCAAAGCTTCACGCAATGAAAGAGAATTGGAAAAATGCTGGGTAATATAAATACAATCTATCATCTACTGATTTTTGTATAGACTTGTTGCAAATTCTGTAGAATCTTCTTTAGTTATCACTCAATCGTTCTACAAATATTTAATGGGTCATGAAATGTGCTAGGCACATTGGGAGCAATAAGGAAATAGAAGTCATGGTCTCTGGCTTGAGGAAATTAAACTATGGGAGTGGATGAAAGCTCAGCTCCCACATCTGCTGAGACAACCAGGTAAGGTCAAGTTATTGCCCACTCTGAAGATGTAATAATGGGATTAAAGGAGTGATTGCTGAGGCTCCACAGACCTTTCTAATAGATGGGGCAGAGTTTGTGAAAAAGGAAAGTGTGGAGAGTCCTGATTGTGGAATATTCTCCAGTGGGAGAAATAAGGAAAGTCAATCTTTTTGAGAATAAAGTCAGTATAACAATAATATTGCAGCATCTCCATCTCTGAAAGCCTTATTTGAAATTATTTCCCCTAAAAGCATTTCCTTTTGAATGGCAAGTGTTTGTTTGCTTGTCATTCTCATCATCAGACAGCAATCTTCCTGAGGACAGAGACTGTGAAGGACCTTAGGTTGGTGCCTCAAAACCAGGCGCACAGGTGCCCTGGAATGGTCAGAAATGCTTCTTCCATGAATGGTTTTTACTTACATAGTCTTCATACTCCACGGGAGAACCTGGGACCAGGAAAAAATGAAACAGAATAAAATCCACTTATTTTTAGCTTGAATTATTTAGATTGTTGCTCAAACTGTCTTTTGGGTGCCATTTAAACTTTCCCAGAGTGTGCTTGCTTATGCTGACTACCTCCTTTTCAGGAGTTCAGAGACTTGCTTGACAACCTGATTATCAAACATTGTCAATTTATAAATGTTCATTTAACTTTAGGTAATGATTTTAACTTTAAGCATTAGAAAGTTATTTAAATTCTGTATCAAGCAGATTTTCTTTCCAATTGATAAAGTACAATCTATACTACATAATAAATCTCGTAAATAACTATTATAAGTGTTAGTCTCCTCTGAATGACCCATCAATAAACTGTGCCATATGTAAAGCTAAAACTAAAATCTTGTATTATTCTAAGTATGTGATTAATTAGCACAATTTAAATGGACAGGTTTGGAAGCAAAAAAACTATCTTAATTCTCATTACCTGAGAAAAAGAACATTATATTGGTACTATAGCCATAGGCAAATAAGCTTTCCCTCTAAAGAGTAATGTAATGTACATGGAGTGGTGAGATGGGGTGTGAGGAAGTAGGGGCATGCAGACCAGGAAGTAGGAGCCTGTGTGACCCCAGATTCCTGTTGTTATGATTTATCCATTTAGTCAAAACAATCCCAAATATTTCTGATTATTAATCTGCTGAGTCTCACAACATTTCTCTGAAGTAGGAGCAGGGCAAGTTTCATAGGTAGAAAACCTACAATTCATAGTCCTTGACTATCAGAGGAATGTGCTCTGTGTCTCTATTTTTAATCCTATTTGTAATTCCTGCTTACATTTTCTACCTGACTGCAAAAAAGTGATGTATAGTTGAAATGTCCAGAAATTCAAAGAAATTTTTGATATGTGCTTCTCTACTTTTCTGAGTCTATATTAGAGTCCGTTAGAGTTTCACAGTGTAATGTAAGGAATGGATAAAACTAACAGGATAACATAAAAGGTAACACGTAATTTTTTTCATTTTGAGTGTTTCTGATATAAGTTGTTAAAATAGTTTATAATGTTTTCATAGAAAAGGAATCTCTGACATATTAGTGGTGAGTGAAATTATTTCAGACCAACCATCAAATGCATGATACCCAAGAAAACGAAGGGTGCATTAGAATAGAAACTAGTTGGCAGTAACTTTAAATTGTTCATTGTGGCATCTCTAGAGCCCCAAGCAATGCTCAAATATAATAGGTGAACAAAAATATTCTTTGAAAAATTATAAGTAGTAAAATCTTAAAGTTTACTATATCTTTGGAGACTTAAAAATTATGCAAGTCTTTAAAGGAGCACCTTCCATTTTCAGGGAATTGTATGTAGACGAGCTTGCTAGAACTAAGCACAACCCTAGATTAAGATACTAAACATTCATCAGGGATGCAAGTTGTTCTTACTTTTTTCTCTCTTTCTCTCCCATTGGATAAAAGACTCTTTAAGGAAGGAAGACACTGCATCTGAAGCATTCACAGCCTCCAAGCGTAGACAAACGGGAACAAATGGCCATGACCTGACATGGCACATGCTTTCAGAGCACAGAGGAGGGAGTTCACTGAGGGCAAATGTGAAGGAGCAATTTGTCTAAGGACACATGAAAACGGAGCCTGAAGTAACCCAAATGGAGCACTGCACATATTAAATACTCAGTTACGTGATATTGGAAGATCTTCAAGTAACCTGGAGTGAGAGGCAGGTGGCTTTATGGGTTCTGTGAGGTGCTTCCCTTCCACCCATCCTCTTGGCTTCTCTTAGGGAGGCCATAATATGAAGTGGTTGGGGTGAGGGGCCCATGTGGGAGTCAGAGTCAGCATAGTGAGGACCAAGGTGGAGGATAGGAGTACGGTGTAGTGAAAGGGAAGGTGGGGAGGCGCAGTGTGATGTAGACGGCTCATGGACAGACTGCAACTGGCCAGGGATGTCTGCATGTGTATTTTCCTTTCTGAGGTTGTCATTCCCAAATTTTGTTTTAACTTATCTCTGGATTGCTCCGATTGTAACCCAATGTCAACTATGCATGACCCTTAGGTGCATACCAAGACCAACTTCTCTTATTCAATTTGTTATTCTCTTTCCTATTTCAGAGTTCTTAATTAAATCACTACGAATGCACCTATTTTTCTATGAATAATTTGCCGTGACAAGAAACCCAACTTCACCTCTGTACAAAAAGTACTTAAGTTTTCCTAGTAAAATGCCTACTGGGGAGCAGTGGTAGTTTGGATTGTATTTCATAGCTAGAGAAGGTAGAGGTTATGTTCCTGTTACATATTTGACTCTCAGTCACAAAGTAAGTTTCCACATGATTCCTAAGGAAACCAAAGATGGCTGTAATAGCTCCATTCAGAAGAAAAGAAAAATGAGTATCATTTGCTACCAGCATTTTGTATATTCTCTGCATTCTGCTGAACTATTCACTCTGAAGCCAACTTCATGAAAGAAGCATGATTATGGATATACATATGTAATAAATTTTATGAATTTACAGCACATTTTATATATTTCAATGATTAAAAAATGAAATCTTTGTGTTTTAAAGAAACAAAACCACTGGGTGGTGGAAGGGAATAAAAAATGAACATTATCTATTAAGATGTCACGTATCATTTAAAAATACTTGTCGTTGGGGCTGGCCCGGTGGTGTAGTGGTTAAATTCACCCACTGTGCTTTGGTGACCCAGTGTTCGCAGGCCCAGTTCCTGGCCGCAGACCCAGCACCGCTTATCAAGCCACGCTGTGGCAGCATCCCACATAAAGTAGAGGAAGATTGGCACAGATGTTAGCTCAATGGCAATCTTCCTTGAGCAAAAAGAGGAAGATTGGCAAGAGGTGTTAGCTCAGGGCCAATCTGTCTCCCACCACCCCAAAAAATACTCATGTCATGTAATTTCATAACAGTCTGATATCCGTTTGCAGATCACAAAGTAAGAAGAAAAGACAAAAGCATTAAAACAGGCAGCATAACTATTTGAGTCATATACTTTTAGGTAATGCAAAACTTTATTTGCAAATATTCTAATAAATCAGAACACTTGCTCCGATAGGCCCAGACAATGTTCTTATTAATTTGTTTTAAAACACAAACAGATACTACTTTGAAGTAACAGAGTTTGTACACTAATCAATTCCTTTCCAGTATAAGTTTAGTTCCTATCCTCATCTATCAGGACTTCATTGGTAGACCCTTGAACGATTAGAGGCTGAAGGGTCCATTTCATACTGCAGAACTCTACATGCTGGCCAGGCTAAACATGTATTCAATCTATGATTAAGTCAAAAAGGTTTTGGCATTATTCCTACAAGGTCTTATGTGAAATGTGCAGCTGTTTTAAATTGTACTGTGGCTTTATTGTGAATCTGAAGTCAGTGTCTGGCAGAAACTTCCAAAAAGGAGTATATGGCATTTGGGTGACCATCTGCTCCTGCTGTGAGCAAGACCAGTGTGACATTTCACCACCAGAAGGACAAGTGGCTTCTTTCTGCAGTTGATTGGCCTGCTGAGAGACACGGCAGGCGGTGAGACACAGGTTTCCACCCAGTGGTAATTTGAAGTCGTGTAGCCAAGGGTCAATAGACCCTCAGAAAAGATTTTTGTGTGTTGAATGTTGCAATAGAATTGATCTGGACATTGAATAAACTAAGAAATTTAAAAGTTGGTACATACTTTGCATAAATACAGCATTATACATTTAACTTTAATAATGTTTAATCAACTAAAGTAGTTGGTAACAAACAGAAAATTCTAAGAGGGTTATAGAAAACAAAGAATAGATTTTTTTTCTCTTATTATTGTTCCACAGCAATTGGAAATAAATATTCCATTTTATAATAAATTTTATTTTATAGCAAACTTGATCCCTTTGGACTTTGAACATTAGAAGATACTTTCATTTCGTGGTATTTAGAAAGGTCTTGAAAGGTTTTACTATTTTAATTACATTACTTGTCTTCCCTCTGTTCCACAGTAAACCTCACAGACTGTCCCAAGTTGAGCCCTTGATTCTAGTTGTTTGGTACAGACTGAAAGCCCTATAATACACACCATATGTTAATAACTAACTATTCAATACAAAAATAAGGAGAATACTATTGATGTTAGCAATGAAAACTATTAATTAACTTTATTAAAAATACTCAGGACTTTTACAGGGAAAATTTTAAAATTCAACTTTACCCATAAAAAATTAAACGCTATGGGACTTGCCTTCTCTCCACCAACACCTAGAAAACCATACAAAAATATGAAATAAGTGTCTTCAGACTTTGAACAAGAGGCAGTACAGGACTGAGAGAAGGGAGACAAGCAAGGGGCTGGCCCAGTGGCACAGTGGTTAAGTTCCCACGTTCCGCTTCTTGGTGGCCCGGGGTTCACCGGTTTGGATCCCCAGTGCGGACATGGCACCACTTGGCAAAAGCCATGCTGTGGTAGGCGTCCCACATATAAAGTAGGGGAAGATGGGCATGGATGTTAGCTTAGGGACAGTCTTCCTCAGCAAAAAGAGGAGGATTGGCAGCAGTTAGCTCAGGGCTGATCTTCCTAAAAAAAAGAAAGATAAAAAATAAATAAATAAATAATGTTTAGCCCTGTAACAGCTCCAGATTACTGACTGGAGGCATTTCCAGACCTCAGTGCATGGAAAGGAAACCCAGGCAGAGCCTGGAAGTTTTGCAGAGTTGAGGAGAAAGAGATCAGAGTTCAAGGAGGCTGAGGTAGCTAGAACTTGAGAGGGAGAGTTTGGGATAGGTGAGAGCTAAAAAGAGGGGAAGCTCTGGAGAGCTACAGAGGGATCCTCTTGAGTCTTTGGCAAGTATTGAAAGAACCACTAAACAATATTAGGTCTGAGAGCTCTCAGAGATCACAGAGAACTGGGAATAGTTCATGTTTATAGCGGCTGGAGTGAGTAAACTTTGTAAAACGTGGCATGGGCATTGAGCAGAATTCTCAGAAGAGTATCGCCTTAGTTTACTAGTCAGCTTAGGCTGACATAACAAATACCATAGACCGGAGGGCTTAAGTAACAGAGGTTAACTTTCTCACAATTCTGGAGGCTGGAAGTCCAATATCAAGGTTCAACAAGGTTTGACTTCTTGTGAGAGCTCTCCTCCTGGCTTGCAGATGGTCACCTTCATGCTGTGGCCTTGCATGGCCTTTCCTCAGTGCATGTGCGTGGGAAGAGATCTCTCTTTTCCTCTTCTTATAAGGTCACCATTCCTATTGGATTAGGACTTCATCCTTCTGATCTCATTTAACCATAATCATTTCCTAAAAGCCCTAACTCCAAATACAGTCAGAGCGGGGTTTAGGCTTCAATATATGGGTGTTTCGGGGGGAGAGTGGTGGTGGTGAGACATGGTTCAGTCCACAGCACTTGGTATTCGGATTAATTAATTCTGGACTAGTTTAGACTGCTCTGATATGTCTAAACAAAGGCTAAAAACAAGCCTCAAAAGAGTCTAACTATTCCCTAAGTAACCTACCTGCATGCCAGAATAAATTTTAACAATCTTTAAAAAAATGTCAAAAAGTTTAGCACTCAAAAACATTCAATTCACAATATATGCATTTTATCTAAAGTTAGCAAGTATGCAAAGAAGCAGGAAAATCTAATCCATAACTAGGAGAAAAATCAATAATCAAAAGCAGATTCATAAATAAAGATTTTGGGACTAGTAGATGAAGATGTTAAAACTGGGTCTGTCACCAACTAATGGCCCCAGGAACTCAAGGGTGGGTTTGGAAGTATTTAACTGTTTTTCCAAATTGTTTTTTTCCTTTTGTTATGTTAAGGAGATGCAATCACCAACCACCTTGAACCAGACCAAGCCTCACCACAAGAGCTACACTTATGACCTTTGTCTTATTTCTAATGCTAAGATCTCTCCAGGAGGAGCTCAGGCCCCAATTACCATCACCTGCAGTGTGTGTGGAAGCAAGTTTTCCAACTGAGTCTGCACAAGCAAATACCCACCTCTCCCTTTTGAATATTCATTCCTCATCTGATATAAATGTCCCTACTTTCCTTTGTTTGGGGACGCCATGACTTTGGAAATGATTTCACATGGTCTTGTATTTGCTACAAATATGCTTTACTCTGTGAGACAACTACTTCTGGTGTAGAGTCTTATTTAACTTGCCTGGAGGCAAACCCACTTGATTTTGGTAACAGTTTTATAAATCTGATAAGTATATGTTCAACAAGCTAAAGGAAAACACCGACATGGTAGAAAGAGAAATGGAAAATGTAAAATATCCAAATGGAAATTCTAGAAATGAAAAAGACAGTGGATGACATTAATAGCAGATTAGAACAAAAGATCAGTGATCTTGAAGAAGTAGCAATAGAATATATCTAAAATGAAGCGTAGAGAAGAAAAAACCATTTAAAGTTATGAACTGAAGATCAGTAACCTGTGGGACAATACAAACAGCCCAACACACATGTGGTTGGGGGTCTCACAAAGAGAGGAGAGTGTGCATGTGTGTATGAGTGTGGAGGGGGCAAAAGTTATTTGAAAAAATAACTGCTAAAATCACCAAGGCACATCATAATCAAATTGCTGAAAACCTGTGATGAGGAGAAAATATTAACAGTAGCCAGAGAAACAGTCACATTTTGTCTAGCAGAGTAGAGAAGAACAGCCAGTTTCTCATCAGAAGCAATCCAAGCCAGAATACAATCGAACAACATTTTTAATGTACTGACAAATAAAAGCTTTAAACTTAAAATTAATTTTGATTTTATTTTATTTATGTTTATTCTGCTTGGCACCAGTTGAGCTTCTTGGATCTATGGATCTATTTTATGCATTCAATTTGGAAAAATGGTTTAGTTTTGAAACTGAAGTTATTTCTTATAATGTAAACCACTCATGTACCATACAATCCACCAATACACTCTTATTTACTCAAGAAAAATGAAAATACATGTTCCCACAATGACTTGAACATTTATAGCAATTTTTAAATAATAGTGAAAAACTGGAAATAAAACAAGTGTCAATTAAGTAGTAAATAGATAAGCAAATTTTGGTATAGCCATACAATGGGATATTATTCAGTAACATAAATGAATGAAGCACTGATACACTAAACGACATGGATGAATATCTCAAATGCTGTATACCAAATGAAATAAGCCAGACATAAAAACTCTACATTCTGCCTGATTCCATTTACATGAAATTCTAGAAAAATCAAAACTGTAGTGATTTTAAAAACTATAGTGCAGGTCAGTGTTTGTTAGAGGCTGTGGGTGGGGAAATAACATTGAATGTAAAGTGACATGAGGTAATATTTTGGGGTTGGGTGAGGGGAATATTTATATCTTGATTGTCATGGTGATTACAGAATGGTACATATTTGTCAAAATTAATCAAACTGTACACTTAAGTAGGTGCATTTCATTTTATGTAAATTATACGTCAATAAAAGTGATTGAAGAATAAATTTAGTTAAAGGACAAATATGTTTGAATTAAATGGGAAGATTGTTTTAGGTTGCCTATAATGCAGTGATAAATCAAAAAATGTCTAATGTTCCAAGTGTGGTTGCTGCCCAAGGCTGTATTACCTCTTGGGGAATAACTTTCTTCCATGCCTTGATTCAGGAACTCGCACACAGTTAAAAGAGCAGGGAAGAGCACAGAAAGAAGAATTTTCTGAGCCACTATTAGAATTTGCACATATCACTTGAGCTCATATCCCAATATATAAAATTCAATCACTTGACCACATCCAACCACAGAACCTATTTGTGTGTCCAGGCAGAAGGGGATGTGGAGCTTGGTGAGCAGCTAACAGTCTCCACTCTAAAGAGCACCCAATATCCATTTATACGCTTTATTTCACATATATAAAACACTCACCCTCTTCTTTAAGAGAAACAACTCAAATTCCATCGTACTACTGCATTCAGCTAAAATTCTAGGATTTCTGTGTGATGTGCAGTCTTCTTTGTTAGATCCTCATGTGGTTTCTGGTACCTATGAAATAAAGGACAAGCTGTGTGCAACAGCAGAGCAAGGACAAGATAAGGGAAACAAGAAGTTTTACATAGTAAAAGGCCTCAGAAAGAACAAAGGGCAGTCCTTGGTTCATAGTGATAATGGAATTCTCCTAGGCAGGTGGTGTGGCTACCCTCTGTCCTGGCAGGAAAAAAGTTCCTTAATGAGGCTCTAGGTCTGCTCTCTGTGATATATTCCTTTGTCTAATGTGTCCCCTGGATCCATCATCTGGGAAGTTCTTCCTTCTCCATTGTCTTTCTTGGTCACATCTGAAGTGGATGTTCATTAAGAATAAGGGTTGTGATATTGATTGACTGTAGAATTTGTTAAATTAAACATACATGTTAAATGTTACAGGTGTCAATTATAAATATAGAAACGTAATTTATACCTTCCAAATCATAGGGGGAAAAGCAGGAATAGTGAAAATTTGACCAAGCCAATTAAAAGCAGGAGAAGAAAAGAGGATGTAATATATGTTAAGTAGAAAACACAAATTAAAATGGTAGAAAAATCAGAATACATCTCTATGTACAATAATGTAAAGAAATTAAACTTACTAATTAAAGGCCATTCTTATATTGGGTAAATTGGAAAATCCAGCTATATACTTATTACAAGAAAGTCACACAAAACATAATTACATAGAAAAGGTGAAAGTAAAAGGATGGCAAATGCTATATATTCATTGCAGCACCGTTCGTACAGTCTAAAAATAGAAATAACATAAATGCCCATCAATAAGGAAATGGATGAATAAATATACTCATTGCGTTTGGTATGAATGAATTAGTTTACTGGTACCAACATGTATGAATCTTGAAAACATAATATTATGTAAATAAAACTTAGTAGTGTGAGAATGTGCAGTATGATACCAATTATTTAGAAAAATTAAGCTGTATGTAATATGAATATATATAAATATAGTACAAAGCTTTAAAAACATGCATAAGAAAGATGTAACCTAACTTTAGGATGGTCGTAACCTATAGGTAGGGAGAGAAAACAAATGTAGGGTTAGGATTTAATTATTTAAATAATATTTACATCTTAAAAATTTAAATCAAATATGGTAAAAAGTTATATTTGTTAAGTCCAGGTATAGCTAATTTGTATCTATTATATTGTATTTCTTTTTTTTTTTATTGAGTTATTGATAGGTTACAATCTTGTGAAATTTCAATTGTACATTAATGTTTGTCAGTCATGTGGTAGGTGCACCATTTCACCCTTTGTGCCCACCCCCCACCCCACCTTTCCCCTGGTATCCACTAAACTGTTCTTGGTCCATAGTTTTAAATTCCTCATATGAGTGGAGTCATACACAGATTATCTTTCTCTTGCTGGCTTATTTCACTTAACATAATTCTCTCAAGGTCCATCCATGTTATTACAAATGGAATGATTTTGTTCTGTTTTGCAGCTGAGTAGTATTCCATTGTATATGTGTACCACATCTTCTTTATCCATTCCTCTGTTGATGGGCACTTAGGTTGCTTCCACGTCTTGGCTATTGTAAACAGTGCTGCAATAAACATTGGGGTGCACAGGACTTTTGGGATTGCTGACTTCAGGCTCTTTGGATAACTACCCAGTAGTGGGATGGCTGGATCGTATGGTAGTTCTATTTTTAGTTTTTTGAGGAATCTCCATACTGTTTTCCATAGTGGCTGCACCAGTTTGCATTCCCACCAGCAGTGTATGAGTGTTCCTTTTTCTCCACAACCTCTCCAACATTTGTTGCTATTAGTTTTAGATATTTTTGTCATTCTAACGGGTGTAAGGTGATATCTTAGTGTGGTTTTGATTTGCATTTCCCTGATGATCAGCGATGATGAGCATCTTTTCATGTGCCTATTGGCCATCAGTATATCTTCTTTGGAGAAATGTCTGTTCATGTCTCCAGCCCATTTTTTGATTGGGTTGTTTGATGTTTTGTGGTTGAGTTGTGAGAGTTCTTTATATATTAAGGATATTAAGCCTTTGTCAGATATATGACTTGCAAATATTTTTTCTCAGTTAGGGGGTTTTTTGTTTCAATCCTGTTTTCACTTGCCTTGAAGAAGCTCTTTAATCTGATGAAGTCCAATTTGTTTATTCTTTCTATTGTTTCCCTTCTCTGAGAAGGCATGGTGTCCGAAAAGATCCTTTTAATTACTGATGTCAAAGAGTGTACTGCCTACGTTTTCTTCCAGAAGCCTTATGGTTTCAGGTCTCACCTTTAGGTCTTTAATCCATTTTGAGTTTATTTTGGTGAATGGTGAAAAAGAATGGTCAATTTTCATTCTTTTACATGTGACTTTCCAGTTTTCCCAGCACCATTTGTTGAAAAGACTTTCTTTTCTCCATTGTATGCCCTCAGCTCCTGTGTCAAAGATAAGCTATCCATAGATGTGTGGTTTTATTTCTGGGCTTTCAATTTTGTTCCATTGATCTGTGCACCTGTTTTTGTACCAGTACCATGCTGTTTTGATTACTGTAACTTTGTAGTATGTTTTGAAGTCAGGGATTGTGATGCCTCCCGTTTTGTTCTTTTTTCTCAGGATTGCTTTAGCAATTCGGGGTCTTTTGTTGCCCCGTATGAATTTTAGGATTCTTTGTGCTAATTCTGTAAAGAATGTCATTGGGATTCTGATTGGGATGGCGTTGAATCTGTAGATTGCTTTAGGTAGAATGGACATTTTAACTATGTTTATTCTTCCAATCCATGTACATGGAATGTCTTTCCATCTCCTTATGTCGTCATCCAATTCTCTCAGAAAGGCCTTGTAATTTTCATTATATAGGTCCTTCACTTCCTTAGTTAAATTTACCCCAAGGTATTTTATTCTTTTTGTTGCGATTGTGAATGGTATTGTATTCTTGAGTTCTTTTTCTGTTGGTTCATTACTGGAGTATAGAAATGCTATTGTATTTCTGTATATCTGAAAAAATATCCTAATAATAAAATAAATACAAAATAATGGCTCATGCCCAAACACTAAATCATCCAACATCATCACACCTTTTTCTCCCCCAAAACTTACTAGTTAATCTTTCCTTCATTCCAAACATCAGTAAGTACTTATCCCACTGAGAACTTAATAATTCTTAATAATTCTTCCTTTTAATATGCACATTTAATGCCAAAATCCACTGTGTGTTTCTATTTCCTATCCCAAAGGAGGTGATGAGAATGGAAGGTCTAGGTAAGAGTTTGATGAATTTGAAGCATTTGCTCACTAGAATAGAAAAGCCCTGTGAGAATTCTGAAAGATGAATTTAATAGTTGGAAGCATAGAGAAGTAGGTTTAGAAGAGAAAGAATATCTCAGGCAAGAGGTAATTTTATTGTTATTGTTGTTATTAAGCAAAATTATTAAGGTAGGTGAACTCATGATTCATAGTGGTGTAATAGATCAGAGGAAAACAAGAACTAAACATCCAAGGCCCTTGGTATTTAAGTTCTGACCATTAGACTGTAATTCTTATAAGTATGGGGCATTTTGAAACTTCCTAATGACTAAAGGTTTAAACATAGTAAATTCATTGCTTTGCACAATTAATTAGAGTTAAGATTGCTGTCTAAAAATGTTCTTTCCATAAAAGTGGGAATTTACTATGGTTTGCTTTAAGAATTTTATTGAAAAAGTACTTTTTGATCTATGTCAGAGGAAAATTTATCCTGTGTACGCCTCCTTTTACAGTATACAGCACTAAATGAATTAGTGTTTCAGCATTATAATGAAAGATATATAATATATTCATATGCATTACTCTGATCTCCTTTGCAATTTATTAGTTCATAAAATAGATATTTATACAGCATTGGAAAACATTTTAGTTTGAAAGATTCATGTTTCTGGAGTTGGCTGTCAGCCCAATTGAGGATGTTGTACAACTTTCTCTCAAATAGGTTATTAAATACAAGTGGAGGAAAGAAACTCAAGACTGTGCAGTTGCAGTGTCAGGACATGCTGGCTGGCATAGAATAAAACATTAAAATAAATATGAAAGCAATACAACAGATCTAGATGTCAGGATTTTAGTCATTAAATATTTTCAGAATAGCATGAGAAAACTACATTTTCAGTATACACAAATCTGTTTCATAAATATACTCAAGCATTCAATTTAAAAATTCAAAGGAAAAATAATAAATTTTTTAAAAATAAGCAAGCCAAACAATGATTTTACAAACTTGAAACCCAGGGAAACATAAATTTTTGGATGATCAAAAAGTGTAGGAGTGACATCAGCATCATGGCTAGAGTGAATTGTTCCCTTTGTCTCTCCCCTCTAAGTTACAACTAAATGGACAGCCGTTAACCAACAGAGGATTCCCTACATAGCACAACAGCATGACTGAGAGATCCATGCAGCTGTACCTCTGAAGGTAGGTTGACTGGACCACTAAGAAGCAGTGGAACTAGGGAAGTGGACCCTCCCCCTCCCCAGCAGCAGTGATCCAGGACACAGATCCTCATACAGCAGTCAGCAAAACTGTGAGTGGAGGTAAGGGAAGTCTGGAACACACAAGAAAACTTTCAGAGTGGTGGTAGCCTGGCCCATGGGAACACCCACTGTGCCACAGTGGCCCTGCCCACAAGAATGCTCCCTGAGGAGCAGCAGTGCCTCAACATGTGCAAAGTGTCCTGTCAAGTGGCTGTGGCCCGGCCTGTGTGAATGCACAGTGGCCGACTGGCACAATTTTGAGCAGATGGAGCGGGAAAAGAAAAAATAGCCCCTGGCCCCACAGTGGTGGCAGGGGAGATCTGTAACTAGAAGCAACAGGAACCATAGCAGAACCAATGACCTACCCCCAGTAGCAGCAACCCCAACACCAGCTCCACCAGCAGCAGGGGCTGTATACAAGTACCTGAGTGCCCAACCCCTAGCTGTCAATAGTGACACCCACGAACACAGCACCCCTGCCAGTGGTACAACCAGCACCCCAAGACAACCTGAGAACAGCAGCAAAAGTGGTGCTCAGGACAGCAACATCTATGCCCACAGAAAGCCAGTGGAGAACACGAGACCCAGGTGACCAGAACCAAAGTAACCAAAGCTGTATCCAAATAAGAAAAGGTGATTACTACCACAAGTGTGCCAGCAGAGGATCAATTCATTGAACGACATAAGGAACTACAGTAATGCTGCAGAGCAGAAGGAAAATGGCGACTCTCCAGAAACCAAACCTGAAGTCACAGAAGACTACAATCTAAACCAAACAGAAATGCTGGATATGAAGAACACAATTAATGAGATAAAAAACAACGTAGAAAGCGTAAAAAATAATTAGACCTTATGTAGCAGAAAATTAATGACCTCAAAGATAGAAACCTAGAAATGCTTCAGGTGGAGGAGGAGAAAGAACTAAAACTTTTAAAAATGAAGAAATTCTTAAAGAAACATCCAACTCAATTAGGAAGAGTAACATAAGGATTATAGATATCCCAGAGGGAGAAGAGATGGAGAAAGGAGCAGAGAGCCTGTTTAAAGAAATAATAGCTGAAAACTTCCCAAACTTGGGGAAAGAACTAGACATATGAATACATGAAGCCAATTGAACTCCTAATTACATCAATGCAAAAAGACCTTCACCAAGGCATATAATATTAAACCTGGCAAAAGTCAATGATAAAGAAACAATATTAAAGGCAGTAAGCAAGAAGAAAATAACCTATAAAGGAACCCCCATCTGGCTTTCTGTGGATTTCTCAGCAGTAATCTTACCGTCTAGGAGAGAATGGAATGAAATATTTAAAATACCGAACGACAAAAACTTTCAGCCAAGAATACTCTATCCAGCAAGATTATCCTTCAGATAAGACAGAAAAATAAAAGTGTTCCCAGATAAACAAAAGCTGAGAGTTTGCAGCCACTAGACCTGCCTGACAAGAAATGAGAAAGGGAAGCCTCCCACCTGAAACAAAAAGACAAAGGTTTACAGAGCTTTGAGCAAGGAGATAAATAGAAAGACAAAAGAAGAAAATTGCCACTCTCTATCAAAATAGGAAAGCAAACATTTAACTATAACATAAAAGGAAGCCTAAAGAGAGAACAGCAACAGAATAATAGTGGGGGGCCAAACACCCTACATACATCAATGGATAGACCATCCAGACAGAAAGGCAACAAGGAAACAGTAGCCTTAAATGAAACACTGGATCAGATGGACCTAATACATATTTATAGAACATTACATCCAAAAACAGCAGAATACACATTCTTCTCAAGTGCACATGGAACATTCTCAAAGATAGACCATATACTGGGAAACAAAGCAAGCCTCAATAAATTTAAGAAGACTGAAATCATATCAATATCTTTTCCAACCACAATGTTATGAAATTAGAAATCAACTAAAGGAAAAAAGCTGGAAAAGTCACAAAAATGTAGAAACTAAACAATATGATACTGAACAACAATTGGATCAATGAAGGAATCTAGAGAAATCAAAAACTACCTGGAGACAAATTAAAATGAAAACACAACATACCAACTCTTATGGGATGCAGCAAAAGTAGAATTAAGAGGGGAATTTATAGCAGTACAGGCCTACATCAGCAAACAAGAAAAGTCTCAAATAAGTAATCTTAAACTACACCTAAAAGAACCAGAAAAGGAGAACAAACAAAGCCCAAAGACAGCAGAAGGAGGGAAATCATAAAAATCAGAGCAGAAATAAAGGAAACAGGGAATAAAAAATCAGTAGAGAAAACAATGAAACTGACAGCTGGTTCTTTAAGAAGAGAAACAAAATTGACAAGCCATTAGTGAGATTCACTAAGGAAAAGAGAGAAGACTCAAATAAATAAAATAAGAAATGAAAGAGGAGAAATTACTATGGATACCACAGAAATACAAAGGATCATAAGAGAATACTATGAAAAGTTATATGCCCACAAATTGGGTGACCTAGAACAAATGGATAAATTCTTAGAATAATACAACCTCCCAAAATTGGATCAAAAAGAAATAGAGAGTCTGAATAGACCAATCACAAGTAAAGAGATTGAAAGAGTAATCAAAAACCTCCTTCAAAACAAAAGTTCAGGACCACATGGCTTCTCTGGAGAATTCTACTGAATATTCAAAGAAGATTTAATACCTATCCTTCTCAGACTGTTCCAAAATATTGAAGAGGATGGATGCTTCCTAACTCATTCTGAGGCCAAAATTACCCTGATATTAAAATGAGACAAGGATAAAACAAAAAAGGAAAATTACAAGCCAATATCACTGATGAAAATAGATGCAAAAATCCACAATAGAATATTAGCAAACCAAATACAACAATACATTAAAAGGATCATACACCATGATCAAGTGGGATTTATTCCAGGGATGCAGGGATCGTTCAACATCTGAAAATCAGTCAATGTGATACACCACATTAACAAAATGAAGAATAAAGATCACATGATCATCTCAATAGATGCAGAGAAAGCATTTCACAAGATCCAACATCCATTTATGATAAAAACTCTCAACAAAATGGATATAGAAAGAAAGTACCTCAACATAATAAAGGTCATCTATAACAAACCCAGAGCCAATAGCATACTTGAAAAACTGAAAGCCATCCCTCTGAGAACAGGAACAAGACAAGGGTGCCCACACTCACCACTCTTATTCAGCATAGTACTGGAAATTTAGGCCAGAGCAATTAGGCAAGAAAAAGAAATAAAAAATATGCTAATTGGAAAAGAAGAAATAAAACTCTCACTTTTTGTGGATGACATGATTCTATATATAGAAACCACTAAAGAATCCACCAGAAAACTATTAGAAACAGTCAAAAACGACAGCCAAGTTTCAGGGTACAAAAACAGCATGCAAAATTTAGTTGCATTTCTATACATTAATAATGAACTAGCAGAAAGAGAAGTCAAGAATAAAATCCCATTTATAATTACAACAAAAAGAATGAAACACCTAGGAATAAATTTAAAGAAGGAGGTGAAAAACCTATAAACTGAAAACTATAAGACGTTATTGAAAGAAATTGAAGAAGGTATGAAGAGATGGAAAGATATCCCATGCTCATGAATTGGAAGAATAAACATAGTTAAAATGTTCTATATTACTTAAAGCAATCTATAGATTGAATGCAATCTAGTCAGAATCCCAACGACATTCTTCAAGGAAATAGGCAAACATTCTTAAAATTTGTAGGGAACAGCAAAAGACCCTGAATAGCCAAAGTAATCCTGAGAAAAAAGGACAAAGCTGGAGGCATCACAATCCCTGACGTCAAAATGTGCTGCAAAGCCATAGTGATCAAAACAGACACACAGATCAATGGAACAGAATTGAAAGCCCAGAAATAAAACCACACATCTATGGACAGCTAATCTTTGACAAAGGAGCTAAGAACATACAATGAAGAAAAGTCTCTTCAAAAAATGGTGTTGGGAAAACTGGACAGCCACATGTAAATGAATGAAAGTGGACCATTCTCGTGTACCATAAACAAAAATTAACTTAAAACAGATTAAAGACTTGAATGTAAGACCTGAAATGGTAAAACTCCTATAAGAAAATATAGGTAGTACACTCTGATATTGGTCTTAGCGGTATCTTTTTGCATACCATTTTTACTCAGACAAGGGGACTAAAGAAAAAATAAACAAATTGGACTGCATCAGACTAAAAAGCTTCTGCAAGGCAAAGGAAACCATGAACAAAATGGAAAGACAACCCACCAACTGGGAGAAAATATTTGCGAATCATATGTCCGACAAGGGATTAATTTCAAAAATATGTGAAGAACTCATATAACTCAACAAGAAAAAAACAAACAAGTCCATCAAAAAATGAGCAGAGGATATGAGCAGACATTTTTCCAGAGAAGATGTACAGATGGCCAACAGGCACGTGAAAAAAATGTTCAACATCACCAATTATTAGGGAAATGCAATTCAAAACTACAATGAGATATCACATCACACCCATCAGAATGGCTATAATTAACAAGACAAGAAATAACAAATGTTGGAGACGATGTGGAGAAAAGGTAATGCTCACACACTGCTGGTGGGAATGCAAACTGGTGCAGCCACTATGGAAAACAGTATGGAGATTTCTCAAAAAATTAAAAATAGAAATACCATATGACCCAGCTATCCCGCTACTGGGTATTTATCCAAAGAACTTAAAATCAACAATTCAAAGTGACTTATGCACCCTTATATTCATCTCAGCATTATTCACAATAGCCAAGACATGACAGCAGCTCAAGTGCCCATCAATGGATTAATGGATAAAGACAATGTGGTATATTTATACAATGGAATACCACTCAGTTATAAAAAAACGACAGGGGCCTGCCCGGTGGCACAGCGGTTAAGTTCACACATTCCGCTTCTTGGTGGCCCGGGGTTCACTGGTTCGGATCCCGGGTGCGGACATGGAGCCACTTGGCACTCCATGCTGTGGTAGGCATCCTACGTAGCAAGTAGAGGAAGATGGGCATGGATGTTATCTCAGGGCCAGTCTTCCTCAGCAAAAAGAGGAAGACTGGCAGTGCTTAGCTCAGGGCTGATCTTCCTCAAAAAAAAAAAAAAAAAAGACAAATTCGTGCCATTTATGACAACATGGATTGACCCTGAGGGCATTATGCTCATCGAAATAAGTGAGACCAAGGAAGACAAACACTCTATGATTTCACTCATATGTGGAAGATAAACAAACATACAGACAAAGAGAATAGATTAGTGGTTACCAGAGGTGAAGGGGGCGGAGGGAGGGTGACAGGGGTAAAGGGGCACATATGTATAGTGATGTCTAAAGACTAGACTATTGGTGGTGAACACAATGCAGTCTATGCAGAAAGTGATAAATAATAACATACACCTGAGATTATACAATGTTATAAGCCAATATGACCTAAATAAAATAGTTTAAACAAATTAAAATAAATGAAAGGAAAAGAATTAAAGGTAAAAATAAAACGAAAGTGTAGTGGAAGAAAAACTTTTCTCCTTTTACCCTCCTAGGTTCTTCAGCTGGGTCCCTGCAAATTAAACTGGCAAAAGATGGATTAACAAGAGAAAAACAAATGGTAGTTTATTAATGCATACATTGTACATACACACAGGAAAAGTAAGTGATGATTAACTCAAAAGGGTGGTTAGGACTTGAGTTTATATAGCATCTTAACAAAGAACTACAAATTTGTGGAGAAGTGACAAGACAAAGGAAAAGGTTTGAGGCTTCCAAAGTGGGTAAACTGTGGGAAGATAAATATATGGGGGAAACTAATGGAGTAAGGTTTGTTTGAACAGGTCCATCTCAGCACCAACTCTCTTATCTTCTTCACGTCCATAAAAAGTCCCTGGAAAGGTGATTTATGACAGTCCTCATTTCATAGATGTTTCTGCTTTAGTCAGATATGGGAGGCTCCAGGAAGGTATCTTTCTGCATCTCTCGGTTCTCAAATGTCTTCAGCTAAAAGTAATCCTTATGCCAAAATGGCATATTTCGGGGTGGCATATTTTGATTTCATAAAAATACTTTTAAATTTGTTTGACCCTAACATTGATCCTAAAGCCTATCCTTAGCCAACATTAACCTAACTCTATAAAATAATATATACATATTATTGTGCTTGCTTACTTCCTATTTCTCCCCAGAAGTGAAGAAGTGCCTCTCTGTAGGCAGCCTTTTAAATTTTTTATTGCATATATTTATTTAACCAAGAGAGATTAAAAATAGAACTACTCAGGACTGGCTGGTGGCATAGTGGCTAAGTTCAGAATGCTCCATTTCAGTGGCCTGAGATTCACAGGTTCAGATCCTGAGCTCGGTCCTACACCACTCATCAAGCCATGCTGTGGTGGAGTCCCACATACAAAATAGAGGAAGATCAGCACAGCTGTTAGCTCAGGGCCTTTCTTCCTCAAGCAAAACGAGGAAGATTGGCAATAGGTGTTAGCTCAGGGCCAATCTTCCTCACCAAAAAAAAAAAAAAAAGGACTACTCTACAATAATGTGTGGTATGTACAAAGTCTTTGGCATTACTCCAAAATGTTGCCACCACTCTCATGGTCAAGTACACAGTCATTGGAAGGAGTTTTGGCACTCTGGTATAAAGGGAAGACATTGGGGAAGTTAAGACTTACAACAATGCTCCAAAAAGCTTTCCTCTCAACAAGAGTCCCTCTCACTCAGCCTCCTCCTCAGGCACCAGCACGTATTTTTCAAAATGCTGTTGTAACCCCACCTCTAATTTCAGTGGGATTTCAGAAGCAGCAGAGATCATGTTAGGCAGATAGAGCCCTGGAGGACTGCTAAAATTACCCTGCAGTAGGCAGTTTCACACTTTACCTATGAATATTGTTTGTAAAATGAACACATTCTTTTCTGGAACACACTATTTACCTCTCAGGAGGTGATTTGACAAGTCGGAGACAGTGATGATAGTTTTTTCTCATGACTATTTATTTGAAGATTGACATTTCAAAGCCCCGACTCACAGTTTCTAAAATATTTTAAAGTATTTCTTTTACATGCAATCAATAGAATTGCCTTTTCCTTGGAACCCAGTCTTCAGTGGCTCTTGGTGGTCTTTGATCATGAATCGCCTTGTGATGGGTATTAGCCCGTGACCAGACAATCTGTCCAACGTACAAATTGTCTGTGCTAGTAAGTGCATTTCACTTGTGCTGGAAGTCACCAGCTAAGTGAATTCAACTGGTTTTCCAAATAATTGCCCTGAAACATACTGCATTTTCATTCCACGTTGCATTTGATAGAAACAAATCACCCCTTTCTGTACACCACAAAAATACCTTTATTTTTTTCTCTATTATAGCGTTTCTTTCATTCTGTCTTAAATAGTATCAAGTTGTTTGCAGACCTACTTCACCATTAGACTACCAATTCCTCAAGGGTAGGTAAGTTTCTTGTTCATTATTGTATGTCTGTCACCTAGCACAAGCTGCCTGGTATATGTCAAATGTTGCTTAAATATTGTATATTGTAGATGAAATAACTTTCACCTTAGGAAAGAGTAGGATAATTGGAGGGGCTTACATGTGCCTATGGTGTTATATGGAGATGTATTTAAAATGTCATATGTTGTAAGAATAAAACTGAAAGATGCTGTTAATGCCTATAGATGTAGGGAAGGCTTTAAGTGAGGTGAGTTATCGGTGGGGAGCCAGGGAAAGACTTGTCTGGTTATTCCATACCCTGGAAAGGAACAAAAGTTGGAAGCATCCACAACCTGTTAATTCAACCTGTTAATAGGATGGAGGTTAGGGGTGAAGCTTCCCTCAGAAAACCATAAAGACTGATAGGAGAAGGAGGATTGAAAATTCTGGCCAAGATAGCCTCAAAGCCAAGGAAGTCGGGGTTTTGTAGTAGGTTAAGTCCATAGATTTTCGTCAGACAGATCTAGGTCGAAGCTGGTACCTGGGCTGCCTTGGGCATGTCCTGAGTGATTGCATAGTGCAATCTTCTTATTAAAGCCAATATAATGGCACCTAAGTATCTGTTTTAGCATTTATGTCTCCATAGATGTTTTTAAATACAGTGAGAAAGAAGCATTTTGTCTTACCATATTTCCAAAAACTTTGCAAGCTTTAATTCCCTTACCCTCATATTGTGAACACACAACATTGCATTGTTAACTCGGTTACATTTCTGCAATTTGGCTTTTCCAGGTAATGATGACGATGATGATGATGATAATGACTTACTCTGAAGGCAGTTTACGTCCTAGCAGTAAATTGAACATGTTTTGTTATGAAGCCTCCTCACCCTAACCCTGATTTCTGCTAATGATGATAACTACTGTCTTTGGGTACTTACTGTGTTTCAAAGATTGGACTAGGCACATTTTATGTGGAGCCTCACATACCTCAGTCTCTGTAATGAGTCACATGTCATTAAGAACATCCACAGTTAAGGGACTCAAATGAATTGAAAGGAATTTCCTGTTGGGGGAAGTTTTCTTTAAGAATATGACGTGACAGAGTTTCTAATTTTTAGTCTATGGCAACACTTCTCCAACTCTCTTTCCTCTTCCCACAAATTCTTTTGAATCCTTGTAGAGCTTCTCAAAAAACTAAATAAAAATGAAGAATACAAACAAATTTAAAAATTAGTCCTAAACTCTCTAAAGCCTGTTTTTCCCTCTTTGTTTGTTCTTCTCCCACTCATTTTTTTTTTTCCACTTCAGTAAAGAAATCTCTGCAATTTCTCAAACCTTTTCTGGTCTCTCCATTATGTGTGACAAAAAGCTCAGCGTAAGAGTTGTGAGGGATAAAACTCTACTTAACGGGTGAAAGCACTTGTTATGTTTTTAATCAAGACAAGATGTGACAAGCTGTCTGATTTCAGAGCCTAATTATAAGTATACATTTGCCTGCATAGTCTGTGCCTCTCAGACTAGAAGTCAAGAGATAAATGTGGTTTATCTTCTAAAGCATCAATTATAAGTGATTGAAGACATTATTTTTCGTATAAAAGAAGGTGCAAATATTTTATGGAGTGTGGTAAAAACTTCTGGTATTTACCCAATATACATTCTTCTTTTCTTCTTTATAGAGCCCTAGGTTTGGTCTAGATGGCAATATGCCCAGCTAAAAAATCTACATTCCAGGCCGGCCCAGTGGCACATGGTTAGGTTCTCACATTCCGCTTCAGCGGCCCAGAGTTTGCCAGTTCAGATCCCAGATGTGGACCTACGCACCACTTGCTAAGCCATGCTGTGGCAGGCGGCCCATATATAAAGTAGAGGAAGATGGGTACAGATGTTAGCTCAGGGCCAGTTGTCCTCAGCCAAAAGAAGAGGATTGGCAGCAGATTTTAGTTTAGGGCTAATCTTCCTCCAAAAAAAAAAAATCTACATTTCCCAGGCTCCATTAAAGGTAAAGCCACCATGAGAATCTTCCCAGAAGATTCTTCAATGAGGGCTAATTTGGCCGTTTTGGGCCCTTTTTGCCCTTTCATCCTATCCTCCTTCTTGCCTGGATTGTGGATGTTTGATCTACAGTGGCTATCTTTTGACTTCAAGGTGACCTTGAGGATGGAGGCCATGTGCTAAGGATGAGAAAGCAGAATCATAGTAGGAACCTAGGTTCAGATTCTAGGGTTGCTAGCAAAAAATAAGACATCACAGTTAAATTTGAATTTCAGATAAACAACAAATAATTGTTAGTGTAAGTGTGTCCCAAATATTGCATGGAACATATACATACTAAAAAGAGAAAATGTTGGTTACCTGGAATTCAAATTTAACTGGACACTTTGTATTTTTTGTTTGTTTGTTTAAAAATACATCAAAGTATTTAGTGAAACTAGCAAAACCAGACCACAGAAATATGGCAAAGGTAGTCTTCTTCTAGCCCATGTATATTTCAAGTGGGTTTCTTGTAGAAGGCATATAATTGGGTGATTTTTTAAAATAAACTTTTTATTTTAGAACACCTTTAGATTTAAAGAAAATTTGGGAAGATAGTACAGAGAATTTTCATTTACCCCACACTGAATTTTTCCTTGTATTATATTAGTATGGTAACTTTGTGACAATTAATCAACTAATATTAATAAATTATTATTAACTAAAGTCCATAATTTATTCAGAATTCCTTTGTTTTTACCTAATCCTCTTTTTGTTCCAGAATCCCATGAAGGATACCACATTATACTTAGTCTTCATGTCTCCACAGGCACCTGTTGCCTGTGACAATGTCGTTGTATATATACACAGTTTCATGCATATATATATACATACACACATACACACACAAAGAAATATATACATGATGAATATGATCAATGATATATGAATATAATAAATGATACATATATGTCTATTTCTTCATTCATCTGTAGATAGACACTTAGGTTGTTTCCATATCTTGGCTATTGTAAGTAATGCTGAAATGAACAAGCAGGTGACAATATCTTTTCAAGACAGTGATTTCATTTCCTTCAGATACACACCCAGATGTAGGATTGCTGGACCATATGGTAGTTTTATTTTTAATTTTTTAAGGAACCTCCATATGGTTGCCCATAATGGCTATACCAATTTGCATTCCCACCAACAGTGAACAAGGGTTCTTTCTTCTCCACAACTTCGCCAACACTCATTTCTTGTCTTTTTTTTTTTTCTGCTGAGGAAGATTCACCCTGAGCTAACATCTGTTTCCAATCTTACTCTTTTTTCACTTGAGGAAGATTAGCCATGAGCTAATCTGTGCCAACCTTCCTGTACTTTGTATTTTGGTCACTGCCACAGAATGGCTGACAAGTGGTGCAGGTCCACGCCCGAGATCTGAACCCACAAACGTGGGCTGCCAAAGCAGAGTATGCCAAACTTAGCCACTATGCCATGGGGCTGGCCCCTATCTCTTGTCATTTTAATAATAGCCATTCTAACTGGGAGAGGTGATATCTCATTGTGGTTTTGATTTGAAATTCCCTGATGATTATTGATATTGAGCACTTTTTTTATACCTCTTGGTCCTTTGTGTGTTGTTATTTGAAAAATCTCTATTCAATTCCTTTGCCCATTTTTTAATTAGATTGTTTGTTCTTTTGTTATTGACTAGTAAGAGTTTCTTATGTATTTTTGATATGAACCCCTTATACAAGTAGTTTGAAAATATTTTCTCCCATTCCATAGGTTGCCTTTTCATTTTGTTGATTGTTTCTTTTGCTGTGTAGAAGCTTTTTAGTTTGATTTAGTCCCACTTGTTTGTTTTTGCTTTTGTTGCAGTGCTGTTGGTGTCATATATTAAAAAATTGTTGCCAAAACCAATGTCAAGGAGCTGTTTCATTATGTTTTCTTCTAGGAGTTTCACAGTTTCACATCTTGTATTTAAGTCTTTAATCCATTTTGAGTTAATTTTGTGAGTGGTGTAAGACAGGATGTCAACTTCCTTCCATTGGTCTATGTCTGTTTTTATGCCATTATACAGTGATTACTATAGCTTTGAAATAAAGTTTGAAATCAGAAATTGTGATACCTCCAGGTTTGTTCTTCTTTTTTAGGATTGCTTTGACTATTTAGGGTCTTTTGAGGTTGCATATGAATTTAGGATTGTTTTTTCTATTTCTGTAAAAAATGCCATTGGAATTTTGATAAGGGTTTCATTATATCAGTAGATCTCTTTGTGTAGTATTTTTTAAGATTCAACACTTTAATAATATTAACTCTTCAGATCCATGATCACAGAATATCTGTCCATTTATTTGTGCCTTTTTCAATTTCTTTCATCAGTGTCCTATAATTTTCAGTGCACAGTTTTGTCCTCCTTGGTCAAATTTCTCCCCATTTCATTATTTTTATGCTATTTTACATAAGTTTGTTTTCTTTATTTCTTTTTCAGATAGTTTGTTGTTAGTGTATAAAACCCAACTGGTTTTTTTGGGTTTTTTTTAAAGATTTTTATTTTTTCCTTTTTCTCCCCAAAGCCCCCCAGTACGTAGTTGTATATTCTTCATTGTGGGTCCTTCTAGTTGTGGCATGTGGGACGCTGCCTCAGTGTGGTTTGATGAGCAGTGCCATGTCCGTGCCCAGGATTCGAACCAACGAAACACTGGGGTGCCTGCAGCGGAGCCCAAGAACTTAACCACTCGGCCACGGGGCCAGCCCCCCAACTGGTTTTTTAATATTGATTTCATATCCAATATTAACTCCTTAATATTGATTTTGTATTTTATATTTTACTGAATTCATTTATTAGTTCTAACAGTTTTTTGGTAGAGTCTTTATGGTTTTCTATATATAAAGTCATGTGGTCTCTATGAAAAGAGACAATTTTACTTCCTTCCTGATTTAGATGACTTTGCCTAATTGCTCTGGCTAGGACTTCCAGTACTACGTTGAATAAGAGTGGTAAGTATGGGCACCCTTGTTTTGTTCCTGATCTTGGTGGTAAATCTTTCAACCTTTCACCATTGAGTATGATGTTAGCTGTGGGTTTGTCATGTATGGCCTTTACTATGTTGAAATAGGTTCCTTCTATACCCAACTTGTTGAGAGCTTTTATCATGAAAGATTGTTGAATTTTGTCACATGCTTTTTTGGCATTTATTGAGAGAATCATGATTTTTATCTATCATTTTATTAATGTGATGCATCACATTTATTGATTTGTATATGTTGAACCATCCTTGAATCCCAGAGATAAATCCCACTTAATCATGGTGTATGATCCCTTAAACATGCTGTTGAATTCAGTTAGATAGTATTTTATTGAGAACTTTTGCATCTATATTCATCAGGCATATTAGCCTGTAGTTTTCTTACCTTGTAGTATCCTTATCTGGCTTTGGTATCAGGGTAATGTTGGCCTCCTAAAATGAATGTGAGAGCTTTTCTTCCTCTTCAACATTTTGGAAAAGTTTGAGAAAGACTGGCTTTGGCAGGTTAAACCCTTCACTAGTCAGCCTGCCAAGAGATTCTGGGTGGGTCATATAGTGGTGTCTGAGGGTGGGTTTGCTGCTAGAATCCTTAGGTAGGCAGGTCTGGTGCCTGGGTCAGCAGGTGGACAGGCCCTATGTTTGGGTACACAAGTATCAGCCTAGTGCCTGGTTCTGTGTGGGTGGGCCTGGAGGCTGAATTCACTAGGACAAGCCTGGTGCTTGAGTATGTGGTGGCGGGCCTGAAACTTGGGTCTGTATTGGTTGACCTGCATCCTGGGTCCACAGAGGCCAATAAGGCTCCAGGAATCATTGGGGTAGGCCTGGCATCTGGATCTATGGGGGATGGACCAGAAGCCTGGTTTCATGAGTGCCAGCCTGGAAGCTAAGGCTATGAGGACTGGCCTGGTGCTTGTATGAGCCTGGAACTTAGGGCTGCAAGAGTCAGCCTATGATCTGAGGTCTCAGGAGCCAGCCTGGAGGTTGGGCCTGCAGGGGTCAGTCTGGTGTTGGCTCAGGCCAGGAGTCTAGGTCCACGGAGTTGGCCTTCATGCTAGGGCCATGGGGATTGACCCGGTAAATGGCTGTGAGCCTGGGTCCAGGAGAGCTTATTTGGATTCTAGTCCACAGGGGGCTGACCTCGTGCTATCAGGGGCTCAGATCCTGGGGCTGGGGCTGGTCAAAAGCCTGGGTATGGGTAGTGAACCTGGCTGGGGCCTATCTGGGATCCTGTGTTTGCAGGTACTCACCTGGAGTTGATGCCATTGGACTTGGCTGGCACTGAGGTGGTCTGGGAGCCTCGGCTCATGGGATCCCATAGGTAGCCTGGTGCCATAGGAGCTGCCTGAGGCTATGAGAGCCACCTGGGGCTGCTGGAGCCAAGGTAGACTGGGTGCCTACGTTTGCAGGAGCCCTCTGGGAGCCTGGAGCCAACAAAATCTCTTAGAGCCACAGGAGACACCTTGGGCTGTTGAAAACAGCAGGCCCAGGAGAAAACTGGGGGCCTGGCTTCATGAGAGCCAGTCAGGAGCCTGGTGCTTCATGTCCCATCTGAGCCCACAGGAACCAGCTGTTGCCACAGCAGCTACTTGGGATCACCAAAGTCAGCAGATACAGGGATGGGGTTGGGTGGAGAGGGTTGGTGAGTCAGGGGCCTGAGTTAGAGTTAGCCTGCAAGAGCCACCTAGAACCATAGGAGTCGGCCTGTTACTGGGGTAGGATATCTCTAGGGTCCACGGTAAAGTCGGGTGCTCACTTTACTCTCCTTTTCCCACGGATGAGCATCTCTCTCCACACTGGGTTGTCTGGACTTGGGGGAGGGGTGATGGGGGTAGTCCATCTAGAATCCATCTTTTCTACCTTCCTCATTGCATCTGTTCTTATTTTCGTGATTCACCCAGGTGCTGTAATCCCTCACCTGGAATCTTGGGTGCGCTTCAAGGTATTTTCATGTGTAGATAGTTGTTCAAATTGATGCTTCTGAGGAGGGGGACAAGTGCTAGGAATTGTTGTGCCACAATTTCACTGCAGAACCTCCCTGATATTTAAAACTCATTACTGAAGGGTAGCAGATTAGGCCACCCCAAAATGTACCACTTTGACATAAGAATTATTTTAAGCTGAAGGCAACTGAGAAGAAGCAGACACGAGGAAAGCTCGCTGCCCTCCTCTTATTTGCCTAAAATCAGACCTTGAAGGGGAACAAAATTTGCCATGCCAAAATGTGTCTCTTTAACATAAGAATTATTTTAGGCTGATTATTTTTAAGAAACAAAAGACTCAGAAAGTTTTTCTTGTTATCCCTCCCTTAACTATCTAAAAGAATTTACATAAATGGCCTGTAACAGGAACAGAGCTACACCAGAGATATCTACAAAGAATGTGCTCTAAGTGTAGTGGGGGAGACTCAGTGGGGCCTAGAGATCAGAGTCCCCTCCATGTCCCACCTTCTCTGCATGGCATGACAAACACTTGTTTACCAAACATTTGCTTTTCCATCTCCATGTGAATTGCCTTCTACCCCTTTGAAGTCCCAAACCACTACCACCAAACAACCTCTTTTATCTTTACCTGAAGATGGCATTTAAGGTGGTAGCTTTGGCCATTTTGGTGAGATACTCAGTTTTTCTGGATTTCTGCCATGTATACATGCTATTAAACTTTGTTTGATTTTCTCTCGTTAGCCTATCTCGTGTCAGTTTAAATCTTAGGCTAGCCAGAAGAACCTACAAGGGTAGAAGAGAATTTCTCCTTCCCCTACGACATAAATTTATAAAGGTGTCCCTCCTCCCCTCTCTACCTGGAAGGACAAAGGTTAATCCCTAGAGACAACTTTAGACCCTATCAGCCTGGAGAAAGCATTAGAGGAATCTACATCAGAAACTTTACTAAAAGCCTTCGTTTTGGTGCTTGGAAGTCTAGAACTGCTTTCCTTTGTACCGTCATTTTTGCACAATTTTGTTGTTCTTTGTTGAAGATGCTATATAACCTTGGAAAGTTACTCATTTTCCCCGGGCATCTCCCATGTATACCTGAGGTATTCATGTTAACAAACTTCTGTTTGCTTTTCTCTTGTTAATTTGTCTTTTATTATAGGGATCTCAGCTAAGAACTCAGAAAGCTGGAAGGAAAGTTATTTTTCTTCTCCTACACTACACTCACACTAGGAGTTAATTTGGTGGTAGGATGTTCTTTTCGTTTGTTTTCTATAATGTCTCTGTTACTTTTTCATATCACTACAGCTCCCAGAATAGTATTACTACTCTCAATAGATTTGCAATAATATTTATTTATGGATTTGTTGGTTTATTGGTTGATTACGTGAAAGAGGACATGAGTGGAGTGATATTAAAATAGAGCCAGAGCAGCCATTTCAGAGGAATTGCCCTTCCTGTCTTGTTTTCTTTATCTTCTAAACTGGACCAAACTGCCAACATTCTGAGAAGTAAGGAAGAACAAAAACATCTTGTTTGTAAGGACTAGTGAAACTAGACTTTGTTGATAACTGAATCACTAACCAATCAATGAGGTACAAGTCTAGCCTTTCACCTGATGATGGAATCTCAAGTCAATCTATGAAGTACGAACCCAGCCTTACCTCATCTAGCACCAATGAACTGTTCTTTAACACACCTCAGCTTCCGCCCTTTTCCCCATTAAAAACCCTGAGCCCCTCTCCTGTAATCAGAGCACTATTTGGGTTTCGACTGGAATTTCTCCCCAGATTGCAATTCTTTGATCTCAAATAAACACTTTGCCTCCTAAACTTGTCCCTGTTTTTGTAGGTTGACAACTAATATGACATTTTTTTTTTTTTTGCAGGGAAAGAGTCACCCTGAGCTAACATCTATTGCCAATCTTCCTCTTTTTTGTTTTCTCCCCAAAGCCCCAGTACATGGTTGTATGTCCTGGTTGTAAGTCTTTCCATTTCTTCTATGTGAGCTGCTGCCACAGCATAGCAACTGACGGATGGATGGTGTAGTTCTGTGACCAGGAACCAAACCCAGGACACCAAAGTGGTGAGACTGCCAAACTTTAACCACTAGGCCATCAGGGCTGGATCTTAATATAACCATTTTTCCCTCTACAAAGACCTTTTAGATTTTGTAATGAGGATATAGAAAAGTCAATGCATTAAACTCCCATTTTTCCATAATGGCTGGCAAATTATAAATTGGATATTCTAACATTTACTATATTACTATAGTAGATTTACTGTAGTAGAAAATAGTGTTTTCTTAGTCCCACACCATAGATCTCTTATACATTTAGCAGATGGAAAGGAGTTTTAAAATGTTTGGTTGTATTCAACAAAGCTTTTTGGAAACTTTGTTAACCTAAATCCAGTTTTTTATAACACTTCTTCTGTTTTCACAATATTTCACTTTATTCCTGACAAGTGAGATGATTTTCTACATTTGCCTGAGACTGAAAACTCATCTTAAAATCTCATGGGAAGACTATTTTCTTGAAAGTGCCAAGGTCAAGAAAACATTAAAAGGGTTTCACTCTCAGGCTTTTTTTCTCTAATTAACTTGTTTTTTGTCTGTTCAAAAAATAGTTCCAAAGACCTTGTACAGGTTCTTTCTTTCCTCCAAATCAACTGGATGATTGTTTGCAAATGGCATTTGTTTTGCAAACTGACCACAGAATCCCTGCATGCAAATGATTACGAACCAAACCTGCATCTCTTTCAGGCTGATTGTAGATTTTGCTTCTGGTTTGACAAACTGGAAGCAGCTAGCACAAGAGGAGAAAACTGTCTAACAAAGCTCTTGAAGGAGGAGGTTTCATGACTTCTGGTTACAGAAGGGACTTCTCTGGTGCTTAGAGGTGGTGTTGTTAAAGATAAACAAAGCTGAACATGAGTTAAAGTAGCAAAAACATTTTATTCAGTACCCACCAACAGGATAAAGAGCTGAGCTCCATTCTAGTTTACGCAGGAGGTGAGAGAGTGTTTTAAAGAGAGAATGAAGAAGTGGGGATGGTGGGCAAGTGAGACCTCAGTAGAGGCAGGGAAGTGAAAAATGACAAAGAGTTGGTCAGTGTAAATGCAGTTGGACCAGCTGCGTCTGCTGGCTGGCAATGATGGAAGTTAGGATTTTATTCTCTCACAGAGACTGGGAGACAGAGGCTTTATCCTTCCTGATGATCACATTTCAAAGAGACAGTGTTCAGGTCCTTGAGAGATACTCCTGAGTTGTAAGAGATACATACATATCTCAAAGGGACAGAGGAAGGATTCACAATTGTAAGCCCTTTTTAGTAAATGCTCTAAGAGAGGTCAAGGGCCTATCCGCAGGTGTTGGCGGGAACAAATAATGAATTCTTTTGACAGCCCTGAGCTTTTCCAGACAAGAACTCATAAGGGGGCTGGGTCATCTCAGGGGCTTGGCCTTAAACTGCAGGAGCCTGTTAAAGGCTGGTCAAGTCTCTCAGCGTTAACGTTTTGATGAGTGGTTTGTGCCAGTTCTGCAGTTCTCAGTTCCACTCAGAGGGAGCACTCTGTGGTTTAGACACTGGTAAAACCAAGCTTTCCACAGTATTATAAATCTAAGCTCTTTATTTTTGAATGGCATGAATGCCCTTTTGTTACTTTGATATTGCAAACAATATCAAAATAAGCACAATTTATAATTTCCTGGTTTTTGTTTATTTGAATACTTTTATAAACTGCTTCTAAGAAAAGAATTTGATTAGAACCTATGAGCTCTGAGGAAAAATAGAATAAAAGAGAAAGTTTTGCCCAAAAGTTTGCATCCACTTCAGGTACATTTGCATTCTACGAATAGTGATCAAAATATTGACTTGAAATGTAAGGGCTTATCTTTTTTCATAATTCTGGCAATTTCTTCAAAATTTAAACTTATTCACTATTGTCTCATTATACTCTTTTGAACCATCCTTTGAAATCATTCTTCTGTCTTGTGATTTATGTTAAACTGTGGACATCAATGAACAGAAACCTCATTAAAATAGAGGAAGAAGGTCAAAAGGGGAAATTCTCATGCCTTACCCCAATAGCAGAACCCAACAGGAAGAAAGACTTCCTCTTCTTCACCGGTAAGAAGTTCAGCCAATGAGAGACTGTCACAAGTCAGCCAATGAAAAGCCACTGTACTCAGAACTCTCAACTCTTCCAATGGGCTCTTTGTTTACAATAGCCCTCCCGTCATGCTCTTCCTCTCTGTAAAAGAGTTTCTCCACTTCTTGCTGCTCAAGACTTGTAGGTGACTTGCTATGGTTGCAGACTCTGAGTTGCAATTCTTTGCTGATCTCAAATAAACCCATTCTTGCTGGAGAAATAACTTGCCTTCTATTTGCTTAAAGTCAACAACCAAGAATAGATTTTTAAACTTTGATTAGTTTTGTAGAAAATCAATCGCCTCTGGAGTCAACTTAACCTTTAGCCCAATACTTCAAAATTATTTATTATTCTATTAAATATTCTGAAACAAATGTAAATGGCTCCAGAATTTTAAAATATGTTGATGATGATAATGGCTCCCCGTGAGACAAGCTGTCAAAGAAATGACTGCCACCTAAAATAAATGTTTCCCATGGGCATTTCAAATCACTAGACTAGGCACTGCATTTCAGACTCTGACTATTCCAAAGTGCAGTGTTTTGGAAAAGCAAGTTTCCTTTTTAGACAACGAGAAGCCCCACATAATTTTCAGAAAAGCCATGTTTGAGAGCACTGTTAATAATTTTTAAAAGCCCATTTGCAATCACAAAAGGCAACAAATGCCATTTATCTTATAAATTAGCTAGGTACTTTTACTGCTCATGCATGCAAGGATGTGCCTGTGTGTGTACATATGTGTGTGTGTTGTGTGTATGTGTGAGAGAGAGAGATGGAGAGAAGAAGGAGGAGGAAGAGGAAGAGAAGAAGTAGAAGGGGAAATATGTGAAAATATAAATCCCTCCTTCCTCTAGATATTCTTCATTGGTCCCTGCAGATTCAATTTCTATCCTTCTGTGCATCATTCTATAACCTCGGCAGTTGCTTCCTCTAGCTTTCAGCTGGCCAGCTGATATGAAGCATTGACAGATTGGAGGGTGCTAGAGGAGAGGCATCAGAGTCTTTATGCCTTGGTTCCCTCTCTGCTTGGATATAGATTGGCTGCATTCTTAATGAAGGCCACAGCACCCAGTGGGTGGTCCTCTCCTACTGCTACACAATTTCTCCCTCCACACCTAACATTTCAAGGAAAGCTTCTTATTACCAATTAAAAGAAAAGAATAGATGCTTACTTCTGGATAAATCTATAACATATACTGACCCCTGCCAGAAAGGGATGTCCAATTTTCTATAGCATCATTCTAAAGTGTCTCTGAAAGGAAGTCATGAAAGGGAATTGTCCCATTGAGCAGAACTTTGGACAGTACATGTGGTTACCCGCTCTACATAGAAGAGATGGTCTGAGGTGTGGATCTACAATGATTTATAGACAGTGCCTAATGAGCTGTTTGGTTAAGCAAGAGATCTGAGAAGAACAGGGACATTTGGAGAGAACATTTGTGGCTAGCCCTCTTGGAATGGGTACAGAATGTGGGGATAGTCAAGAAATGCCACCCAGCAGACGTGCACTGTAGAGGTAGCTTCAGCAGCCAGGGGAATGAAATGATCATCCTATGAATGTCAGACAGCCCTTTTCTGCCACCCTCATGTTTCCTCTCTGGACCCATGCACAAAGAAGTCTTGATGACAGGGATGGAGTCCATGCATCCATCAACATCTCAGAGTGGACTACACCTCACTGGTGTTAATCTGACTATCACCACTACTGAGGGCCAACCTGCAAACAGCAGAGGATCTACTGAGCCTTCAATATGATTCCATTGCCCAGAGGAACTGACTGACTCCCTGGTTTCAGGCTGATTGCAAGCATACCTCAGATCTGAGTTTACTTTCCTTGTCTAAAGCTCTATTTGTGAGCTTACAGAAGGCCTTCTTCATCAACATGATATTTCAGTCAAAATTGCCTCTAGTCAAATCATCTTTTTTTTCAAATGGGCTCATGCCCACAGAATTAACATATCTTACCCACATGTCCCATCACCCAGAAGTAGCTGGCTTGACAGAATGCAGAAATCGGCAGCAGAAAGTTCAATTATGTTGTCATCTGGGACATGACACTTGTGAGCTTGAGACATTGTTTACAGGATGCAGTATGTGCCTTAAATGAGAGGCTAATCCATGGTTTCATCCCTCCTACAGTCAGAATATTCTAGTTTGAGACAAAGCAAGGAGGAGAAAAGAGGTGCCTCTACAGTGTTACACCTAATAACTCACAAAAAAAATATTTTGCTCTCCTTCCCCACTACTTTGGACCAAGTAGGTTTGAAGGTTCACATATCCAAGAAGGAATGCTTCCACCAGGAAACACAATCCTGATTCTGTTAAATTGGAAGCTGAGACTGCTTCCTAGCTATTTGGCATCCTTGCTACCATGCACCCAAAGTGCAAAGACATTTTGATATCAGTTACCTGAAGAGGAAGTTGGGTTGCTGATACAAAACAGGGAAAGATTTTGTGAGGGGAATCCAAAGGATTCTCAGGGATGCCCCTTGTTTAGTCCTTTGTCAAATTCAATGAAAATTGTGGTAACCCAGTAAAGACAGCACCTCCAAGGACTCAGACTTGCATTCTCACTAACTAAAAATCCTTTCCAGCTGAGGTGCTGGCAGACAGTAAGGGAAGACAAAATGAGTTGCAGAAAATTCCAATTATGATGGTGAACTTAGATCTCATCACCAACTACAAAATCAGGGATTAGAGCAGCAAAATCTTAGGTTAATAAATTATTTTCTCCATGGTCCCCACCATATATAATGAATATAATTAGTGGCTGTTAACATTTTAGGTTTCAGGAGTGTGACTGAATTGACATCACACCACAATAGCACTTCAAAAGATATGGAAATTGTGTGACCCCTTCATTAGGGACAATATTTTCATCCACATAGAGAACTTTTAACACCCCAAATACAAGAGTGGTCACTGAGGGGCAAAGGAGTGGACTGTCTTGAATGTTCTCTGTTTGGCCTTCCCATATTTACTGACCGCCATTCTTCATCCTTCTCTACTCCTCAAGAGCATCTCTGAGCTACCTCACTTGGGACTCTTGCATTTTAGCTTCTGGTTGGGTTTTGTCAGTGAGAGGCACTAGTAGCTCAGAGGTGAGAGATGGAAACACGTCAAGGTATTTGTTTCCGTGGTTCCTTCCCAGTGGCCCTGTGGTTTGACATTGGCTGCCTCCTCCACCGAAGCCCAGAGCTCCTCTCAGATGGACCAGTGCTGCAGCGCAGCTCTCTCCTCATCCACTGCTCGCCCTTTCCCACCATGAAGACTCTCACAATGAAGCCCGGAGTTCTTCAGATTGCTTGCTTGCTTTCCTCAAGCCTGCACACACCTATGCGGAGAGCCCCTTTTAATCATCATGTTTGTCTGCTATTTATTTCCATCTAACAAATTCCCATTTCTATAGATTCCCTTTGTGGGAAAGCAAACATTCAAGAATAAGTTATGTCTATTTGAAAGGTCTCCAAATGCACTTTTTCCAACATAAAAGAAAAAAATAAGAACTAGATTTATAATGAGAGAAGTACTTGTGAACATCACATGAAATTTTCAAACTCTGATCAACAGCATCTGGCCGGTTTCCCATCAACAAATTCTTCACGTTTGACCCTTCTACGTGTGTCACAGGATCATATAAAACTCAATCAATTGTTCAGCTACTCACCTATGCAAGTACTAAACATAGAACATACAAAATAAATGCAGTTATTCCGTCTAGTTGAGTGCTGACCAACATCGAGGTCCCTGAGGATCCTCAAAGTCAATCGTGGGAGGTTGTTAATCAATTAAAAAATTGTTTAGTTTGATATAAACCATCCATTTGCCATGATAAGTCTGTGAGGAAGTAATGTGGAAATTCTCAGAAGACATTTTAAAACACAAAATTAACTTCTGAATTTTTAAAAAAAGATGAGACATAATTCTTTAGGAATAAATAAAATTTTGAAAGCACTTCAGTTCATATTACTATAATGCCTTATGACAAATATCTTATTTTTTTCTACTATACATTCCTTTCAAGAGAAGCAGTGCTGGTATCATTTAAGTAAGTTTTAAGTATATCATTATTAATTATCAAGAGAAAGACTTATTAAACCTTCTTGTTAGGTAGTGACACTGAACAGCATAGAATAAAGAAATTTGATTAAATTATCCAGAAAATTAACTCTGGGTTGACAACAATACCTGATTCACTTAGGTTCCTAAAATTCTGTATTGAAATCTAAATTAACTGCTTTAATCAAACTGGTCAACTCATTTTTACCACCAAGATTACTCTCTTTCTAGCTTCTAAGAAAAATTATCCTTATCTTGGAAATCTTACCCCCATCTGCAGCTTCTCTTACCTGCCTGTAATCTGTACACCCTTCATGGCATGTCAGAGCCCACTTCCTCCAGCACAGCCTATCCCTGTTAGGAATCTTTCGTGCACAGTCGTGGCCTGTGCTCTTGCACTTCTCATCTGACATTTGGCATGAGTCACTAACTTGGTTAGTGATCTTGTTTGATGGACTCTTTTTACCAGACTGAGTGACTAATTCTTTAGAAGCAGAAAGCCTCTTATGATTTAAACGTAGGATCCAATATGCACTCACCCAGAGAAAATTCTCATTAAAGCTTTGCGATAATTTTTGAATGAGTAAATGACTTCATTCCCTAGTCTGTCCCTTCATTTTGTCCTTGTGAGCCAGCACAAGAACAGGCCACACTGGCCATCATATTGCTTGTACAGAGTATAGCTTTCATCGGATATTAAATGTTGATGTGTGGGAAGAGCCCTGTGCTAACACTGAAGGGACCTGAAATCTAGTCCTGGCATAGTTGTTAGACTAATGTGAAATAGCTGTTTTCTGTCTTAGTTTGCCTTGTCTGTATCATAGAAACTGAGATAACCTCCCAGCTACAGAGAACTGTTTTGAGACTCAAATTATATAATAGATAGCTGACTTTGCCAAAAAAAGAAGTATCATTAAGCCAGAGTTGGATATAGACCTCTCCTTAGGGGAGCTGTTCCTCTAAGCTATTGTGCTACTGTAACTACCAGAAAGATTATTTTCTATCCAGCAACCTATTCCCAGAAGGACAGCTCCTGCCTTACTTCAAAATGCTAGTTATGACTTTCTTCCAAAGGCTATTCACTGATTAGATGTACTGATTGCAGTCCTTTAAACTCAGCCTGGCTTGGGTCTATTGTAGAAAGATTGACAGTTAATCAAGAGGCTAGAGATTCATGGAGGTTATGTTTTCTCTGTAATCTGAGACTAATAAAATCATCTGATACAGCAGCAATTGTGTGTTTAAACCTTCATGATTAGACAGACAGTTTGTGTCTTCTCATTAGAAAAATGACTGCAGTATACTGTAATCACAAAGTGAACTGACTAACACCAACAAGCATAAGAAATCATTTATTGATTTTGTTTTATTTTTTCTATGAAGGCTGGGATGCAGTTCATACCAGAAATACTTAAGGCAACGAACCTTATACAAAAATCTGGACTAGAGAAGAAACTAGGGACTGCTGTCTCAACTTAGCTTGGCTTGAGCCTATGCTGTACAAACAAGTCCATATCTCTGCTCTCATGGAATTTTATTCATTCTCTTTTGCTTACATTTTTAAAATTCCTTCTTAAAAATGCTTATCTAATGAGAAAATTAAGAGGAGAGAAATTTCAGAACCCAGGGACGTGGGAGAGCTGAACAGATGGAGAGGGCTCCCAAGAGGACAAAGACGTTTTTTCCCCTCAGCCCACTGTCTAAACCAAAGGGAAAAAGTTTCTGAGAGACAGGTGACCTTGGCAAGCCCTGCATGATTTCATAGTCCAATCTTCTCATCAAAAGCAGCTAAGCAACACCAAAGTATCTTTTTTAATGTTTATATCTCTGTATTTGTTTCTCAGTACACTGAGAAAAAAATTTTGTTATACCATGTTTCCAAAAATGTTATGATCTTTAATTCTCTTATCCTCTCATTGTGAACACACAATATTGTATTGTTAAGTAGGCTGCAATGCTGCAACCAGGCTTTCCCAACTAATGTTGATGATGACGACAACGATGACATGACAACTTACTCTGAAGGCAGTTTAAAGTCCTAGCAATAAACTGGAGTCTGTTTTGATATGCAGCTGTAGCCTCCTGACCATAACCTTGATTTCTGCTATGAAAGACGTTCACAAAGTCACTGTATTGTTTCATTTTACTTTTCCTTTTGGGAATTTTTTCAGAAGCATCAATCAGAAAGATTATTTTTACTCTTATGATGATACAAGCAAAAGGGAAGGCCAGAGCCAGAGGAGAGTGTGGATGACAGAACTGGATTTCAATTCCTCTGAGGCTGACTCTTTAGAGTGTGTTTTGTCATGTTAAGTTGTTTGGTTTTGTCTCTGCTTTTGTTTTCTTTACATTTGTAGGCATACTTTGTTTAGCAATTGGCCTGGGTGCTTAGGATGCATGAAAGGAGATCTGGGCCATTGGGTCTGCCCCAGTCACAGCTGCAGTGGTGGACCGCATGGGCCCTGAGTCATGCCCACGCTGAGCATCTTTTGCCTCCTGCCTGGGATCTCTCTTGAATGGGTCATCAATGATACTGAAGGTATGAATATACAGACCACGAAGATGTAATTTTGTCTCCCATATAACTCCCACATCAGACTTAAAACCAGGAGAATTACAATTACTAGAAGTTGACACTGGAGTTGTTTTACCTATAGAAATAACAATCCGGTTACTATTTTCATCGGAAGACATCCTGCATTCATGAGCCGCTCCCTCTCTAGGCCTAAAAGCAGATACCATCCCAGAACACCTAATCCAAACAACTCTAGTATTTACATGGCTAAACCTGTATTACAGGCAATGTTCAGAAATTTGTGGATCAAATCAGTTTTATACTTATCGTCCTTGAATTAGTTCCACTAAAATATTTTGAAAGATGACATGTATCTATCCTATAAAGTCATTAAGACGCTAAAAAGCATTAAACTTTTAAGTTAAAGCTTCTCCTTAATGATATGCCACAACTAGATACATCAACATGATTTGTCATTATTACATCGATAATTACAATATTATTTATTGTATTTCAATTGAAAATTTCAAAACACTTCTGTCCCTCAAGCCCAGAGCTAAAAACAATTAAAACATCAAAATATTCCACCCCTTGAGAATCAAAATGAATGAAAATTTATTTACCTCTTTCTCTAGCCCAACAATCACAGGCCGCCTATTGTTATTCTAATTGTCATAGTCCCAAGAATTCTATTTCTCACACCCAGTCAACTAATTAACTGTTTAATTTCTACTCAACAATGATTAATCCAACTCACATCAAAGCAAATGATATTTATCCATAATTATAAAGGACAAACTTAAACATTAATACTTATGTCACTTTTTTGTCTCAAAAAAAGTACTAGGTCTCTTACCACTCTCATTTACACTTATTACACAATTATGAGTAAATTTAGGAATAGCTGTTCCCTATCAGCAGGAACAGCAATCACAGTTTCTGCCATAAAACAAAGGCATCCTTAGCCTACTTCTTACACCAAGGAACACCTATTTTTCTTATTCCTATACTAGTGGTCATTGAAACCATTAGGCTATTTATCCAACCAATAGCTCTAGCTGTATGATTAACAGCAATATTACTGCCAGACAGCTTCTAATTCACCTACTTGGGGGGAGCAAACCTAGCCTTAATAAATATTAGCCTTTATTACACAACAGCCTTTATTACATTTATTATTCTTATCCCACTTACCATCCTTGAATTTGCAGCAGCCCTGATCCAAGCTGATGTATCCACCCTCCTAGTGAGCCTTTACCTATGTGATAATACCTAACGGCCCCCAAACTCATGCATATCACATGGTGAATCCCAGTCCCCTGCCACGTACGGGAGCTCTCTCACCCTCGTAACATCTGGCCTAGTAAGCTGATTTCATTTTAATTCAACATTCTTATTAGGCCTATTAACCAATGTACTAACCACATATCAATGATGATGATGAAATATCATTCAAGAAAGTACATTTCAAGGCCACCACACACCAATTGTCCAAAAAGCACTCTGATAGGGAATAATTCTCTTCATTGTCTCAGAAGTGTTCTTTTTTTCCAGCCTCTTCTGAGTCTTTTACCATTCAGGCCTAGCCCTAACACCTGAACCAGGTGGCTGCTCTTTACCCACAGGCACTCACCCCCTAAATCCCCTAGAATTACCACTACTTCATACCTCAGAGCCGTTAGCCTCCAGAGTCTCCATCACTTGAGCTCTGATAATCGCCCATGGTCTAACACCCTCAATACTTTTCTGCCTAGCAAATTCAAAGTATGAACGAATTCACAGCCGAACTATAATTCTAGTGTGTGGACTACAAACACTCCTTCCACTAATAGTAGCATGATGACTACTAGGAAACCTCACCACCCTAGCCTTACCCCCAACTATTAATCTAATTGGAGAACTCTTCTTAGTGATATCACCATTCTCATGCTCTAACATTGCCACTATTTTAATAGGAATTAACATTATCATCATCATCCTATATTTCTTCTACATATTGATTATGTCACAATGAGGCAAGTATATATATTAATAATGTTAAGCCATCATTTACACAAGAAAATGCCCTCATAACATTATATTTATTACCCCTTCTCCTCTTATCACTTACTCCTCAAATTATTTTGGGCCCATATACTGTAACTATAGTTTAATGAAGACATTAGATTGTTAATCTAATAATGGAAGCTGATCACTTATTTACTGAGACAGTCTGCATGAGCTGCTAATTCATGCCTTCATCTATAAAAATATGGCTTTTTCAAAGTCTAATGGATGGAAGTAATCCATCGTCTTAGGAACAAAAAGTTAGTGCAACTCCAAATAAAAGTAATAAACATATTTTCTTCTTTTATACTAATTTCAGTATTTATACTAGTTCTACAAATCATAATAACTGCCTCTAACATGCAAAAAAATGACCTGTATCCATGTTATGTAAAAACCATCATTTCATATCTCTTCATCAGCAGTCTAATCCCTACAACAATATCCATTTATGTAGGGTAAGAAATAATTATCTCAAACTGACCCTGAATAACTATTCAAACCCTTCAACTATCACTCAGCTTTAAACTAGACTACCTCTCAATGAAATTTATACCAGTAGCACTTTTCATTACGTGACCCATAACAGAATTTTCAATATGACTTAAACATTCAGATCTCAATATTAACTGATTCTTCAAGTATTTATTTATATTCCTTATTACCATACTAATTTTAGTAACTGCTAACAGCCTCTTCCAACTTTTAATCGGATGAGAAGGAGTAGGAATTATATAATTTCTACTAATCAGATGATGACATTGTCAAACAGACACAAACACTGCCGCCCTCCAAGCAATCCTATATAATTGCATTGGAGATATTGAATTCATTATATCAATAGCATGATTCCTATTTAACATAAACTCATGAGACTTCCAACAAATCTTTATACTTGATCTCAATCTCATCAACCTTTCATTAATTGGATTTCTTTTAGTCGCAACTCATAAATATGGCCAATTTGGTCTCCACCCATGGTCTCCTCAGCCATAGAACGCCCTACACCAATCTCAGCCTTACTTCATTCAATAATCATAGTTACAGCTGATGTATTTCTATTAATTTATTTTTAAACACTAACAGAAAACAACAGAGCTATTCAAATATTAACAGTATGCCTAGGAGCTATCACCACGTTGTTTATAGCAATTTGTGCTCTTACACAAAATTTTATCAAAAAAATTATTGCTTTTCCAATTCAAGCCAATTAGGCCTACTAATAACAACAATTGGCATTAACTAACCATATCTGTCATTCTTTTACATCTTCATATACTTCACATCTGCACACATGCATTTTTCAAAGCAATACTATTTATATGTTCCAGGTCCATTATCCACAATCTAAATGATGAACAAGATATTGGAAAAATAGGCAGCCTATTCAAACCAATACTTTTCGCCACACCTTCACTCATTACCGGGAGCCTAGCGCTGACAGGTATGCCCTTCCTCACAGGCTTTTATTCCAAAGACCTGATTATTGAAACCACTATACCAACGCCTGAGCCCTACTGATTACTCATTGCCGCTTCTCTAACAGTGGTCTATAGAGGAACCATCTTTGCACTTCCAGGACAGCCTCATTTCTCTGCCTTAATTTTAATTACTAAAAATCATCTCCTAATTGATTCCATTAAACATGTTTTGATTGGAAGTATTTCCACTGGATTTTTTATTTCAAACAACAATTCTGTAGATAGCTATGCCTTATTATCTAAAATTAACAGCCCTTGTAGTGACTATATTAGGTTTCATTCTGGCACTTGAACTTAACTTTACAACATACCATGTAAAATTTGATCATCCTTCAAACTTATTCAAATTCTCAAAACTTCCTGGATATTTCCCAACTTTTATACACCACTTCCAACCATTTATAAACTTACCAGCCAGCAAAAAATCAGCACCACTAGTATCAGACTTACTTTGACTAGAAAATATATTATCAAAATTAATTTCCTATTTCCAAATAAAAACCTCCATGCTAATCTCTGACCAAAAAGGCCCTATTAAACTATGTGTTTTCTCTTTCTTCATTACCTTAATCCTAAATATCTATTTAGTTTCCACGAGTAACCTCTAGAATAATCAGAACACCAATATGCAAAGATCAGCCAGTCAAAATTGCAACTCAAATCCCATAACTACATAAAGCAGCAATTCTTGTAGGCGCCTCACTAACAAAAGCAGAATCTCCAGTATCTTAAATTACTCAGCTCCTCAACCATTAAACTCAAACACAATCGCCAACTCATCATTTTTCAAAACATAAAACCACCATAATTTCCATCAATAGCCCCCACGGGAACATAACTAAGACAGTTATATTGGAAACTCAAACCTCAGGATACTGCTCAGTAGCCTTAGCCATTGTGTAACTACTAATATTCCCCCAAGTAAATTTTTAAAACCATTAATCCTAAAAAAATCCACCATAATTCATCACAATACCACAACCAATACAACTACTTGCAATCAACCCAAACCCACCATAAATAGGTGAAGGTTTTGAAGAAAAACTTACAAAAATAGCAGTTAAAATAAATACAATATATGTCATCATTATTCTCTCATGGACTCTAACCATGATCAATGACATGAAAAACATTGTTGTATTTCAATTATAATACTAATGACCTACATCCGAAAATCTCACCCACTGATCAAAATTATTAACCAGTTCTTCATTGATTTACCAGCCCCATCAAATATTTCACCACTATGAAACTTTAGTTCCCTCCCTGGAATCTGCTCAGCCTTAGAAATTCTGACAGGATTATTCCTGGCCATAACACTATGCATCAGACACAATAACCACCTTTTCATCCATAGCCCCTATCTGCTGAGATGTAAATTATGGATGAATTATTTTACTGATAAGAAGAGATACTACACTTGATCTTGGTTAAAAGGCCAAGAAGCAATGGATTATTCTTTATCTTCACACTAACAGAGCATCTATATTTTTCATCTGCTTAGTTATTCTGGTAGGACAAGGCCTATACTATGGATCTTATATATACATATATTTAGAAATATGAAATACAGGAATTATTCTACTATTCATAGTAATAGCCACAGCATTTATAGGTTACATTCTACCATGAGGCTAAATATCTTTTTGAGGCACAGCAGTCATCACATCATCACAAATCTCCTCTCTGCTCTCCCTTATATTAGTACTAGCCTAGTTGAGTGAATCTGCAGAGGATTCTCAGTCGACAAAGCAACTCTCACCCAATTTTTTGCCTTCTACTTCATCCCCCCGTTCATCCTTTCAGCTGTAGTAATTGTCCGCCTATTATCCCTCCGTGAAACAGGATCTAACAACCCACCAGGTATTTCCTCTGATATAGTCAAAATCCCATTCCATCAAAAATATCCTAGCACTTCTACTCTTAATCCTAGTTGTATCCATTCTAGCCCTATTTTCATCTGATCATCTTCTAGGAGACGCAGACAATTATACTCCAGCCAATCCTCTCAACTCTCCCCCACACATCAAGCCACAGTGGTATTTCCTATTCACCGATGCTATCTTATGATCCATCCCCAATAAATTAGGTGGTGTACTAACCCTAATTTTCTTGATCTTAGCAATTATTCCAATATTCCATACATAAAAACAACCAAGCATAATATTCCATCCCTCAAGTCAATGCCTATTTTTATTACTAGCAGCAGACCTACTGACAGATATGAATTGGAGGACAACCAGTTGAACACTCATTTACTATCATCAGTCAAATAGCATCCATCCTACATTTTTTCCTTATTCTTGTTCTTATACCACTCACAAGCATTATCAAAAATAATCTTCTGAAGTGAAGAGTCTTGTAGTACATCTATTACCCTGGCCTTGTAAGCCAGAAAAGGAGAGCCATACTTCTCCCCAAAACTCAAGGAAGAAGTTCCAGTGCCACTAGCAGCACCCAAAGCTGAAATTCTACTTAAACCACTCTTTAAAAACTTGTACATGAACAGTGAAACATTATCTCATTTGCTATGTCAGCATTAAAAAATATATTCTAAATCACTTTATCCCTATATACTTTGTGCATTCCGTAATCTTCTGCATTCATTATACATATAAATACTTTATCATACATAACACATAGTATATATAATCATGCATTAACTATTTATCCCATGCATAAAAGCATGTACATTAACCTGCTGATATCACATAATATGTATAGTGATTTATAGGACATAAAATTCTATTCCTATGAATATTCATACAATACTCTAAATGGTTAATATTACCATTTTATACCAATATTATTAATAGGACATATTAGTATCAATCAGACATATCCCAATAAGTCAAATAACTTCTAGTCAACGTGCATATCACAACCACACTAATGGGTTGTGCTTAATCACCAGGCTTCGGGAAATCAGCAATCCATCCACACACATGTCCCTCTTCTCGCTCTGGGCCCGTAACATGTGGGGTTTCTAAAATTGAATTACATGTGGCATTTGATTCTTACTTCAGGGCCATCTCACCTAATATCACCTACTCTTTCCCCTTAAATAAGACATCTCGATGGACTAATGACTAATCAGCCCATACTCACACAGAACTGTGGTGTCATGTGTTTGGTGTTTTTTAATTTGAGGGAATGCTGTGACTCAGCTATGGCTGTCAGAGGCCTTAACACAGTCAAGCAACTTGTAGCTGAGCTTATATTAAATATTATTAACCAATACCATCAACTATAAGGTGTTATTCAGTCAATGGTTCCAGAGCATAGGACAATTTTGCACACATATGTATATGCACAGGGACAAATGTATGCACACACATGTATGTACACATACACACACTGATCAAACAAATAACTAGCTTGACAAATCACCCTATCCCCCAATTAAACCTTACGCCATGTATATTTATTAATATCTTACCAAACCTCGAAAATAAGATTGAATATATATACATAAAGCCTAACTCCCATCTCATGACAATATTTTAAACCAATAAAATATATTTAATTAAAACTATCAATTAAACAAAAAAAATCCGTATCCTCCACCCTAGACATTAAGAAAAATACTCAATAAATTTTAAATTTTTCTCCACTAATACTAACATGCCATTTAATTCATAAAATTACTGTAGATAGACATCTCTTTAGATCTAACTTTTTTTGGTAAAATTAAAATTAAAGTTTTCACTAATTAAGAAAACAAAACTTTCACTAATCTTTCACCTGATAAGCCAAAACCTATCTAAAAAATGTAAAACCCTTCTCAATGCATAACTCAAGCCTGTAGGTAAATCCTGGACTTAATTTGTTAATGTAGCTTAATAATTTAAGCAAGACACCAAAATACCTAAATGAGTTTATCAACTCCGTAAACACATAGGTTTGGTCCCAGGCTTTTTATTAATTTTTAATGGAATTACACATGTAAGTACCTACATCCCAGTGAGAATGCCCTCCACATCACCGATTGCAAGGAGGGGGCATGACGCACACTCAAAAGTAGCTCACAACACCTTGCTTAACCACACCCCCCTGGGAAACAGCAGTGATAAAAATTAAGCCATAAACAAAAGTTTGACTAAGTTATATTTATTAGGGTTGGTAAATTTCTTGCCAGCAACTGAGGTCTTACAATTAACCCAAATTAATGAAACCACAACATAAAGTGTGTTAAAGATATAATTATAATAAAGTTGAAATTTAATTAAGCTGCAAAAAGCTATAACTAAAATAAACTATGAAACTGACTTTAATATTTTCGACTATATGATATCTAAGACCCAAACTTGGATTAGATACCCCACTATGCTCAGCCCTAAATCCAAATAATGATTTTAACAAAATTATTCACCAGAGTACTACTAGCAATAGCCTAAAACTCAAAGGACTTGGCAGTGCTTTATATCTTTCAGAGGAGCCTGTTCTATAATTGATAAACCCTGATACACCTCACTAACCCCTGCTGATACAACCGATATACTGCCGTCTTCAACAAACCCTAGAAAAGAACTATAGTAAGCATAAATGTCAGGCATAAAAACATTAGGTCAAGGTGTAGCTTATGGATGGGAAGAAAGGGCTACATTTTCTATTCTGAGAATGTTAAATTGCATAAAAGTCTTTTGGGGACTAAAAGCTAAAGGAGGATTTAGCAGCAAATTAAGAATAGAGAGCTTAATTGAATTAGGCCACGAAGTACACACACACCTGACTCATCATCCCCCTCAAATATCATAAACCTACAATATAACTTATCAATACGTATTAAACGTATAAGAGTTGTAACAAGTAGTAACAAGGTAAGTGTCCTGAAAAGTGGGCTTGGACAGATCAAAGTGTAGCTTAAACAAAGCACCCAGTTTACACCCAGGAGATTTCATATTAAACGACCACTTTGAACTAAAGCTAGCCCAAACTTATCAAAGTCAATTTTTTCAAAGAGATTAAACAAAACATTTACTGAAAATTAAAAGTATAGGAGATAGAAATTTTAATCGGCACTGTAGAGAAAGTACCGTAAGGGAACAATGAAAGAAGTGTTAAAAGTACTAAACAGCAAAGCTTACCTCTTTTACCTTTTGCTTAATAACTTAACTAGAACAATTTAACAAAGAAAACTTAAGCTAAATACCCCAAAACCAGACGAGCCACCTATGAACAGTCTCAATAGACAAATTCACTTTTTTGCAGCAAAATTGTGAGAGGATTTATAGGTAGAGGTGAAAAGCCTAACAAGCCTAGTGATAGCTGGTTATCCAGAACAGAATGTTAGTTCAAATCTAAATTTACTTAAAATGTAATAATTCCAATATAATTTTAAATACTAATCTAAAAAGATACAGCCTTTCAGAGACAGGACACAACCTTCCTTAGAGAGTAAGTATGAACAATACCACAGTAGGCCTAGGAGCGGCCGCCAATTAAGAAAGCATTCAACAGCACACTTATCTCAATTCCAGTAATAAAAATTAACTCCTAATCTAATACTGGATTAGTCTATTAATTAATAGAAGCAATACTGTTAATATGAGTAAGAGAATTATTTCTCCTTACATAAGCTTATATCAGAACAAATAATCACTGATAGTTAACAACTAAATAAACATAACCTAATGATTAATCATTTCTAGTACTAATTGTTAACCCAACACAAGCATGCATTTAAGGAAAGATTTAAAAAAGTAAAAGGAGCTCGGCAAACACAAACCTCACCTGTTTACGAAAAATGTCACCTCTAGCACTTCTAGTATTAGAGACACTGCTTTCCCAGTGGCATCTGGTCAACAGCAGTGGTATCCTGCCCACGCAAAGGTAGGATAATCACTTGTTCCCTAAATAAGGACTTGTAAGAATGGCCACGTGAGGGTTTTACTTTCTCTTACTTTTAAACATTGAAATTGACCTTCCCACGAAGAGGCAGAAATAACGTAGAAAGACAAGAATAACCTATGGAGCTTAAATTGACTAGTCTATAAAGAACAAAAAATGAACCAAATGTAAGGGATAACAAAACTTTAAATGATATAACAATTTTGGTTGGGGTGACCTTGGAGAATAAAATAACCTCTGAGTGATTAAAATCTAAACCAACTAGTCAAAATATTTTATCACTTATTGATCCAAAACAAGGATCAACAGAACAAGTTACCCTACAGATAACAGTGCAATTCTATTCTAGAGTTCATATAGACAATATAGTATGCAACCTCAATGTTGCATTAGGATGTCCCACTGGTGTAACCACTATTAATGTTTGGTTTGTTCAGCAAAGTCCTGTGTGATCTGAGTAAGACCAGAGTCATCCAGGTCAGTTTCTATCCATTCCACATTTCTCCCTGTATGAAAGCACAAGAGAAATAAGGCCCACTTTACAAAAGTGCTTTCAAACTAATAGAGGATATAATCTTAATCTAATTAGTTTATGCCTAACCCCACCTAAGAACAGGATTTGTTAGGATGGCAGAGCCTGGTAATTGTGTAAAACTTAAACCTTTATTACCAGAGGTACACTTCCTCTTCTTGACATCATTTTCATAATCAACATTCTCTTATTAGTTTATCCCTATTCTACTTGCCATAGCACTCCTTACACTAGTAGAAACAAAGGTATTAGGCTACATACAACTCCACAAAGGACCAAACATTGTTAGCCTCCATGGCCTATTCCAACCCATCACTGATGCTGTCAAACTATTCATGACAGAACCACTAACATCATCAAAGTCTATACTCATCATTGCACCAATTCTAGCCCTCACCCTGGCTCTAATAATATGAATTCCACTACTGATACCATATCCACTAATTAATATAAACCTAGGAATACTGTTCATATTAGCCATATCACACCTCACTGTTTACTTCATTCTCTGATCAGAGTGAGCTTCAAATTCTAAATATGCATTAATTTGAGCCCTACGAGCAGTAGCACAATTTCATATGAAGTAACATTAGCAATTATCCTATCATCAGTTCTACTCATAAGTGGATCATTTCCACTCTCAATATTTAATTATTACTCAGGAATATTTAAGACTAATTTTCCCATCTTGACCGTTAATCATAATATGATTTATTTCAACCCTGGCAGAAACCAACTGAGCCCCATTTGACCTAACATAAGAAGAATTAGAACTTGTATCTGGCTTCAATGTTGAATATGCAGTGGGTACATTTGCCCTATTCTTCCCAGAAGAATATGCTAATATCCTTATAATATACATTTTTACAACAATCCTATTTCTAAGGGCATTCCACAACCTTTGCAAATGAAAACTATATTCAATTAATTTCATTATTAAAACCTTTTTCTTAACCATTTTTTAAAATGAATCCCAGCATCCTATCCATGATTCTGATATGACCAACTCATTTACCTCTTATGAAAAAACTCTATACCACTAACACAAGCCCTGTACATTGACATGTATCTATCATTATATTAAGCATCCCATCACAAACATAGGAAATATGTCTGACAAAAGAGTTACTTTGATAGTGTAAATAATAGAGGTTTAAATCCCTTTATTTCTAGAATTATAGGAATTGAATTTATTCCTAAGAATTTAAAAATCTCTGTGATACCACATTACATCATATTCTACAGTAAGGTCAGCTAAATAAGCTATCAGGCCTATACCCAGAAAATGTTGGTTTATGCCCTTCTACTAATAAATCACCTCATCTTTGCTATCATTATACTAAATATCATCTCAGGAACCATGATTGTAATAATAAGCTCACACTGACTAATAATTTCAATCGGCTTTGAAATAAATATATTAGCTGTTCTTCCAATCTTAATAAAAAAATTCAATCCACAAGCCACAGAAGCATCCATAAAATATTTCCAAACACAAGCTACCACATCAATACTCCTTATAATGGCCATCATTATTAATATAATATATTCTGGCCAATGAACTATGATGAAGGTCTTTAATCCAACAGTATCTGCCATTATAACAATAGCCCTTGTCAGAAAACTTGAGCTCTCCCCTTCCACCTTTGAGTACTTGAAGTTACACAAGGTATCCAACTAATATCAGGCCTGATCATATTAAACTGTTGAAAACTTTCATCAGTATCAATTCTATGCCAAATTTCTCCATCTGTCAGTCTAGATACACCACTAACCATATCAACTATCGTAGGAGCATGAGGAGGACTTAACCAAACCAGCTCTGAAGGATTATAGCCTATTCATCAATTGCCCACATAGGATGAATAGCAGCTATCACAATTTGCAACTCAACTATAGCAGTTCTAAATTTATTAATTTAGATTAACACTCACCACATTTATACTATTCATATATAGTTCCTCTACCACAACACTATCACTCTTATACATAGGAAACAAGACACCCCTAATTACCATACTTATTCTTATTATTATACTATCACTAGGAGGTCTTCCACCACTCTCAGAATTCTTACCCAAATGAATAATTATTTAAGAAATAACAAAAAATAATATTTTGCCAACATTAATAGCTATCATAGAGCTGTTTAATCTATGTTTCTACAAATAATTAAGCTGCTCCACATCACTGACCATATTTCCATCAATAAATAATGTAAAAATAAAATGACAATTTGAGAATATAAAACAAATAACCCTTCTGTCACCACTAATCATAATATCAACATTACTTTTCCCCTTAACACCAATATTATCAGTACCGGACTAGGAATTTGGGTAAGTAAGACCAAGAGCCTTCAAAGCCCCAAGAAAGTACAATTTTCTTAATTTATGCAAACTAAAGATTGCAAGACTCTATCTTACATCAATTGAACACAAATCAAACACTTTTATTAAGCTAAATCCTTACTAGATTGGCAGGCTTTTCCAAATGATGTTGATGAAGATGACAACATGATGGCTTACTCTGAAGGCAGTTTAAAGTCCTAGCAATAAACTGGAGTCTGTTTTGATATGAAGCTGTAGTCTCTGACCCTAACCTTGATTTCTAGTATGAAAGACATTCACAAAGTCACCCTATTGCTTCATTTTACTTTGCCTTTGGAGATTTTTTTCAGAAGCATCAATTGGAAAGATTACTTTTACTCTTATGATGATATGAACAAAAAGGAAGGCCAGAGCCAGAGGAGAGTGTGGTGACAGAGTTGGGTTTCAATTGCTCTGAGGCTGACTCTTTAAGAGTGTGTTTTGTTATGTTAAGTTAGGTTTTATTTCTAGTTTTGTTTTCTTTACATTTGTAGGCATACTTTGCTCAGCAATTGGCCTAGGTGCTTAGGATACCTGAAAGGAGATCTTGGCCACTGGTTCTGCCCCAACCACAGTTGCAGTGATGGACTGCATGGGCCCTGCGTCATGCCCACGCTGTTTCTTGCATCCTGCCTGGGATTTTTCTTGCATGAAGTCTATTTTTCTAGGATCTGTTTGGTGCCTGCACATATGCAAACTGGAAGCCTGGGTAAGTTAATATTCCTTAGAGTAAACATTTGAATAATGGGAGGTGAAAGCTTGAAGAGAAATTCTTCTCTCTCCTTCCCAGTTTGACTTTATGAAGTACAGTAGTTCATGTGACTTTATGGAAGGCGATCCTGTGAATTCAGAAAGTAGGTGCACCTGTGACCAAGTGATGCCAGCTCAATACACTACCTCCTTGTGTTTGTTATCTTTTTTTCCTGCCTCCCCTTTGTGCTCATTCCTCCTTTTCTGGATTAGCATACCCTACTAACATGTTAGCACATTTTTGCTTCAGGCTCTATTTTTTCTCCTTTTAAGAAATTTGAGCTAAGATAACAATGGGAGTGGGACTAAATATGAAGTGAAAAGCATGACGTTAATAACATACAGGAACTTTCAAGTCAGGGTGATGGAGAGATCTCCATATCACACTGAAGTTGATCATGGAAATGAGAAGATTGTTATAAATAGTACAATTTTATAAGATTTTAAAAAGTCCTTGAGGAATGTGTTGCTGTAACCTCAACATCGGCAGATGACAGCAATGGAAAGGATGGTTTGACTTAATGGTAAAGTGGAGTATGGGCCAGAAGTGGCAATGGGCTCTGAGAGGGATCTGGCACACTGGTGGAGCCTGTAGGAAGTGAGAACACACTTCTGCCAAAGAGGGATTTTATCATCTATTGGAGGCATACAAGTAATATACAGCTTAATTTGAATTTTCTAAGAAAGTTAGAGTTTCTTTTCTCTTCTTTCTTCTTTGCCTCTGTAACTGTGGGTTTATTTAAGATCCATTCTTCTGCTCTCTGACTTTCTTGCTCCCTTTAAGAATGCATCTAGAAGGGACACACAAAGGCAGAAGATTTGTATATTTTGTAGGTACAAGTAACCAAAGTGATATTGCTGGAGACATGAGTAGAAGGAGGTACAGTTTGAAAGGAGCCATTTCATTTCCTCTAGTATAAACATGAGCTTGCTAGGGAAAAGTGAAGCTTCCCCAAACTGAGCTCCCAGGATTGTGACAAGGAGGAGCCCTTTCCTCACTATGGACAACTAGAACCATTCCAATAGTGCCACTACCCATCCATGGTCCTAAGAACTGAGCAGCAGTTATTTGCAGCAGTAGCAAGACTATGAACAATGATTAAATGTGCAGCAGTGATGGGCCTACTTCATGTTCAGGTACCAGAGGGAGTTGAGTAGGGATAGGGACAGAAAGAGGGAGATCTGCTGTGGTAACAGCAGAGACAGTAAACTAAGCAGTGCCTCCACAGTGTAGCATGACTTAGTGCTCCAAGGCTCAGTGGACTGTAGTGACTGTAGTGGTGTCTAATGTTGATGGCTAGCCCATCCATCTTCCTCAGCAGCCCATCCTCAACACATGATGATCTGACAATCCATGTAGGAGACTCATGAACTACCAGAAGCTCAGCTGGTGAGGGCTTAACAGAGACTATTGCCTTTCTTGCCATTTCTCTGTTGCGTTACTACTTCAATTGCCTGTGGTCTAGCAAACCCTGCCACAAACGTGGCTTCAACTGTTCTGCTGTGATACGTTGATTCAGAAATCTCTGACTCCAGTTCCCATGAACTAGAATTTCACTATATTTTTAGTTCCATAATATTAACTGAATTTATCTTGTTCCCCATCCCTACTCTCACCTAGTGTCATCTCTACACTTTCCTGTCTCTGGCAACTGTAGCATCATTCTTCTAGTTACCTAGGCCTAAAATATAGGGTCATCTTCTTCATCCTCTATGTCCAGGCAGTCAAAAAGTTCTCCCCGTTGTCCCTCAGTCTTGTCCATTTCCAGTGCTATCATTTACAATGAAAAAAACTCCTGGATTAAATAAACTTTAACATGCATAACAATAAACAATTTAATAATTTAAAATAGTTCCCTTATAACCTCATATTGGAAATATCTCTCACTCTAATCTGATTCCACCTTAAATATCCCTTTTGTCATGGAACTCACTCACTCAGAAACCTTTTTTGGGTCTTTATTTCTCAACAGAGTCTCTCTGATATTGTATTAAAGAGACAGATTCAAACTCTGGCTTCACCACTGACTATTTGTGTGGACTTGGACTAGTTATTTAACTCTTTGGGTTGCCATATCCTTGTCAATAAAGGTGAGAATTGCTGCTTCATAATATCATAGTGAGGATAATGGGCCAATCCAAATTCTACCCATATTCCAAGGCTCAGATCAAATCTCAAGCCCTCTGTGGAGCCTTTCCCTGCTACTCTTGTCCTCACTATTGTCCTGTTCTTTGAATTTGATGAATACACTTATCCAAGCCACACAACTATATAGTAATTGGCAATGTGCACTAATAGTCCCAAATGTGTTGCTTTTGTGTCCTCAACTAGATTATAAGTAGCTTATTTAAACATTCTTCTGTACTCCTTATAAAGGTCTTAGCACAGTGATTATTCCAATATGGATTCAATCAATGCTTGCTGATTGATTGAGACATTTGTTAAAATGAGACTCATTTTAATCTAATCTGTCATTTTCATAACTGGAAGCTTACAGAATTCTTACTTTTTTTTTCCAAAAATGGCTACATGATCAGAAGAGAACATACGACTTTTTGAAGTTAAACTTTGTTCACCCATTCAACAAATATTTACCACATGTCTACTATGTGCCAAGCATTTTTCTAGAAGCTAAGAATATATCATGAGACAAAAATAAAACAAGACAACAAATGATTCCTATTTTTGTAGAGCTTACATTCTAGTAGAGGAAGAAAGAAAATAAACATAAATAAATATCTAGCATATAAGAAAGTGATAAATGCTAAGTAAAAATACAGAGCGCAGTAAGGGGACTCCTATGGGTAGGTGGGGATAAGGGGTGTGGTGGAGGTCAGTTAGGGTGGGCCTTGTTGAGAAGGTTGTATCAGAGGTAGCGGATGAATCATATGGTTGAGGTAGAAAAAAAAATCTCACTTTTATTTAATTTCAGCAGAATATCATAGGTAGTTGGAATCATTTGAAAGAGGCTGGAAAATATTCATTCAAAAATTTTGTTTTCAAAATCTATACTTACTGTTTCCAGGTGGGATCTCTTCACCTCCGTGTTATGTTCATCTGATATTAACAGCTCTCTGTCTCTTTGCTTATACTTCACATAAAGGGAGGAAGGGTAGTCATTCTCCCTGAATGACTCCTTTTCATTCGTAAAACCTTAGATACCTCTACAAGGCAGCATGCAACTCTTGACCAGGGCTACACCCAGATTCTAAGCTTGGCTTTAGCATAAAACTAGTCGTATATTTTTATTGTCATAATTATTACCTAATATGTGTGAATATCTAGTGTTTATTTTGCTAAACTTTCTCCTAAGTGCTTTATAAGATTATACAAATTAATCTTCACAGAAAATATGTAGGCAAATATGAACAATTATTCCCATTTTACAGATTAAATAAATTGAAACCTGAGAGATTTTTAAGTTTCCTTGATCTTCTAATCTTCGGTATATTTAAGACAATTCAAATCATCTCATAAAAAAGATGAGAAATGGCCTTGCAGAACTTGTGGTACTTAATTTGAGTACTTTTTTGTGGAAGGAGCTTTCTTTTTACACATCATCTCATTTTAATCATTCAGCAATAATATTAGGTAGGTGCTTTTAACAATGCTACAGATAAAACATGAAGCTTAGAAAGTTTAACTTTTCCAAAGTCCTATAGCAACCCTGGATTTCCTATTCAGATTCAAATCCAGAGTATTGCTGTTCCCACTAACTTGGTTCTTACTAAATATATTAGAGTTTTTCTAGGGGGCACAGACTAGTAGAGAGACAATTGTAACATAAAGTGTTAAATGTAATGATTGAGGTATAGACCAAGCAGAGGTGGATTTATCTTGAAGCTAATAAAACTTAGGCTTCCTAAGTGCTGAGATGGGTCTAATACAGTGTTCATATGGTGGTTTTGTTGCTGTTTTTTAATTCAGAAAAATAAGATATTTTTACTACAGTTGATGAAGACAGCTGTCTCTTGTACTTTTACTTCTCCCTATGACATCTCTGTTTTTCCAGATAGTATTGAAATAACTATAGGCATTTGGGGGGTCCAGAGAAGGAGACGTTAATGTGAGATTACATTAGCTTGAACTTAGTGAGATATATTTATGTGGTTTACAGTTATTTCCATGAAAATAATTTCTGAAAACCTCAGGGAAGGAATGTGTGGTAGGATAAATAATGGTGCTCAAAGATATCCAGATCCTAAGTCCTGGGACTTTTGAATGTGACCGTACATGGCAACACAGATTCTGCAAATGTGACTAACCTAAGAATCTTGAGAAAGGGAGGTTGTCCTGGACTATCCAGGTGGGCCCTAATTGCAATCTCAGGGAGATTTGACACTTAAGAAGAAGGCAATGTGACCACTGAAGCAAAATGCTGTGCTGCTGGCTTTGAAAATGGAAGGAAAGGTCACAAGCTACAGGATGCAAGAAAGGAATAGAAGACAAGGAATGGCTTCTCTCCTAGAATTTCTTGAGGGTGTGTGACTTTGCTGACTCCTTTATTTTGGCCCAGTAAAACTGACTTTCAGATGTGTGACCTCCAGAACTATAAGAGAATAGATGTTTATTATTTTAAGTTCATGGTAATTTGTTACAGCAGCCATAGAAAACAAATACATGGTGAGATATTCCAGGAATATTCCTATTGCCCACCAGTTGACACATCCAATGTAGGAGAAGAAGATGGGAATTACAGGTTAGTATGACAATAGAAATGTTATCGAGCAAGGGCTTGCTGCCTGATGTGCAAAGAATGCAATACTATGGCACTGGCTTTTGAGAAAAGAAAAGGCTTTATTGTGAGGCCAACTGGCAAGGATACAGGAGGCAAGGCTCTCAAATCTTTCTCCTCAATCTGAGGTTGGGGTGAAATTTAAGGAGTTAGGGGTTACTAAACTACAGCTGGGCCCATGTCAGCTTATTGGCTAATTTTGAATCATTCCATATATGATAGTCAAGCTACTCAGGCTGCTGGAAGCCAGATTTTCTTTATTGAGAGGCTTCTCACCTGTCTCAGGTGGCAACATTTCTGAAGATTCTTGGTTTCGGGGTCATGGCTATGGGTTCCTACCTGTCACATGTACAGTGCTGTCTCTGTTATTGAGCAAGGTTTGATTAACCAACAACCCGTTTTAAAGAAGCGAAACTAGTTTAAGCTTGTCAATGCTTTATGTGTTGTTTCAGAAATGCATCCTACTATGCCTGACACTAGAATTTTGAAATATAAGAAACCAGAAACCACTCTCTGGAACACTCTTTCAAGAATCAGATTGTACAATTGTAATGAGAGAACAGTTGATATAAATGTATCAAACATTTATTTTTCCTTTTATGAATTACATAAAATCAAATTAATCAGAATTCTCGTGTTTTTTGAGGGTATAAATCAATAGCAATACTATGTCTCCATGTAAATTTTCATGTTCTATGCATTAACTTGAGGGAAGTTTCATATTTTATCCGTCCTATCAAATGTTTATTTAGAAAACATTATAATAAAAATTCTAGGTATTAAATAGGCAAGGAAAGAGACTGCAGTAAAAAAGATTAGACAAATGCAGACAAAAAGCATTTTAGCAGAGGATCAACCAGTTAATTAATACAATTGTTATGCTGTTTTTCTGTATTTTGTGATGTTTGTGGTATTTAAGATTTATTTTCCCATTCTAAATAAGTCTTCTTGTGCTTAATTTTATATTTGTACTTTCAGTTACTTTTTAAAAAAACAAAGCCCCCATGATTCAGACTCCACAAAATCTGGTCTACTTATGGCACCAAATGATTGGAAATGCGACAGAGGGACTTGAGCCAGTGCACCGTGGAAATCAGGATGAGCTTCTCGTGGGGGATGTCTGAAATAACTTCCACAGGCTGACAGAGTTTGAAATCTGGAGGGATAGGAGGGAGGCCGGAGAGGAGGCAGTGGTCAAATTATGAAGAACTTTGTCTACTGCATTTTATTTGAATATAATAGAATTTATAGAGGTGGGAGATTTAGCAAATGAGTAGGTTTTCAGTATTATCCGCCTCTTTCAATTTTAAGGAATTATCACTCAGATTTATTTTTTAAATAATCATGTAGGTGTACACTAAAACTAAAGGCTGACACCACACAGGGGAAAAACACAACCGTTAGGCATTGGTGTGGAAGATCCTCTGATATTAACTTCGAGAAAAGAAGGCAATAACTAGGCAGGAAATAACTAGGAAGAAAATAATGAGGGTGAGCTAGACAGGCTGAAGCCCTTTCCATAGCCCACGTGTCAACCTTAGAAATGCCTGAAACAGACCTGAACCAGTTTAGCCCAGGGGTAGGCTTGGTAAATAAAAGGAGAAGGGCTGGGGAATGGACTGGAACTCATCATGCGGTGGTCCAGAACACACAGTTTCTCTACTTCAGAGCCGTGTTGTATATGGGCTGCCCAAGAGCACATTGGGCAATGAAGCACAGAAAAAAGTAGTTCTGGGATTTTAGTAGCATCTTTTTCTAAACAAAATATTATTTGTGTTTATAAAATTCTATAGTAAAACATGTCACCCATAATTCCAATTTATAGTAACTATCATAAACATATATTTTCTTTCGGTAATTTCTTAAGCATCTAACTTCACAATTGGGTTTATTCTATATAATTCTGTATCCTTTTTCATTTAATAATATACTTTGAGCATTTTCTCATGCCAGTAAATATTCCTCAAACATGTTTTTTAAAATGACTCCTTAACATACTGTTGTATACATGTGTCAAAGTCCAGTATTTCCTACAGTTGAAAATTTATGTCATTTCCAGTCTGACCTATTAACTAATAATGTGATACATATTCTTATATTATGAATATGTACACAGCTAGCTGTTTCCTTAATTAATTTCTAAAAAAGGAACTGTTGGATATGATAACTGCTTTAAAAATTTAATAGATATTGCCTAATTGTCCTACAGAAAAGTTGCAATCACTAAGATTCAGAAGGTCTGCTTCAGAGTGTGTTTGTCAACACAAACTTAGCGTTTGCAAAGACTCTCTTTTAACATTTATATTTCTTGGATCATTAATGAGTTTGAAAATTTCTCATATGCTTGTTGACATTTGTATTTACTTTTACTTTCTCTATATTTTATGCTCATTTTACCTAGTGATTTTTGTTTTCTATTGATTTAAATGCATGTCTTTTTTATTGTAGAGTATCTTTTAACCATTTTGAGTATTTATATAATATATACAGCAGTATTTTCCCATTTGGCATTTGCATTTTAATTTTTTCCTTTTTAAAATGGACTATAATTTACATACCCTAAAATTCACCCTTTCAGGGAGCAACTGAATGGTTTTTAGAATGTTCACAGGGTTGTGCACTTTCCTAATTCCTAATTCCTAAGCACTTTCATCACTCCGAAACGAAATCAGATACCCATTACTCAATTCCAGTCTCTTCTCTCTCCAGCCCCTGTTAACCACTAATCTACTTTTTGTCTCTATAGATTTGCCTATCCTGTAGATTTCATACAAATTGAATCATATAATAGATGGCCTTTTGTTCCAGGCTTTGTTCACTTAGCATATTTTTTAATTGAGATATAATTGACATGTAACATTGTGCAAGTTTAAGGTGTACTATGTGTTGATTTCATACACTTATATACTGCAATATGATTATCACTTAGCATTAGCTAACACCTCCATCACATCACATAATTACCATTTCTGTTTTGTGGTGAGAACATTTAAGATCTACTTTGTTAGAATTTTCAAGTATACAATACTACTGTTTACTGTAATCACAAAGCTGTGCATTAGATCCCCAGAATTTATTCATCTTATAGTTGGAAGTTTGTACCCTTTGACTGACATCTCCTCAATTCTCCCACCCCCGAGCCCCTGGCAACCACCACCATTCTACAATCTATTTCTATGAGTTTGGCATTTTTAGATTCCACACACAACTAATATTATACAGTATTTGTCTTGTTGTGTCTGACTTATTTCACTTAGCATAATGTCCTCAAAGTCCCTCTACATTTTTACAAATGGCAGGATTTCCTTCTTTCTCATGGATGAATAATATTCCATTGTGTATATATACCACATCTTTTTTATCCATTCATCTGTTGACAGATTCTTAGATTGTTTCCATGTTCTGACTATTGTGAATAACGCAGCAATAAACATGGGAGTGCTGATATATTTTTGATATCGTGTTTTCACTTCCTTTGGATATATACCCATAAGTGGGATTGCTGGATTGTATGGTAGTCTTACTTTTAATTTTTTGAGGGACTTCCATATTGTTTTGCACAGTGACTAAACCAATTTACATTCCCACCAAAGGTGCACAAAGGTTCCCTTTTCCCCACATCCTCACCAATAAGTGTTATCACTTGTCTTTTTGAGGATGGCCATTCCAACAGGTGTAAGGTGATATCTCATTGTGGTTTTAATTTGCTTTTCCCTGATGATTAGTGATGTTAAGCATCTCTTTATGTATTTGTTGGCCATTTGTATTTTTTCTTTGGAAAAATGTCTATTCAGTTCCTCTGCCCATTTTTTAATCAGATTTTTTGTTTTTTTTTGTTATTGAGCTGTGTGATTTGGATGGTAACATCTCATCAGACATATGGTTTGCAAATATTTTCTCCCAATCCATAAGTTGCCTTTTGATTTTGTTGATTGTTTCTTTTGCTGTGCAGAATCTTTTTATTTTGATGTAGTCCCACTTATTTATTTTGCCGTTGTTGCTTGTGCTTTTGGCATCATATCCAAAACATCATTACTAAGATGCATAACAAGGAGCTTTTACCCTGTGTCTTCTTCTAGGAGTTTTATAGTTTCAGGTTTTATGTTTAAGTCCTTAATCCATTTTGAGTTAATCTCTGTGAGTGGTGTAAGATAGTGGTGCAGTTTCATTTTTCTGCATGTGGCTATCCAGCTTTCCCAGCACCATTTATTAAAGATACTATCCTTTCCACATTGAGTATTCTTGGCTCCCCTGTCAAATATTAGTTGACCATACACGTAAGGGTCTATTTCTGATCTCTGTATTCTGTTCCATTGGTCTATATGTATATTTTCATGCCAGTGCCATACTGTTTTGATTACTATAGCTTTGCAGTAGAGTTTGAAATCATTAAGTGTGATGTCTCCATCTTTGTTCTTCTTTCTCAAGATTGGTTTTGCTATTTGGGGTCTTTTATAGTTCCATACAAATTTTGAAATTCTTTTTCTGTTTCTGTGAAAAATGCCCTTAGAATTTTGATGGGGATTGCACTGAATCTGTAAATTGCTTTGGGTAGTATGGACATTTTAACAATATTAATTCTTCTGATCCATGAACACAGAATACCTTTCCATTTGTGTCTTCTTCAGTTTCTTTCATCATTATCCTCATTTTCAGCATTCAGATCTTTCACCTCATTAGTTAAATGTATTCCAAAGAATTTTATTGTTTTTGATCCTCCTGTGAACAGAATTGTTTTCTTTCTTTATTTTTCATATATTTCATTGTTACTATATAAAAACATAACTGATTTCTGCATGTTTATTTTATAGGCTTCAACTTTATTGAATGCATTGATTAGTTCTGTTTTGGTTGATTCTTTAGGATTTTCTGCATATAAGATCACATCATCTGTAAATAAAGAAAATTCTATTTATTTCTTTCTGCTTTGGATGCCTTTTATTTCTTTATCTTTCCTTATTGCTCTAGCTAGGACTTCCAGTACTATGTTAAAGAAGAGTGGTGAGTATGGGCACCCTTGTCTTGTTGCTGATCTTAGAGGAGAAGCTTTCACCATTAAGTATGATATTAGCTGTGGGCTCGTCATATGTGATCTTTATTATGTTGAAGTATGTTACCTAATTTGTTGAGTGTTTTTATCATGAAAGAATGTTGGATTTTGTCAAATGCTTTTTCTGCATCCATTGTGATGATCATATGATTTTTAATCTTTCATTATATTAATGTGGTGTACCACATTTATTGATTTGTATATGTTAAAACATCGTTTCTCCAAGGAATAAATCCCACTTGATGAATGTGCTATTAAATTCAGTTGCTAATATTTTGCTGAGAATTTTTGCATCCATCTTCATCAGCCATATTGGTCTTTAGTTTTCTGTTATTGTGGTGTTTTTATCTGGCTTTGTCATCAGAGTTATGCTGGCTTTGTAAAATAAGTCTGGGAATGTTTCCTCCTTTCAATTTTTTGAAAGAGTTTGAAAAGGATTGATGTTAATTTTTCTTTACATGCTTGGCAGAACTCACCAGTGAAACCATCTATTCCTGGGCTTTCTTTGTTGGGGGTTTTTGATTGCTGTTTCAATCTCCTTACTTGTTGTTGATCTATTCTTATTTTCTATTTCTTCAAGATTCAGTCTTGGTAAATTGTATGTTACTAGGAATTTATCCATTTCTTCTAGGTTATCTAATTTCTTGAGAAATAATTGTTCATATGTAGTCCGTGATTTGTGTATTTTTGTGGTATCAGTTGTAATGTCTCCTCTTTCATTTCTGATTTTATATTTTTGAATCTACTCTTTTTTCTTAATCTGGTTAGACATTTGTCAATTTTGTTTATCTTTAAAAAAAAACCAGTAGTTTTGTTGGTCTTTTCTATCCTTCTTCTGGTCTATTTCATTTATTTCAGCTCTGATTGTTATTTCCTTTCTTCTACTAACTTGGGGTGAGTTTGTTCTGTTTTTCCTAATTCCTTGAGGTGTGAAGTTAAAGTTTTAGTCATGATCTTTCTTTCTTTTATACGCATTTATTGCTATAAACTTCCCTCTTAGAAACGCTTTTCAGCTTTCCACAGGTTTTGGTATGCGGTGTTTTCATTTTCATTTGTTTTGAGATATTTTTTTCATTTCCCTTTTGATCTCTTCTTTGACCCATTGATTGTTAAGGAGTGTCTTGGTTAAATTCCACATACTTGTAAATTTTCCAGCTTTTCTCATGTTGATTTCTAGTTTCGTAATGTGTTCAGCAAAGATATGTGGTATGATTTCAATCTTCTTAAATTTTCTCAGACCTGAGTTTTGGTCTAGTGTATGGTTTATCCTGGAGAATGTTTCATGTACACTTGAAAAGAATGTTCATTCTGCTGCTGTTGGATAGAATGTTCTATATATGTCTTTTAGGTACATTTAGAATAACATATGGTTCAAGTTCGATGTTTTCTTGTTGATTATCTGTCTGAATAACCTATCCTTGTTGAAAATGGGGTTTGAACATCCCTGCTATTATTGTATTGTTATCTGTTTCTCCCTCCAGATCTGTTAGTTATTTCCTTAATATATTTAGGAGCTCCAAAGTTGGCTACATATATATTTACAATTGCTATATCCTTTTGATGAGTTGACCCCTTTTTCATTATATTAACCTTCTTTGTCTCTTATTACCGTTTTGGCTTAAAGTCTCTTTTGTCTGAAATAAATATAGCTATTCCTGCTCTCTTTTGCTTTCCACTTGCATAAATATCTTTTTCCATCACTTCACTTTGAGCCTATGTGTATGGTTAAAGCTAAAGTGAGTCTCTTCTAGGCAGCATATAGTTGGGGGTCTAGTTTTTATCCATCCAGCCATTCTGTGCCTTTTGATTGGATAATCCAGTCCATTCATATTTAGAGTAATTATTGATATGTGAGGACTTACTAATGCCATTTTGTTGATTGCTTTCTGGTTGTTTTATAATTCCCTCTTTTGCTGCCTTTCTTTAAATTGGTGATTTTCCATGGTGGTATGCTCTGAATTCATTCTTTTTTATCTTTTGTAAGTTTATTATAAATTTTTCCTTTGTGGTAACAGGAGGCTTCCATAAAACATCCTATGGACGTAACAGTCTATTTTACTCTGATAGCAGCTTAACTTCTTTTCCACACCTCCACCCTTTAATTCTCCTCCATTTTATGTTTTAATGTTACAATTTACTTCTTTTTATATTGTGTAATTGTTAAGAAATTATAATAGCTACGGTTATTTTTAATACTCTTATCCTTTAACCTTTGTATGATAGTTAAGTGGTTAATATACTATCATATTATAGTATTAGAGTTTTCCAAATTTGACTATATATTTACTTTTCCCACTGTATTTTATATTTTCATATTACCAATTAGCATCTTTTATTTCAGCTTGAAGAACCCCTTTCAGCATCTCTCATAAGGCAGGTCTAGTGGTGATAAACTCTCTCAGCTTTTGCTCGTCTGGAAAAATCTTTATTTTGCCTTCCTTTCTGAAAGATGACTTTGCCATATAGAGTATTCTTGGCTGGCAATTTATTTTTTCATCACTTCAAATACATCATTCCACTCTCTCTGGCCTGTAAGGTTTTTGCTTAGAAATCTGCTGATAGCCTAACGGGGGTTCCTTTGTAGCTTACAATCTTTTTTTCTCTTGCTGCTTTTAGAATTCTCTATCTTCATCTTTGATTTTTGACAGTTTTATTAAAATATGTCCTGAAGAAGATCATTTTTGATTAAAATAATGGAGTTATCTATTAGCATCATGTGCTTGAATGTCTAAATCTCTCCCAGGTTTGGAAAGTTTTCAGTCATGATTTCTTTAAATAATCATTTTCCCCCTTCTCCCTCTTCTCCTTCTGGAACTCCAGTGATGGTGTCCCATAGATCACATAGATTGTTTTGCTCTTTTTTGTCTTTTTTCTTTGTTCTCCTCTGATTGGTTTATTTCAAAGTTCCCGTCCTCTAAATCACTGCTTCTTTCTTCTGTTTGATCTCTTTTCCTGTTGATACTCTCTATTGCTTTTTTTTTTTTTTTCATTTCATTCATTGAATTCTTGATCCTGAATTTCTGCTTGGTTCTTTTTTATGATTTCTGTCTCTTTGAAAATTTCTTGTTTTGTTTGTGTATTGTTTTCCTGGTTTTGTTGAATTGTCTTTCTGTGTTTTCTTGTAAGTCATTCAGTTTCCTTAAAACAGCTATTTTGAATTCTTTATCAGGTAAATACAGATCTCCATGCCTTTGGATTTGGTTACAAGTAGATTATTTTGATCTTTTGGTGATGTCATGTTTCCTTGATTTTTCATGTTACTTGAAGTTTTGCATTGCTCTTTACACACTTGAAGTAGCAGTCATCTCCTCCAATCTTTACTAACTACCTTTGGGTGAGAAATGCCTTTCTTTGGACCTGCTTTAGATTCTGGGGCTTTCTCTGACCTTGTATGGATACACTTGCTCCACACTTCTTTCTCCCTTTTGTGACATTTCTTAACCTTGTATATCTTCTCTGGATCCTACAACACATCAAGCTGACTGATGATAACCTCTCCTTTGTTTTCCCAAATGTTATGCTACTGTTCAAGTTTGTAGTTTCTACCTTGCCTGCAGACCCTTTTACTGCACATGCTCCCTGTCTGCTTGAGTTCACTCTTCCTGCCTTACTGAAGATCACACACAGGGAGTTGGCCACAGAGTTGTAGGGAAGGTGTGGATTTGAAACTCAGGGCATTGGGGGATCCCATGGGCAAATTCAGGAGATCCTTGAGCAAGGTTTTCCCAGTGGAGAAAGTGGGCTTTCTTCTGGAGTCTAGAATGAATTCTTCAGGAACTGCATCCCTATAATGCCCTCTATTCTGCCTCTTTCTCAATATCTTCCTTCTCCCCAGTCATGGAGCCCACGTTTAATATTCTGGATGCTGGGGAAGAGAAATGAGTTTCTTTAGCAGCATCTCCCACATCTAGGGAAGCCAGGCACTCACCACTCTCTCCTTCCCTCATGGGAGAGAAAATTGGCCAGCTAGTTTAGCTCTATCCCATGCTGCAGTGAGAGAGAGGTGATGCTAGGAAAGTCAAGTTGTTCTTTTTACTCACTCCAATGCATCAAAATGCATTTTTTCCACTCCAATGGAATGCTGGAACCATTATTCTGGAAACCTGAACTTCCACAAAGGCTTTCTCATCCACGGATGTCTCCCCAAGTTTATGACCTCCAGGTGTGCCTGAACTGTGACCAAGATGAGCTGCAGACAGTTCACAGTCTCCTCCCAGTTCCAAAGCCCATACTGAAGTCTCTTTGCCTATTGCCCAATTTCCAGTGCGAGAGACTCCTCCAGGGTTCCTTGGTATGTGGTATTGGATCCCCAAACTCCCACAGTGGCACTTTTGTTCATGAATGGATGCTGAAATTTTGTTGTTGAAGAGGGAAAGGAAAACAAAGGATGTCTTATATCACCACAATCCTGACATCACTCTGCTTTCCACATTTTTTTCAGCGTAATATTTTCAAGGTGTATAGAATTTAGAGCATGTATCAATATTTCATTTCTTTTTATAGCTGAAATATATTCCATTTCATAGCTAGACCACATTTGATATATCCATTCTTCAGTGAAGATGAACGTTTGGGTTGTTTCTACCTTTTGGCTATTGCAAATACAAGTTTTTGTGTGAACTCCTTGGGTATATACACCTGGGAGGAGAATTTCTGAGTCATATGGTAACCATATGTTTAACTTTTCGAGGAAATGCTAAACTGTTTTCCGTAGCAGCTTCACCATCTTACATTTTCACTAGCAATGTATCAGTGTTAAAAGTTTTCCACATCCTTCTCAATACTTGTGATTGTCTGTCTTTTTGATTATAGTCATCCTAGCAAATATTAAATGGTATCTCACTGTGGTTTTCTCTTGCATTTTGCGTCTAATGATGTTGTGCATCTTTTAATGTGTTTATTAGTAGTTAGTTAGATATGTTCTTTGGAGATTGTCTCTTCAAGTCCTTTGCCTGCTTGTTAAATTGGGTTATTTATCTTTTTATTTTTGAGGTATAAAAGTTATTTAAATATTCTTGATATAAGACTCTTATCAGATGTATTCTCCCATTCTGTGGATCATCTTTTTACTTTCTCTGTAATATCCTTTTCAGCACAAAAATTCGTAACTTTGATTAAGTGCAATTTATCTACTTTTTTATTTGGTTATTTGTACTTTTGTTGTCATATCTAAGAAACTATTGCCTAGTTCAAGGTCATAAAGATTTACATCTATGTCTTCTTCTAAGAGATTTATAGTTTTATCTCTTATATTTAGATCTTTGGTGCATTTTCACTTACTTTTTGAAGATTGTGTAAGATAGGGATTCAACTTCATTCTTTTCATGTCAGTACTCTGTTGTCCCAGCATCATTTATTGAGGAGACTATTCTTTCTCATTTCTCATTAAATGATCTTATCACCCTTGTTGAAAATCAATTGACCTTAAGTGTATTGACATTTCTAGAATCTAAACTCTATTACATTTATCTATGTGTATAACTTTATGCCAGTACTACACTGTTTTGATGACTGTAGATTTATGGTAAGTTTTGAAATTGAGAAGTATGAGTCCTATAAGTCCCCCAACTTTCTTTTTCTTCTTTAAGATTTTTGGATGTTCTGAGCCACTTGCATTTCTGTATGAACTTTAGGATTAACTTGTCGTTCTGCAAAAACAGTCAGCTGGGATTTTAATAGAGATTACATTGAAAACATAGGTCAATTTGGGTGTTTTTTCCATTTTAATAATATTGTCTTCCAAACCATGACAAAGGATGACTTTCCATTTATCTAAGCCTTGCTTAATTTCTTTCAATGATATTTTATAGTTTTCATTGTACATGTCTCACACTTCTTGGTTAAATTTATTCCTAAGAATTTCTCTTTTTTTATTGAGTTGAAATTCCATTATTAAGGTAAAATTATCCATTTTAAAGTAAACAATTCAGCAGCATTTAATTCATTTCTAATATTGTGCAACTGTAACCTCTATCTAGTTTTAAAACATTTTCATCATTGAAAAATTAAACTCCTTACCCATTAAGCACTGACTAATTCCTAAGTATATTACTCTTATTGATGCAGTTGTAAATATAATTGTTGTCCTAATTTGATTTTTAGATTGTTCATTACCACTGTATCAAAATGCAATTGATACACTGCACCTTTGCTGCACACATCTATTAGTTTTAATAGGTTTGTAGTCAATTTCTTAGGATTTTCTCTACATAAGGTAATATCATCTACAAATAGAGATAGTTTACTTCTTCCTCTCCAATCTGGGTGCATGTTATTTCTTTTTCTTGCCTAATTGCTCTGACTAGAAACTCTACTACAGTGTTGATTAGAAGTGGTGGGAATGCACATCCTTGTTTTGTTCCCTAAGTTAGATAACTTTCAGTCTTTCACCATTGAGCAGAATCCTAGCTACTGTTTTGTAAATACCCTTTATCATCTTGAGAAAATTCTATTCTGTCCTCAGTTTGTTAAGGATTTTATCATGCAAAAGTTTTGTTTTGCTGGTATTCTGGTGAGTATTTTTGTCCATATTCACAAGGGATTTTGGTTTATAGTCCTTTTTTTCTCGTGGTATCTTTGTCTGGTTTTGTAACAAAACCTCATAGAATGAATTGGGAAGTGTTGACTTCTCTTCTCTTTTTTGGAATAGTTTATGAAGGATTGGCATTAATTTTGCTTTAAACATTTGGTAGAATTCAATGATGAAGCTGTCTCGCCCTGGGCTTTACTTAGTGCAAAATGCTTTCGTTACTAATTTATTCTCTTTACTTGTTAGGTGTCTGTTCAGATTTTCTATTTCTTTTTTTAGGCAATTTCAATAGATTATATCTTTATAGGAGTTTAACCATTTCATCTAAGTTATCTAATTTCCTAACATACAATTTTTCATAAGATTCCCTTATAATCCTTTTTATTTCTATAAGATGGGTATTAATGTCTCCTCTTTCATTCCTGATTTTAGTAATTTGAATATTTTCTCTTTTTTCCTTGGCCAGTGTAGCTAAACTTTTGCCAAATTTGTTGCTGTTCAAAAATACAAATATTTCTTCTGTAGTATTTTTCAGTTTCACCATTCATTCATTGGGTGACAAGGCTGTGCAACCAAGGTTAAAAGACAGATAAGTGCTAGCCAGGGAAGAGACCAGTGCATGATTCAAGGTCATTTACAGCAGGTAGAACATATATCAGGCTCAAGTGGTACAGTGTTTACTTACAGCAAGAGAGAAGAGATAATGCACAAGAGCTGGCCCCTTGCAATGTGTCAGTGCCCCTACAGCCAGATGATTCACATTGCAGTTGATGAGGGCAATTTAGCTGGACATACCCCACTTTGTGCTTCCCTGGAAGGACTTCAAACCCTCCCCAGTGGGGTTTGAAATACAGAAAGCTAGAGGCATGCTTGAGTGCCATGGACATTGAGTTGAAACAGAACAAAGAAACATGCATTAAGTCTGAAACGGGGAAAGAGATTTCTATGCAAGGCAATAAGCCCAACACAGGCTGTAAGGACTCTAGCTCTTGGTAAGCTAGTGTTCCAGGTCTAAGACTCCTTACATGCCTTATCAGGGGTTTAAAGACTGGGTACACAAGGCTGCCTTTTCCAACATTTTCTATTCTTTATTTCATTTATCTCCTCTCTAAACTTTATTATTTCTTTCTTTCTGTTTGCTTTGGTTTAACTTGGTCTTCTTTTTGTCTTAAGGGGACATTTTAGGTTATCAAATTTGGGAACTTTCTTTTTGTGTAGACATTTTAGGCTATAAATTTCCATCTAAGCACTACTTTCACATAAGTTTTGGTATATTGTGTTTTCATTTCATTCATGTCAAACTATTTTCTAGTTTTCCTTGTGATTTCCCTTTGATTCATTGGTTGTTTAAGAGTGTGTTACTTAATTTCCACCTATTTGTGAACTTTCCAATTTCCTGCTACTGCTCATTTCTAATTTAATCCTCTCTGGTCAGAAACTATCTTCATATAATTTCAACACTTTAAAATTTACTGAGATTTGTTTTATTGCCTAACATATGGTCTATCATGGAAAATGTTCCATGAGCACTTGAGAAAAATGTGTATTGTATTATTGGATGGAATGTTCCATATATCCCTAGTAGGTCTAGTTGGATTATAATTTTGTTCATCTTCTATTTCCTCATAGATCTTCATCTACTTTTTCTATATTATTGAAAATGGGATATTCAAGGCTCCAACTATTATTGTTAAATTGTTTATTTTGCCCTTCAGTTCTGCCAGTTTTTGCTTCACTTATGTGGTGGCTCAGTTAAGTGCATATATGCTTGTATCTGCTGGTAAAATCTCTTGATTGACCATTTATGATTATAATATGTCCTTTTTTATTTCTAGTAACAATTTTTGTCATAATGTGTATTTGTCCTGTTATTAATATAGCTACTCCAGCTCTCTTTTGGTTAAGGTTTGCATGATATATCTTTTTTTCTTCCCTTTACTTTCAATCCTTTTGTATCTTTAATTCTAAAGCATGTCTCTTGTAGACAGCATATGGTTGGCTCATGTTTGTTATTTGTCTGCTAAAACATATTTTTTAATTAGGGTATTTAATCCATTTATATTTAATGTAATTATTGATAAGGTAGAATTTTATCTGCCATTCTATTTGTTGTCTATATATCTTAGATCTGTTTTGTTCTTCTATTGTTGTATTTCTACCTTATTTTGTGTTAAATAGATATTTTCTAGTATGCTGTTTTAATTTTCTTGTCATTTCTTTCATTATCTTTCTTTAACTTTTTTCTTAGTGATTTCCCTGAGAATTACAATTAACATCTTAATTTATGACAATATAGTTCAGATTAGCAACAGCTTAATTTAAACAGAATACCAAAACTTTCCTTTATATCACTCTATTCTTTCCCCCCCTCCTTTGTGCTATTACTGTCATGCAAATTACATCTTAATATAGTAAAATCTCATCAACAGTTATTTGATTATTACATTATGTAGTTGTCTTTTAAATCAGATAGGAGAATAAAAATGGTTACAAACAAAAATATATTTATACTGTCTTTTGTTGTTTTATATTTACCTATGTCATTAGCTTTATTGGTGATCCATATTCTTTGTGTGGATTTGAGTTACTGCCTAGTCTCCTTTCATTTCATCCCTTAGTATTTCTTGTAAGACAGTTTACAAGTGATGAACTCTCTGCTTTTATTTGGGAATGTCTCAATTTCACCTTCATTTTTGAAGAATAATTTTGCTGGATATAGGATTTTGACTGACACTTATTCTTTTAGCATTTTGAAATATGTCATCCCATTGCCTTCTGGCCTCCATGGTTTCTGAGGGAAAGTTAGCTGTTAATTTTATTGAGGATTCTTTACATATGATGTTATTTTTCTCTGCTACTTTCAAGATTCTCTATTTGTCTTTGTTTTTCAATGTTGACTATGCAGTGTTTCAACATATTTTGAAATAAAAGAGTGATATCTATAGCTTTGTTTTTTTTCTTAGGACTCCTTTTGCTATTCGGGGTCTTTGTTTTCCCATATAAATTTTAAGATTCTTTGTTCTATTTCTGTGAAAAACGTTGTTGGAAATTTGATCAGAGTTGCATTGAATCTGTAGATTTCTTTAGGAAGTATAGACATTTTAACTTTGTTAATTTTCCCAATCCAAGAGTACAGAATATCTCTCCATGTCTTCGTGTCTTCTTTGATTTCTTTCAACAATGTTTTGTAGTTTTCAGTGTATAGGTCTTTCACCTCTTTGGTTAAATTTATTCCAAGTCGTTTCACTCTTTTTGTTGTAATTTTAAATGGGATTGTAGTCTTAATTTCTCTTTCTGCTAGTTTGTTGTTAATTTATAGAAATGCAACTGATTTTTGTATGCTGATTTTGTATTCTGCAGCTTTACTGTATTTATTTATTATTTCTAATAGTTTTTTTCGTGGATTCTTTAGAGTTTTCTATGTTTAAAATCATATCATCTGCAAATAGTGGCAGTTTTACTTCTTCCTTTCCAATTTGGATCCCTTTTATTTCTTTTTCTTGCCTGATTGCTCTGGCTAGGACTTCCAATACTACGTTAATAAGAATGGCAAAAGTGGGCATCCTTGTCTGTGTCCTGTTCTTAAAGGGATAGTTTTCACTCTTTCACCATTGAGTATGATATTAATTGTGGTTTTGTAATATGTGTTCTTTATTATGTTGAGATACTTTCCTTCTACACCCATTTATTCAGAATTTTTGTCATAAATGGATGCTGTATGTAGTGAAATGTTTTCTCTGCATCTATTGAGATGATCATGTGATTTTTATTCATTTTGTTAATGTGTATCATGTTGATTGGTTTGTAGATGGTGAACCTTCCCTGCCTCCTTGGATGTATCACTTGATCATGATGTATAATTTTTTGAATGTTTTGTTGTATTTGGTTAGGTAGTAGTTTGTCAAGGTCTTTTGCATCTAGTTCATCAGCAATATTGGCCTGTAATTTTCTTTTTTTGTATTGCCCTTGTCTTTGGTATCAGGGTAATTTTGGCCTTGTAGAATAAGTTAGAAAGCTTCCTCTCCCATTCAATATTTCAGAAGAATTTGAGAAGGATAGGTATTAAGTCTCCTTTGAATGTTTTGTAGAATTCACCAGGGAAGCTAACTGGTCCTGGACTTTTGTATTTTAGAGGGTTTTTGATTACTGTTTCAATATCCTTATTGGTTATTGGTCTATTCAAATTCTCTATTTCTTCTTGATTCAGTTTTGGAATGTTGTATCATTCTATGAATTTATTCATTTCTTCTAGATTATCCATTTTGTTGGTGTATAGTTTATTCTCTCATAATCCTTTGTGTTTCTCAGGTGTCTGTTGTAACATTTCCTCTTTCATTTCTGATTTTGTTAATTTGAGATGCCTTCTTTTCCTTGGTGAGTCTAGCTAAAGGTTTGTCAATTTTATTTATCTTTTCAAAGAACAAGTTCTTGGTTTCATTGATTTTTTCTATTGTATTCTTAGTCTCTATTTCCAATCTTATTTTTATTATTTCCTTTCTTCTCCTGATTTTGGGCTTTGTTTGTTCTTCTTTTTCTAGTTCTGTTAGGTGTAGCTTAGGATTACTTATTTGAGATTTTTCTTATTTGTTGAGGTTGCCCTGTATTGCTATGAATTTCCCTCCTATAACTGCTTTTGCTGCATCCCACAAAAGTTGGAATGTTGTATTTTCACTTTCATTTGTCTGCAGATTTTTTTTTTACTTCTCCTTTGATTTATTCATTGATCCAATGGTTGTTCAGTAGCATGTTGTTTATTCTCCATGTATTTGTGACTTTACCAGCTTTTTTCTGATAGTTGATTTCTGCTTTCATAACATTGTCATCAGAAAAGATGCTTGGCATATTTCAGTCTTCTTAAATATATTGAGACTTGTTTTGTAGCCTAATATGTGATCTATCCTGTAAAATGTTCCGTATGAATTTGAAAAGAATGTGATGGAATGTTCTATATATATCTAAGTCCATCTGGTCAAATGTGTCATTTAAGGCCAATGATTCCTTACCGATGTACTGTTTGGATGATTTATCCATTGATGTAAGTGACGTGTTATACTCCCCTACTATTACTGTGTTACTCTCTATTTCTCTTTGTACATCTGTTAATAATTGCTATATATATTTAGGTGCTTTTACATTGGGTGCATAGCTATTTACAAGTGTTATATCCTTCGATTGGATAGTTCCCTTAATATTATGCAGTGTCCTTCTTTGTCTCTTGTTACTGCTTTTGTTTTAAAAATCTGTTTTGCCTGATACAAGTGTTGCTGCCCCAATCTTCCTTTCATTGCCATTCACATGGAGTTCCTTTTTCCATACCTTCATAAAAGTGGACATTTTTCATATTATGTGGTAACATTATTAATCAGATTCTCACCTCTCCCCAAGCTTTGTTGTTGTTGCTGTTTATTGCTGTTGTTATTCATTTATTCAGTGACTAATCTGATCTAATACTGTAAAGTTTTTGTTATTTGTTGTGCACATCCACTGAAGTTTCTTCTCAGTTAGTGTAGTGGTTAACAAATGATGGACAGAGATTTCCTTAAACTCCCAGGACAAGAAGACTTCTAGTCTTTGCTGCGGATCTCTATGTGTTTGTTGAGATACAGCTTCAATACTCAGCCAAGCAGTTGACAACTCTACCTTAGCCTTCATTTCTTGCCTGTGCAGAGCATCAGGGTCAGCCCAAAGTGAGATCTTAAGGCCTACTTGGGTGTGTCTTGAGTATGCTCACAGTCCTGGACATGTGCTCAGCCCTATACATGTGAGCAGTTTTCTAAATTCCTAGGAACATGTTGGTGATTTTAAAAACCACTATGGACATCTTGTTTCCTACCTTTTCCTTTTAAGCTTTTTGGTTCATCTATTGTCTGCTCAAATTGTCATTCACCATCTCCAGAAGCTAATAAATTCATCAATTGCCTCTTTTTTCCCCCTCTCTCAACAAATGCTCCCAGGGAAAAGGCTGTTTTTCACTGGGAAAGTTCTGAGTCAGATTAAAAAGACAGGCTTACAAGTAGAATCTTCTAGAGAATCATCAGACAGGTTAAAAATATGACAATTTGGAGACTAATGAGGCCTTGAATGAGCTCCAAATATGTCCTGTACCCTCTGTTGACTGCCAGACTGCTGCTTTTCATCATGATTGTGGCTGTTAGTCTTTGAGACTACTCTGAAGGTGGAGGAGGGAGTGTTTGAATCTGGTAAGTTAAAATGTCACAAAAGTCAATCACTTTCTTGGATAAATTCTTCTAGGACTACTGGAAGCTTTGATTAATTTCTAGAGTTCTGAAAAAGTGGCTTCTGATAATTACTGGCCATTTTCTAATTGCTTTTATACAGAACAGAATTTTCAGAAGTCCTTATTCTACTGTTTCATTGATACCTCCCAAACTAATTAAATTTTAAAGTAACTTTTAAAAATCATTTTTTGAGTATCGATGATTTTTTGAGTTTCATGGGCTTTTCTTTAATGTTAGAATAAAATAAATGAGCAACAACAAAGAAAGAGAAATATTAGAAAAAATTGACATGGAAAAACAGTGAAAATTTTGGCTAACCATGCCACTATTCTCCTCAAATCAATGAACTTTTAGAGTGCATTGTTGTACAGAAAATACTATTAAACAAAAATTTTTAAAACATTATTTTCATAAATGAGAATAAAATTATTATTAAAGTAATTATTGATTACTCACAGGATTCTTTGTGCTTATAGAAGCTACAGAATTTACAATCAAGTGAATAAGCACAATAAGATAAAAAAATCATTACCATACAACACCTAGGTTATAGAGATAATACATAATAAATACTATATGTGGGATAGATTTTTTAAAAAGCCCTTGAAAACCCAAAGCTTCCAAATCAATTAATTAAACATTATTCATATTACAAAATTTACATTATAAATATTACACATTGCAATTCAGAATTCCTTTAATTGTAGCTCCTCTTCTGCTTTTCTTTTCTTTTAATTTATTTTTATTTCCTTTTTAATCTTTAGTTGATTATGAATTACTTGACATTAATGTCAGAGATTTAGGCCAACAAATTTAAAGCTTAAGCATCAGCAATTCCTGCCAATTAAAGAGTGATATAACTGTGTACAGTTTCTCTGAAACATAATGTAATATCAGAGGGAGATAGAATTCATATTATAAAAATTAAATATATGTGCAGCTTTTAGGGTAATTAATAGCTGAACTCTGGCAAGAAGCTCATTCGTTCACATTAATACAAAAACATAGAAAGCAGGGTGTTAGACCTGGGAAAATAATTATGTGAGTTATTGATCTAAGTTATTTAGTTAAGCCTTTTTTTGCCATAATTATTGACCATACAGTAGTAGATGAGATCACAAAGACCAAGAGAAGCTGTTAGAACCCAAGGTTGTATCAGGATTATTCGCAGAGTGGGAATTAGAGCTCATGCCTCTGCACAGTCCAATACTCATTATAAACCATGTGGCATTTTTATGGGGACTACTTTTTCTGGGAATCCTCAGGACACTTTTAACGTCATTTCTATGAAGACTGAGGGAAAGGGAATCTGATCAGAGAGTATGAAAACAATCAATTTTTTTAAATAACAGGTAAAGTATTTACTCACTACTTATTTATTCATTCTTTCTTTCAAGAATAAATATTTATTGATTCCTGTGCTCTCATGTAATTTGCAGGTCACTGGGGGGAGATAGGAAGTAAATAAACTCAGTATTTAATATATAACAAAAACAAATTTAAGTTTTATATGAGAAAGAATGTGGGGATGGATTTTCAGGTGTCAGAGAAGGCCTCACTGAAGAAATGCTGTTTAGTTGAGATAGAAAGGATAGCTAACAGCAGGAGATAAATGGAACTCAGTCAAAGATGAAGTACTTTACGTAGTCTTCCTCCTCACTGGTCATTCATTGAATGACTTAAGGTGTCCTTAGTTTGGCGTATTGTTGTGTGAACAAAATAATCGTGTTATCTTTGAACACATGATCGTGTTGTCATGGTTTAATGAATCCTCGCTACTGAATGGGGGCTTTCATTTTTTCTCTTCCCAAGTTGCTGTTCTTGTCCTCTATGTAAGACCTCCCAGGGCTTTCTAGAGTGTGCTCTCTGCAGAATTACTCTGATTACATAAACTTGATTATATTACTTTATACAGAGTTCCGTAAAGGAAAACCTGGCTTCTTAACCACCTGATTGTCTTTCTTTTCTTCATATGGCTTCACTATAACTCACCTGCAGTGACAAAAAAGACAGGAGTGACAAAAAAAACACAGTCCTCCAATGAGGTCTACCATATATAGACATAGTAGCCAAAAGCCTGCCAGTTGTTTTTTTACTTTCATAACCTGGTGTAGTAAAAAACACTAAAGCGTTTTGCAGTGATCTCATTTCTGATGTGCCTTTTTTGTACAATAATTAACTTGATTGAGATTTATGTGGTTTGTTGGTTTTCAAAAATTATTTTTTATTATTACTGGTACTACCTATGATAATTTTACAAAGTGCTACATTATTGTCCAGCTTGAAGAGTCCAAATCCCATTAATAAGCTGAGCTGTAGGAACAGCCTTTCCTGCCCTTTGATCAGGCACACTGAAATCCGAAAAGTCCTTGTAATTTCTGTGCTGTGCAGTCTGCACTGAAGATTAGTCAAGGACGGGAGGGAAATGTAAAGGGGACTACAGGCTGTTGTTCTAATGAGAGAGGACTAACTTTCTACTGGAAAACAGAGGAGGAAATTGAAAGTCTTTATCTGTGTGATGTAGGGAGAAAAACACACCCAAAGCCACATTTTAGAGGAACTGAAGGCCAGAGCCTGAGGTCTAACAGCAGGATTCCAGACAACTGGGCAAAAAACAAATTACAAACCAATTGCTACTGCTGACTGATGAGATTGACTGAAGAAATGAATATTTACCCTTTAATATTTCAAGTTTTGTATTTTCCACAGCTCTTAGAAATAAGTAAAAATTATCTTGAGTGCTCACAACCAGATAGAAATGCTCTCCATTATTTCTACCACTGCTCTCTGAAGAGGATAAATAACCAGGATGAAAAACTCTAAGGAAAACTTATCATTGGCTGAAATCTTCAAATTGGCATGTTTACCACCCAGGATTGCTGGCACATTGCCAGTTCTTTCCTTCACTTTTTGTTTATCTGAGTGATTAGGTATTGATCACAAAAATAGAGAACAGATACACACAGGACAAAAAAAAAAAAACAAAACAAAACAAAAGGAGGAACCTAAGTTTTTCATTAAGTATTAAAGCAGTTTGGATAAAAGTCGTTTTGCTTTATTGTATTTTATAATTTTACTTACACAAGTAATTTTGATTTTTTTCTGAGTTAAGCCTTTCAAAGTGTGATTGTGAATGTGTTTATATTCACATATCTATAAGTCACACACACACAAGATCTTGGAAAAGCTGACAGCTTTCTGCTGGCAATGACAAGGTGTCCTGGAAAGAATTGAAGGGGATGTGGGGCCAATGGGGACATCAATGGGCAGCTCTCCAATCTCAGTGACTCTGGGCTGCCCTGGAGATGAAACAGGCTCCTGACTCATTAAGGATTTAGTATCAAATTGAATTATTTAATCAAATGGAATTATTTAGGGCAATCTTATTTTAAAGAAAGCACATTTTGTTTATAGCTCTTCTCACAAGATCCCAACCTCTCATTTGTGGAGAAAATCTAAACTCAAATCAGAAAATTCTGCTTTGTATGATATTATTATTACTACTATTAGAATCCCATGGATAACTGACTTATTTGCTTAAAATGGATGATGGTAGATTTGTTCATGGAGAAGAATAGATTGAGGGTCTCTAAGGATCCCTCAGAGGGCCTTGTGGAGACTACAGAAAGAGATTGTGGAACTGGCTGTGGAGGACCATGACCAATTAAGAACATCTCGGTAGGAGGATAGTGTAGCAATAAGAGTAATTGAGAAGCTGGAAATGTGAAGTGGGTTTTATTTTAGGTAGAGATGAGATTGATTTGAGTTAGGTACACATTATTCATTCAGCACTTTGTTCAAACAATTGCCTACACAGTATATTTTCAGTGGTCTAGAAGCTAGATTATATATTCGAGTAATACAGTTCCTGTTCTTGTCCAATTTACAGTCTAATTGGACTGGGTTGAGGCAACAATAAGCAAACAATAATTTTACTGGAGTACTATGTGTTATGATAGAGTTAGCTGCAAAGAGTAAGGGTGCACAAGAACTGGGATATTCAAAAAATAATAAGAAGAAGAAATAGATGATGATCTTGACAGCATTTGAGGTGGGGCAATCTCAAGGAAGATTTGTGAAAAAGTTAAATTTGTCATAGGATTCATTCTTTTTCATCAAGGCACATTTTCCCTTTTTTCCATGCTTTTTCCCATAGAGATGTTTAGACCTGATGTTTGCACCCATTCCAGAGGAAAGCAATCTTAAAACTAATAAGTTCTTGGTGCCTCAATGTTCTATAATTCTCTTAAGTATTTCCTTCATACACTTCAACCAAAACAAAATATTTCAACAGGTAGAATGCAGAAGCAAATACGAGATCCTGGCTGTCTTCCATTATACCAGGCATTAAAGAGATTTCCACAAATATAAAATAAAACAGTGCCACTATTTACTAATTCCTTTTTTGAAAAAAGTTATTTTTCTTAAAACATATAATTTATGAAAAGTGAGTCAGCAATATGGCAGAATGAGCTGTTCCCTTTATCTCTACCTCTTTGAACTAAAACTAAATGGATAATCATTGACCAGTGGAGTATACCCACACGTCACAGCAGGATGCCTGAGAGAACCACACAACTATACACCTGAAGGTGGATGGGATTGGACCCCTAGGAAGTGTTAGAGATAGGTGATAACTCCCCTATCCTTCCCTAGAAGTCCTATGTACACACTTGAATGCTTTCCCAGTGGGCATGAGCAACCATAGCGCCATTGTGGCCATGAAAGTAGGAATACGCTTTGGTGCAAGTGTGGGAAGGGGCAGCAGCAGCACTGGGCCCATGTGCAAATGCTTTCCTGGTCACGAGGAGAACCCATAGTATTGCTGCAGTCCCAATGAGTGGCTCAGGCTCTGATACCACAAAGAAGCCCTGCCCACCAAACACAGCAGCTGGTGCAATCCTAAGAAGAGGCGGTGGCAGATATGCAAATACTTTCCTGCCTGGTGTGAGTATCCATAGTGCCACTGAGCCCCATAAGTGGGAACACACTTAGGTGCAAAGGTTCTTGGCCAGTGGGAGAGCCCACCATATGGCTCCAGTCCCAATGAGGGACCCAAGCTCTGAGCCCATGAGGAATCCCTGCTCAACAAGCACAGGAGTTGGCACAACCTTAAGAAGAGGTGATGGCAGATCTACAAGCATTTGCAAGTGCTTTCCAAACTGGTTTGAGCACCCATAGTACCTCTGCAGCCCCACAAGTGAGAATGCACCTGAGTGAAGAGGAAGCTCTGAGCCTACATGTGAACACTTTCCCGACTCTTGGGAGCACCCACTGTACCTGCACAACTTCCAGTGGATGGGGTGAGATAAGAAACACAGCTCTCGCTTCCACCCAATGGTAGTAGGTGAAATCTCTGACCTGACACTACCACAATGCAGTGGCAAAAGATTAGTTCATCAAATACCATGAGAAACTACAGCAATAATCCAGAGCAGAAGGAAAACTACAAATCTCCAGAAATCAACCCTGAAGTCACAGAAATTTACAATATAAATGATAGAAAATTTAAAATAGCTATCATAAAGAAACTCAATGAATTACAAGAAAACTGAGAAAGATAGTTCAATGAGTTCAGGGATGAAATTAATGAACAGAAGGAATACTTCACTAAAGAGATTGAAACTATAAACAAAAAAAAAAGCAGAAATTATAATATGAAGAACACAGTCAATGGGATAAAAAATAATCTAGAATCCTTAAAAAATAGAGCTGACATGATGGGGGAAAGAATAAGAAATATAGAAGTGCTGCAGGTGAAGAAGGAGAGAGAACTAAGTTTTTTTAAAAAATGAAGGAATTCTTTGAGGAATATCCAACTCAATTAGGAAAAGCAACATAAGGATTGTAGGTATCAGAGAGGGAAAAGATAGACAGAAAGGAGAAGAGAGCTTGTACAATGAAACGATAGCTGAGAAACTCTGAAACCTAGGCAAGTAACCAGACTTACAAATATATGAATCCAATAGAGCTCCTAATTACACCAATGCTAAAAGACCTTCTCCAAGGCATATAATAGTAAAAACCGCAAAAGTCAAAGGCAAAGGAAAAAATATTAAGGGCAGCAAGAAAGAAGAAGATGACCTACAAAGGATCCCCTATCAGGTTTTCAGCAGATTTCTTGGCAAAAAACCCTACAGACTAGGAAAGAATGGAATGATATATTGAAAATACTGAAAGACAAAAATTTCCCCCTAAGAATACTCTACCCATAAAAAATATCCTTCAGAAACAATGGAGAAATAAAAGCTTTCCTAGATAAACAAAAGCTAAGAGAGTTCATCACTACTAGACATCCCTTACAAGAGTGATTAAGAATTCTTTCATACCTGAAACAAAAAGGCAAAGGTCTACAAAGCTTTGAGCAAGGAAATAAATAGACAGACAAAATCAGAAAACTGCAGCTCTCTTTCAGAATAGGGTAATAGAAGCTAAATTGTAACTTAAAACATAAAAGGAAGGAAGCATCAAGATTAACTACAAACACTTCAATTTAGTCACAGCTCATAATACAAAACAGAACAATTTGTGACAACAAATTTCTGAAGGGGAAGAGGTAAGGGATGAAACCTGCTTAGGTTAATGGAGATAAGAGGCTATCAGAAAATGGACTATCTCATCTATGAGATCTTTTGTAAAAACCTCATGGTAACCACTAAACAAAAAATCAGAGCAGAGCCATAATTCATAAAAAAGAGAAAACTGAGAAAAGTTTCACAGAAAACCGCCAAACTGAAATGACAATCAGAAATACAAAGAATGAGAACAATGGAAATATAGAATAACTTGGAAACAAGAGACAAAATGGCAGTATTAAGCCTTCAAATATCAATAATCAATTTAAATGTAAATGGATTGAATTCTCCAATCAAAAGACACAGAGTAGCTCGATGGATTAGAAAAAAAGACCCAAAAATATGCTGCCTCTAGGAAACACATCTCAGCTCTAAAGACAAACATAGACTCAGAGTGAAAGGATGGAAGATATTACTTCAATCAAATGGCAAATGAAAGAAAACAGGTGTTGCCATACTTACACAGACACAGCTGACTTCAAAATAAAAATGACAATGAGAACCAAAGAGGAGCTATATATAATGATAAAACACTCTCCACCAAGAGCACATAACAACTATAAATAAATAAACACCCAAAACAGGAGCACCAAAGTATAAGAAGCAACTATTAACAGACCCAAATGGAGAAATTAACAGCAACACAATAATAGTAGGGGACCTCACCAACCCACTTACATCAATCGATCGATCATCTAGACAGAAAGTGAAGAAGGAAGCAGTGGATTTAAATGAAACCCTTGATGAGGCAGAATTAAGAGGTTCATATAGAGCATTCCATCCCAAGACAGTAAAATACACATTCTTCTCAAGTAGACATGGAACATTCTCAAAGATAGACCATGTTTTGGGAAACAAGGCAAGCTTCAATAAATTTAAGAAGATTGAAATCATATCAAGCAACTTTTCTGACCACAATGCTATGAAACTAGAAACCAACTACAAGAAAAAAGCTGAGAAAGTCACAAAGGTGTGGCGACTAAACAACGTGCCACTGAACAACCACTGGATCAGTGAAGAAATAAAAGAAGAAGTTAAAAAATACCCAGAGACAAATGAAAATGAAAATACAACATTCCAACTTTTGTGGGATGTAGCAAAAGAGGTTATAAGAGAGTAATTTATAGCAATACAGGCCCACCTCAATAAACAAGAAAAGTATCAAATAAGTAATCTTAAACTATACCTAACAGAACTAGAAAAAGAACAAATAAAGCCCAAAGTTAACAGAAAGAGGGAAATAATAAAAATTAGAAATAAATTAAATAGAAACTAAAAAAAAACAGTAGAAAGGATCAATGAAACTAAGAACTGGTTGTTTGAGAAGACAAACAAAATTGACAAACCCTTAGCCAGACTCACTAACAAAAAAAGAGAGAAGGTCCAAATAAATAAAATTAGAAAACAAAGAGGAGAAATTGCAATGGGTACTGCAGAAACACAAAGGATTATAAGAGAATATGATGAAAACCTATATGCCCACAAATTGAAGTACCTGGAAGGAATGGGTCAATTCTTAGACTCATGTAACCTCCAAAATGGGATCAAGAAGAAATAGAGAATCTGAATAGGCCAACCACAAGTAAAAAGATTAAAACAGTAATCAAAAATCTACCAAAAACCAGAAGTCCAGCACCAGAATTCCCTGGTGAATTCTAGCAAACATTCACAGAAGACTTAATGCCTATCCTTCTCAAACTATTCCAAAAAATTGAAGAAGATGGAACACTTCCTAACTTGTTCTATGAGGCCAACATTATCCTGATACCAAAGCCAGGCAAGGACAGCAAAAGTAGGAAAATTATAGGCCACTATCGCTGATGAATTACAGATGCAAGATTCATCAGCAAAACGTTGGTAAACTGAATACAGTAATACATTGAAAGGATCATACACCATGATCAAGTTTATACCAGGGATTTATACCAGGGACACGGGTGGTTCAATATCTGCAAATAAGTTAATACAATACTTCATATTAAGAAAATGAAGAATAAAAATCACATGATCATCTCAATAGATGCAGAGAAATAACTTGATAAGATTCAACATCCATTTATGACAAAAACTCTGAATAAAATGGGTATAGAAGGAAATTACCTCAACACAGTAAAGGCCACATATGACAAACCCACAGCCAACATCATACTTAATGGTGAAAAACTGAAAGTCATCCCTCTGAGAACAGGAACAAGACAAGGGTGCCTGTTCTCACTACTCCATTTAACATAGTACTGGAGGTTTGGGCCAGAGCAATTAGGCAAGAAAAAGAAATAAAAGGTATCCAAATTGGGAAGGAAGAAGTAAAACTCTTGCTGTTTTTGGGTGGTACGATTCTGTGTATATACAGAAAATCCTAAAGAAGCCAGCAGAAAACTATTAGAAATAATCAACAACTACAGAAAAGTTGCAGGGTACAAAAACAACTTACAAAAATCAGTTGCATTACTATACACTAATAACAAACTAATAAAAAGAGAACTCAAGAATACAATCCCATTTACAATTTCACAAAAAGAATAAAATATCTCAGAATAAATTTAACCAAAGAGGTGAAAGACCTATACACTCAAAACTATGAGATTTTATTGAAAGAAATAGAAGATATAAAGAAATGGAAAGATATTCCATAATTATGGATTGGAAGAATAAACATAGTTAAGATGTCCGTACTACAAAAAGCAATCTATAGATTCAAATGCAATCCCTATCAGAATCCCAATGACATTCTTCACGGAAATAGAAGAATCCTAAAAGTTATATGGAACAGCAAAAGACCTTGAATAGCCAAAGCAATCCTGAGGAGAAAAAACAACGCAGGATGCACCACAGTCCCAGACTTCAAAATATACTACAAAGTTATAGTAAGCAAAACAGCACGGTACTGGCACAAAAACAGAGACACAGATCAATGGAACAGAACTGAAAGCCCAGAAATAAAACCACACATCTACAGACAGTTAATCTTATGCAAAGGATCCAAGAACATACAATGGAGAAAGGAAACTTTCTTCAATAAATGGTGTTGGGAAAACTGGACTGCCACAGGCAAAAGAATGAAAGTAGACCATTCTCTTGCATCATACACAAAAATTAACTTAAAATAGATTAAAGTATGAATGTCAGACTTGGAACGGTAAAACTCCTAGAAGAAAATATAGGCAGTACACTCTTTGACATCAGTCTTAGCAGTATTTTTCCAATACCATTTTTACTCAGGTAAGGGAAACAAAAGAAAAAATTAACAAATAGGACTATATCAGACTAAAAAGCTTCTGCAAGGCAAACCATGAGCAAAACAAAAAGACAACCCACCAACTGGGAGAAAATATTTGCAAATCATACATCCAATAAGGGGTTAATTTCCTAAATATATAAAGAACTCATACAGCTCACCACCGAAAACCAAAGAACCCGATCAAAAAATGGGCAGAGGATATGAACAGATATTTTTCCAAAGAAGATGTACAAATGGCCAATAAACGCATGAAACAATGTTTAACATCACTAATTATTAGGGAAATGCAAATCAAAACTATCATGATATGTCACCTTACACCTGTCAGAATGGCTATAATTACCAAGACAAAAAATAACAAATGTTATTTATATTATGTTAGTAGGGATGTGGCCATGGGCCAATTATTTAATATCGCGGACTCTCCATTTGCTCCTCTGTAATGCAGGCATTTGAACACAGCATCATTGTTAGGATTAAGGAAATATCTTTGTAAATTACCTAGATAATGCTTATTAAATACTATCTGCAAAAAGATTTCAGATCTGAGAAGCGTGAACAGTCTGGTCACAAGTTTCATCTGTGATGAGATAAGCATAATTCACCATATTTTTTAATGCCCTGAATGGATAAATCTTTAAGACAGTCTGATTATTTTTGCTCTATATTCCTGCTCATTTGGCAACTTTTGGATAATAAATTCAGTTTCCTAGCTATTCAAGGAAAAGAATTGTCTTAGATGGTGATTAAGAGCAAATATTTCTAACCACTCTAAGTTAATAACAGTCATTCTCATTTATACATCAGTCTGTTATGAATTTTCATGCCTTATAGTAATTATAAAACCTGCAACTGAGCACATACTCTCTGGCAGAGCCTGTGCTAAGGCTGTGGGAGTAAGTCCCTAAAGCATTTTCACACTGATCAAGAAACCCCACAACAAGGGACAGGCATCACAGAAGGGTAAGAGGCAGAAATTCCTTCTACAAAGAAAAAAGCCACTACACAAGCAGCAGAGCTTCACAGCCAGCCAGGTGGGAGCCACCCTAAGGTACTCAGCATTCCCTGGAGAAGTGGGGACCTAAGTGGGAGCATGTTACTGCTATAAGCATCCTTCAGACTCAGCACAACTGAGATGAGTATCACATACAACATTGAGGAAAATTGGCAACAGATGTTAGCTTAGGGACAATATTTTTTTTTTTTACTTTTTTCTTTTTTTTTTGAAGAAGATTAGCTCTGAGCTAAAATCTGTGGCCAATCCTCCTCTTTTTGCTGAGGAAGACTGGCCCTGAGCTAACAGCCATGCCCATCTTCCTCTATTTTATATGTAGGATGCCTACCACAGCATGGTTTGCCAAGTGGTGCCATGTCTATACCTGGGATCTGAACTGGTGAACCTCAGGCCACTGAAGCAGAACGTGTGAACTTAACCCCTGTGCCACTGGGCCAGCACCATCAAGGAAAATATTATTGACCCAAAAACAAAAATAAAATTTTTTTAAAAACTATGTAACATTCCAAAATTTCTGATCTGTCCTGGTTGTCAGTTATAATTCTACTTATTATGCCAAAATGTTATATGTCACAAAAATAACCAAGTGTCTCTCTCAACTGCCATTTTTGAATGTTTTGTCATTTACAGACAGTTGTTGTTTTACTCTGATGTTTTTATAAGTGTTTCATCTTCAGAGAGATTCATGGAAAGGATTCTGGCATTTTCTCTGCAATGCAGCTTTCCGATAAATTTTCAGATTATGATTCTGAGCTTAGTAAGAAATGAAGAACTGGGGGAGTGACGTCAGCATCATGGTGGAGTGAGTTTTCCCAGTAATCTCTTCCTCCAACATACAATGAGAAGCACATTCCTACTCCAACAGAGGACATCCCAACACAACAAAAAAAAGATCAGAGAGACCCATGCAGCCATAAAACAGAGGGCAGAAAGGTTGGAGCCCCCCTTGAAGGAGGTGGAATGTGATAAGAGAAAACTTCACTCCCTCCCCTGAAGACTGAAATCTGGGAACTTGGGCAGTCTCTGAGAGGGAAGGAAATGGGACAGGGAACTTTCATTCACAGGAACATCAAGGATTCCCCAAGGGCCCTGTATGCCTAGAGGAAAGCCCTCTACCAGGGTGAAAGCTTTCATGGGGGGTGACCTTATCAATCCAACATCCCAAGAGAGAAGATAGTGAGAGCAGAGGGAGAAAATCCCAAGAGCACACAGGAGGATGCACCCCTCCACTCACTCACTGAATGCCACCTCCAGCACCTGAGATCTTGGCTGAAGGCAGAAGGCTCAGAATACAAAGCTCTTGACCCTCACTGGGCAGCAATAGTTGGTTACTGTGACCAAATAACACCAGGATGTGAAAAAACAGAGCCACTCCCTCTAGCAGTATCAAACATTATATTAGATCTCCAGACCAGAGAGAAAATGACAAGTATCCAGAAATCAGTCCTGAGGACACAAAAATATATAATCTAAATGACACAGTATCCAAAATAGCTGTCACCACAAAACTCAACAAGTTAAAAGAGAATGTAGAGGAACAATTCAACGAATTCAGGAGCTATTTCACAAAAGTGATTGAAACCACTGAGAAGAATCAGTCAGAAATATTAGGGATGGAAGAAATAAAACAAATTTGGATTCCCTGAATGTTCAAATGGACATCATAGAGGAGCATATCAGGATAATCGATGATAGACATATTGAAGTGCTCCAGATAGAGGAGGAGAGAGAACTAAGACTAAAAATAAAAAAAGAATGTCTCCAAGAAATATCCCACTCAATTAGGAAAGGCAAAGTAAGAATTATAGATATTCAAGAAGAAGAAGAGAAGGAAAATGGAGTAGAATGCTTGTTCAAAGAAATAATGGCAGAGAACTTCCCAAACATAGGGAAGGAGATGGAAATCCATGTGGAGGAGGCTACCAGATTTCCTAAATATGTCAAAGTAGAAAGACCTACTGCAAGGCATATAGTAGTGAAACTGGCAAAAGTGAATGACAAAGAATACTAAGGGCAGCAAGACAGAAGAAAATAACCTACAAAGGAACCCCCATCAGGCTTTCAGTAGATTTCTCTGCATACACCTTACAGGCTAGGAGAGATTGGAATGACATATTCAAATTTTTGAAGGACAAAAGTTTTCAGCCAAGAATACTCTATCCAGTAACAATATCCTTCAGATATGATGGAGAAATAAAAACTTTCCTAAACAAACATAAGCTAAGGGAGTTCATAGCCACAAGACCCCCATCCCACAAGAAATCCTCAAGAAGGCCCTCATATCTGAAAAAAAAGGAAGAAAGGAGTTACAAAATATGGAGTAAGGAGATAAATAGGTAGACAGAATCAGAGCAAGATAGCAAATACTCAAGTATAGCCTTAAAGACAAAGGGAAAAAAACACCAAAAACAAAGATAATCCTCCGTTTAACCACAAACTCGTAGCACAAGATGGAATAAGATGTGAGGAAAAACAACTTAGGAGGGAAAGAGGAAAGGGACTGAATTGATTCTATCTAAGGAAATAAGAGGCCGTCAGAAAAGGGATTATCTTATCTATGAGATTTTTAATACAAACCTCACGGTAACCACTAAACAAGTAAGCAGAGCAAAGATACAAGTAATAAATAAGGAGAAAACACAGATTCACAATATAAAAAACTACATAACTCAATTTGTAGACAAAATTACACAGTACAAAAAACAAAAGAAAAGCAGGAGAACCACAAAATGAGTGACAAAGTGGCAGCATTAAGCCCTCACATATCCATAATAACCCTAAATGTAAATGGATTGAATTCTCTAATAAAAAGACACAGAATGGTGAGAAGGATTAAAGAACAATACCCAACAATATGCTGTGTCTAGGAAACACATCTCAGTTCCAATAACAAACAGGCTCAGGGTGAAGGGATGGAGGATGATACTCCAAGCTAATGGCATACAAAAGAAAGCAGGTGTTGCCATATTTATATCAAAAAAGTAGACTTCAAGATAAGACAGGTAAAGAAAGACAAAGGGGGTAGTATAAAATGATCAAAGGGACATTCCATCAAGAAGAAATAACACATAAATATCTATACACCCAACATAGGAGCACCAAAGTACATAAAGCAACTATTAACAGACCTAAAAGAAGACATTAATAACAACACAATAATAATAGGGGAGCTCAACACACCACTCCCTTCAAGGGATAGATCATCCAAGCAGAAAATCAACAAGGAAACAGTGGAATTAATGAAAAGCTAGACCAGTTGGACTTAATAGATATATATAGAACACTCTGTCAAAAAACAGCTGAATACACATTCTTCTCAAGTGCATGTGGAACATTCTCAAGGATAGCCCTTGCGTTGGGAAACAAGGAAAGCCTAAATAAATTTAAGAAGTGTGAAATAATAACAAGCATCATTTCTGATCACAATGCTGTAAAGCTGGAAATTAATTACAAGAAAAAAGTTGAGAAAGAGACAAAGATGTGGAGACCAAACAACATGCTATTGATCATTGAAGAAATTAAAGGAGAAGTCAAAAAACATCTGGAGAGACATTAAAATGAAAACATATCATACCAAATCGAATGGAACACAGCAAAAGCAGTATTAAGAGGAAAATTCATTACAATACAGGGTCACCCTAATAAACAGGAAAAATCCCAAGTAAGCAATCTCAAACTACACATAATTGAATTATAAAAAGAAGAATAAACAAAGCCCAAAGGCAAAAGGAAAGAAATAATAAAAATCAGAGGAGAAATAAATGAAATTGAAACAAAAAAGGCAGTAGAAAGGATCAATGAAGGAAGGTCTGGTTTTTTGATAAGATAAATAAAATTGACAAAATCCTAGCCAGATGTACAAAGAAAATGAAAAAAGGAGAGAAACCCAGATAAATAAAATTAGAAATGAAAGAGGAGAAATAAAAGTGGACACCACAGAAATACAATGGAGTATAAGAGAATACTATGAAAAACTATATGCCAACAACATGGACAATCTAGAGGAAATAGATAAATTCTTAGGCTCCTACAAGCTCCCAAAGATGAATCATGAAGAAATAGAGAATCTGAATAGACCAACACAAGTAACGAGATTTAAATAGTAATCAAAACCATCCCAAAGAATAAACGCCTAGGACCAGATGGCTTCCCTGGGGATTTCTACTAAACTTTCAGAGAAGATTTAATACCTATCCTTCTGAAGCTATTCCAAAAAAATTAGGGAGGGTGGAACGCTTCCTAACACATTCTATGAGGCCAACATCACTCTGATATCAAATCCTAGCAAGGACAACATGAAAAAAGAAAACTAAAGGCCAATATCACTGATGACCACAGATGCAAAAGTCCTCAAGAAAATATTGGCAACCTGAATACAGCAATACATCAAAAGGATCATACATCACGATCAAGTGGGATTTATACCAGGGACACATGGAAGGTTCAGCATCTGCAAATCAATCAATGTGATACATCACATTAACAAAATGAGGAACAAAACCCACATGATCATCTCAATAGATGCAGAGAAAGCATTTGACAAGATCCAACAGCCATTTGTGATAAAAACTCTTAAAACGGGGATAGAATGAAATTACCTCAACATTATAAAAGCCATGTATGACAAACCCACAGCCAAAATCATACTTAGTGGGGAAAAGCTGAACATCATCCCTCTGAGAACAGGAACAAGACAAGGATGCCCACTCTCACCACTCTTATTCAACATAGTACTGGAGGTTTTGGCCAGAGCAATTAGGCAAGAGAAAGGAATAAAGAGAATGCAAATAGGGAGTGCAGAAGTGAAACTCTCACTGTTTGCAGATGACATGATCTTATATATGGAAAAGCTTAAAGAATCCATTGGAAAACTATTATAAATAATTAGCAGCTATGGTAAAGTGGCAGGGTAAAAATTCAACTTACAAAAATCAGTTGCACTTCTGTACCCCAATAACGAACTTACAGAAAGAGAACTCAAGAATACAATTCCATTTACAATCACAACAAAGAGAATAAAGCACTTAGGAATAAATTTAACTAAGGAGGTGAAGGACTGATACAATGATAACTATAAGACATTATTGAAAGAAAAAGATAATGACATGAAGAGATGGAAAGAGATTCCATGCACATGGGTTGGAAGAGTAAACATATTTAAAATGTCCGTATTACCCAAAGCAATCTACAGATTCAATGCAATCCCAATCAGAATCCCAAGGACATTCTTCATGGAAATAGGACAAAGAATCCTAAGTTCATATGGGGCAACCAAAGACGCCAAATTGCTAAAGCAATATTGAGAAAAAATAACAAAGCTGGAGGCATCACAATCCCTGACTTCAAAATATACTACAAAGCCATATTGATCAAAACAGCATGGTGCAGGTACAAAAACAGACACACAGACCAATGGATCAGAACTGAAAGCCCAGAAATAAAACCACACATCTACAGTCAGCTAATCTTTGACTAAGGTCCCAAGAACATACAATGGAGAAATGACAGTCTCTTCAATAAATGGTGTTGGGAAAACTGGACAGCCACATACGAAAGAATGAAAGTACACCAGTGTCTCACACCATTCACAAAAATAAACTGAAAATGGATCAAAGACTTCAACATAAGTCCTGAAACTATAAAACTCCTGGAAGATAATATAGGTAGTATACACTCTTTGACATTGAACTTAAAGGGATCTTTTCGAATACCATGTCTTCTCAGACAATGAAAACAAAAGAAACCATAAAGAAGTGGGAGTTCATCAGACTAAAGAACTTCTGCAAAGCAAAAGAAACTAGGATCAAAACAAAAAGACAACCCACCAAATGGGAGAAAATATTTGCAAATAACATATCTGATAAGAGGTTAATCTCCATAATATATAAGGAACACATACAGCTGTACAACAAAAAACCAAACAGCCCACTCAATAAATGGGTAGAGGATATGAACAAACATTTCTCCAAAGATATACAGATGGCTAACAAACACATGAAAAGATGTTCAACATCATTAATCATCAGGGAAATGCAAATCAAAACTACTCTAAGATACCATCTTATGCCTGCTAAAATGGCTATAATCACTAACACTAAAAAGCAAATGTTGGAGAGGGTGTGGCGAGAAGGGAACACTCATACATTGCTGGTGGGAATGCAAACTGGTGCAGCCATTATGGAAAACAGTATAGAGATTCCTCAAAAAGCTAAAAATAGAATTACCCTATGACCTAGCTATCCCACTACTGGGTATCTACCCAAACAACTTGAAATCAACAATCCAAAGTAACATATTTACCCCTACGTTCATTGTAGCACTATTCACAATTGTCAAGACATGGAAACAGTCCAAGTGCCCACTGACTGATGATTAGATAAAGGAGATGTGATATATATAGAGAGAGAGAGATAAATAGATAGATAGATAGATAGAATGGAATACTACTCAGCCATCAAAAAAGACAAAATAATTCCATTTGCAACAATATGGATGGGCCTGGAGAGAATTATGCTAAGCAAAATAAGCAAGACTGAAAAAGACAAACACCAGCTGATTTCACTCATATGTGGAATATAAACAAGCACATGGACAAAGAAAACAGTTCAGTGGTTTCCAGGGGAAGAGGGGTGGGTGTGGGCACAGTGGGTGAAGGGGAGCACTTATGTGGTCACAGACAAGAAATGATGTGCAACTGAAATTTCACAGTGATGTAAACTATATGAATTCAAATTTTAAAAAATCATTAAAAAAAGAAATTGTAGAACTGTAATGGAAAAACTGATCCCCTCATAAAAGTCTTAACAGAAGATCAAAATTTGATATCATGAGACTGAGTAAATTGATGAGGAAAATTAGGATTTTTATGAATTTTTGTTTAAAATATTGCTGATTTTTTAAATATTTTGTTTTTCCCAGATTTGGGGAAATCTTTTTCTCTTTTCTTTTAAGGAACTATGTCTTATAGCATTTGTAAACAAAATTGAAACATTTATCTTTTTGCTCCTATCTGATCTCTCCATAATTTGGAAACTCTTAGTGAGTATTTTTATATTCATGACAATGTAGTTATTTGCATACGTTAAATAAGAATCTGTTCTCCTTATAATAGGACATAACTGGAAACACTGGTTATATTACCAGTGCTTTGACTGGAATGTCATGTTTGAGAGAAACATACATAAACTCAGATATGACAATACAGCTTTTGAGGAACAAAAGTTGACTTTAAGAAGGAAAGCCACTTGGAAATATTGGCCTGGTTCCTTGCTTACTGGGTTCTCAGTGACCTTAGCAGTTAAGTAAGGGATGTCACTTCCCTGGCAGGTGCAAGAGCATCAGGATATTTGGGGGACCTCAAGAGAAGAGATTAATTCACCAAAATCTGTAGGTACCACAAACAGAGTCTGATGACAAGTCATTAGCTTGACTTTACTGCCCTTGAGAGGCCTTTAAATGACAATCTGATATTCCTTATAAAAAGTTCCAGCAAAGTAGATTTAAAAGAGCCTATATGATTAGTTGCTATTCTTGATGAACTTATGTAAACAATTGGGCCAAGTTTAGTGAAACTAGACTTACTTTTCAAATCAATGAGTCTTAATTTGGCTATCTTTGGTAAAAATGAGGGTGATTTTAGAGAGAAAAATTATGTTTCAATAGAAACTATTTATGTATATTGGATTCTGGTTCTGTTAATTGTCCTCGAAGTTTTTGTTTTCTATCTGTCAACTGGATTGGATCCTGGAATTCTTCTAGTTTCCTCAGATATCCAGATCTCCACATCAACATTTTCCATTTTTTTCTGTTATTTTCATTTGAAATCATTAACAACTGAAACTACCCTTGTTCCTGAAGCCCTGCAAACTGAAGCTGGACAACTTGATATATGTAAGCCACTCAAAAGATACCTGAGCACCCAGTGACTTCATCAGAACTTCCTGCTTTGGGGGTTCATGGATGACCTAGTGAGTAAAAGTTACTGACAATTCTGATTACTATAATCTTTGTTGGTATTTGACTCTGTCATGATGTCTACTATTGTTGCAACTGATACATGAATTTACGGGATATGTTCCTACAATGCCTTATAAAACCCCTACTGAATAAAACACTAAAAGTCATTTTACCAGACAGATCAAGTTGTTCCATTCCATGGCCCTCTTAAGATGCCCCCATTCAGCAGGAAGTAGCCAGATTTGAGACAATGCCCTTAATCCCACAAGATTGTGGAATAAACAACTGACAGTGGGAGATTGAAACCAAGAACTAAGGTTAAAAAATATTCCCTAGAGCAAGAACTTTGAGGTAAGCTTTGCTAACTGCAGCTGTATATCATCAACTGTTGTTCAAAACTAACCAGATCATTCTGTCCTTCCTTAATATATGAGTGAGCTGTCTTTCTCAGAAATGCAGGGTCCAAATGCCAAGATTCAGTCTTCAAGGCCAAACACAGGGTGGTGGGAAGGTGCCAACCAGCAAGGCCACATGCTCCTCCTCCCCTACCTAAAACCCCAGTACATACTCTCCCTGCCCTATCTAAAAGCCTGGATAAAAACCCTTAGCCTTTTTCCTTTGAGGAGGTAGATCTGAGTTCTAACTCCCATCTCCTCATTTTTCTGCCTCTTTCCTTGCCACAAGCCTCGTGGTTCAATTTTTTTTCTTTATTGGCCCTACCATGAGACAAGTAAAAGAACTAGTATTTGGGTTCAGTAACAGGGGCAGGGAGTACATTGGCACTCTGTACTTTCTACTCAATTTTTCTGTAAACCTAAAGCTCCTCTAAAAAATAGTCTGTTAAAAAAGTAAAACAAAACAAAAAACTGTCAGAATTAAGTCTGTATTCCCTAAGCTCCTTTTCTGGCAGGTTGTCATCCTGCAGGCATGACAACTTGTATGGTCTTGAGTTGTTGTTAAGAGAAAGAATAACACATCGTGTCCAGTAATAGTCAGGGAGAATCCTGTATTTTCAGCATTTTCCAAGTAAGTCTGTATCACCCACCACACCTTTCATACTGACCATGACCCAGTAAGAAGCCTAGAGGAGATTTTTCCTTTCTGGGGTCAACAACTGCATTTGATCATTGAACTGTCTTACTAAGATGCGTGCACCAGAAGAAGGTGAGGTAAGTAGTCAGACCATCAGCGCAGTATTTAGTAGTTTCTGCCATAAAGGTACGTCATTATCAAACTACATCTGGTCAAGAAAGCTGAGCACACCACACAGATATGAAATGAAAGTAAAGCCAGACTTGGGCAAGGGAGACTTCAATGAGGGAGAGAAGGGAACCTATTGCAATAGGGAGAATGCTCCAACAATAGGATCTGCAAGCATCTAAAGAGCAGATAGAAGAGAGATTTTTCTTTTTTAGGCAAGAGTAAGCAAGGCTAGAAAGAACTGGGAGTGTCCAGTGGGATGAGTGGGAGGCCTGATGGACAATTGTTCAGGAAAAGTTTTTCCCTGAAGTCAGCCATTAAAGAGGGGTTGTTCTCTGTTCAGTGCTCAACATAGACCAACATTCAGAGACCTGAGAGAAGGAGAGATGTCTGACTAAATATTGAAAAAGTCAAGTTTGCAGGCATTTTGTCCATCTGCATTGGGCTGGGGGTCAAGCTATTCAGCTAATCATTAATGAGGCAACACATGGGCATTTCAAGAAGCTGTGTCTGCCTTGTCATAGTAAAACAAGAGGATATCCATGAGACTTAGCTGGATGATACAGGGAAGGGTAGTCCTTTGCAGTAGGCTGTTTCTTGCAACATAAAAGAGAGGGGGTTTCTTGATCATCACTGTCTTTCAGAAGCACAAGGATAAGGCAAGTTTCAATACCATCATAGATTACTTTAAGAATCAGGTCAGTATGGTAAGTCATATAATCCACAGCCAGAGTCAAGGTGATGAGAGAGCCCAGATAACCCTGGGAGGGGGCAGAGTGGGCCAGGGAACATGCTCCATGTCATGTGTTTTCCCCAGGGAAGAGGTGAATAGGCATCATTTGTCAGGGTCTGGCATGCAGCGGTAGCCTGTGTCAGAAACTCCAAGTCTTTCCCTTTGAGCTCAGCCTGTGGTGGGGGGCTTGTTTCCCTGTGCAGTACAGGGACAGACATAGGTGGCAACATGGTGATAGATAACGGTCTAGACTCTTTCAAGGAGCTGATTCCAGATGGTCTCCTGAGAGAATGAGGCCTTTCTGTGGGCATCTGCATGAGTGATCCATACAGTTTGACTGGAAACCACAATCCGCTTCCACAGTTCACAGTCCAGAAAGGGCTGTCCTTAACCTGCAACAGTCCAGGAGGCTAAGCAGAGCAAATATGCCTGCTTTCCATTTGACAGTGCTGGACAGCCACAGCATTCACCAAGAGGATTCAGCTAAGCTTAACATCAGTATACCAATCTCAGGCCTTTAGGGGGAACTCTGTGAATTGAGGATCCCATTGAGTCTGCTGTTTTGCTTCAGGCAGTGGAGCGGAAGATGAAGCTTCCTCCACAGGGAAGATTTTGCATGCTGCCTTCCTTTTATAGAGGCTCTGACCAGCAAAAATCCTTATCAGTTACAGAAACTGGTTCTGTCTCCAATACCATATGAGGTGTCCTCTGTCTCTTCTTAGGCACAGTTGGATATGAGATTTGGGTGAAATTCTAACTACTTAATGGTTATTTCAACCCTCATAATATCTTTCACTCTTCTGAACAAAAAAAATTACTCACAGTCTGTATCTTTACAGAATCAGTCTGTACCTTATATATAGTGTTGTTTCATGTGGATTTGTCTTGCCCTTCCTGAGAACAAACACAGATCATATATGCATTCTTATTATCTAGAGTTTTCAAATAAGCAGATGGTTCTTTGTAGATCACTAACCACTGATCATACGCACACAAAATTTAAAAGCTAGTTGAGAAATCAAAGCCTGAGGGAGGGCAGCCTTGGTCTTCTTGGTCTTTTTGTCACTTTATGACTTTCTGTTGTTCCCATCCAATAGCAATGACCATAGATTCTAATTCAAAAATTGAAGCTCTTGTCTTGACAAAAAGCATATTTTCACTTTGGGACTCAGAGGCAATTTGAGAGATAAGTCAGGGGAAATTCTAATGTATCCTTATGTTTTCTGGGGACAGTATGGTAATACAATTGAAATTGAGACTGTTCCCAACAGGGAACTTGCAATTTGTAATTGCTGAATAATATTTTTTAATGGAATTGGATAAAATAAAAATAGATAAAGTCGATCTGGGCTGTGGTCTATGGGTTTTTATTTTTACTGTCACCATAACCCAGGGTAGAGTGAGGCCCCTGAGAATGGGTGGTAATGGAAATACAGTTAGCTATGACATTCACTCTCAAAACTAGAGTTTCACAATGCAACTTTGCATTTCCAGCATTCCTTAATCATTTGTCTTTATGATTCTCATCTCAATGCTTTATTCCAGAGATTCTGGTTCCTGCTAACATTGTAGGTACAGAGACATGAGTAGTCCAGAGATTCTGGTTCCTGCTAACATTGTAGGTACAGAGACATGAGTAGTTCATAGATGGACGGAACCCAACTGATATCCAGGGCTCCAACACGCACAGATAGCTGGGAGAGGAGAGTTGGATTGTTAAGAAAATATCTTTCTTAGGAGGCATGTGTGAATATCTGCCAGCTGCTGAGCATGGGCATAATTGTGAGAAACTACCAGTTCTACCTGCCTCCAAGCAACATCTGAAGTGACTCCACTGTGTAGCTGAGCACTGTGATTCTGCCAAGAATAATGAATCCACTTAATCTCACTGGAGAGGAGGTTTGTGATTATGAACAATTTCCCCTGACATTTAGCCACCAAATTATGTCCACAAAAATACTTAAGAAGGTTGTTACCTACTACATAGTCCCTATCACAAAAATGTACTAGAACAATACGACCAAGAATAGTAAATCTGCAGAAAAGACCTAATAATGTTTCCATTAGTATAACACTCAAAAAAGGGGAGGCTTAAGGTCAACAATCTGATTTCACTTAGTTGAAATTCTTTTTATGACAGACTTTAAAATTCTCTTTTCTGTTCATTATATGTTTTTTCTTTTATAAGAAATTAACCATGATATGAATATGACAACTTAATTTTATGCTTTTTTGAGTACTATTCATCAAGACAATTCTAGATGTGATAAAATACTTGGAGGAAAATATCCTTTATATTCTTCTATGAATCACAATTTTATAAGTATTAATAATCTTTATGTTAATTCATTTAATGTTATCTGTCTTGTCATATTACAAGAGCATTCAAGCCAGCAGGTTAAACTATACCAGAGAGTATTCAAAATGCAAGGGTCTCCAGATAATAATTAACTAAGCCAATTCTAAATTATTTTCTTTTTTTAAGATTTTACCAATTTGTTCAGACATGAGGCATGACTGAGCACAATTTTGGGGATGAAAAATCAAATCACCTGAGCACGGGGAGGTTTATTATTTTTGAAGCAGCTGACCCATTGAGTGTGTAAATTTCAGTCTCCACTCTGTGTCATAGCAGAGATTAAATATCCCGGAGAGATAGTCATTAGAAGGCATCTTTTCTTGAGCTATTAAAACTAATTTGATTTTAGAAAAATTTTAGAGAGCTAAATCTGCAAATATTGCAATTTTGCCTATCCTGAATATTTCGTAAGTTTGCATTGATACAAAGAATTTGACTCCATGGCTAATGCTGTCACAATGCTCTTGACCATGCCAAAGGGTTTATAATGACACTATGAAATCTAAATTTCCTTGTAACAGTGTATTTTGGGAAGATGGTACTATGGAATGTGATCCCATGAATCTAGTTTAAATACTGTCACAATAATTGATCTACTCAGACACTGGGGAAACAAATAATAAAAATAAACTATTACCTTACTGCCAAAAAACCATAAAAATGTTATATATTTAAAATTATAATTATTGGATGCTCAATTATTTAATACCAATATTTTTTATTGACTTTATTTTAGACCTTTGTAAGTAGACCATGTAATAGATGACAATGGCTTGAGGAAAGAAAAGAAGCATGGAGATAAAACTACAGCTTTCTAGCCATTGTTATTCAACTAGTCATATTTTTTTCATTTTATACAACAAGACTTCTCTTCTGTGCACTTCTCACTGTTAGTACTTACCACTATAGAAGGTAGTCCACATGTTTCCTTCAGTAGAACAGCTCTTTGAAATCAGGGACTATAAGATATTTGTGACAGAGGCACTGTGGGATGGTGCAGTGGTCCCCCTAAATACACTTGTTCAAAGTCACCTGGAGATTATATATACTGAAAGATTATAGAATCCCAGCCCCTAACCTGCTGTGTAAGATGATACGGGGGTTGTGATGCAACAAGAAATATATATTTAGAGTGGTGTCATCAAGAGAACAGAGTATCAGACTCCAGTATCAAAATTGAAAAGGGAGAAGGAAAATTCCTGTTTTTTGATGACATTACAATATGTATAGAAAACCCTATAAACTTTACCAAAAAATTGTTAGACCTAATAAATGAATTCAGTAAAGTTTCTGGATACAAAATCAACATAGAAAAATCAGTTGCATTTCTATACACTAGCAGTGAACTAACTGAAAAAGAAAAAAGAAAATTTCATTTAAGATAGCATCAAAAACAATAAAGTCCTTTGGAATAAATTTAGCTAAGCTAATGGAAGATTTATACACTGAAAACTATAAGACATTGATGAAAGAAATTGAAGAAGACATAAATAAATGGAAAGCTATCCTGTGTTCGTAGATCAGAAGGGTTAATATTATTAAACGTCCATACTACCCAAAGCCACTATAGACTCAACGCAATCCCTATCAAAATTCCAATGCCATTTTACACAGAAATTGAAAAAAAAAGTCCTAAAATTCGTACAGAGCCACAAAAGACCCCAAATAGCCAAAGCAATCTTGAGAAAGGAAGAAAGCTGGAAAGATTATGCGTTTTTATTTCAAACTATATTACAAAGCCACAATAATCAAACTAGTATGGTACTGGCATTAAAACAGACACATGGACCAATGGAACGGAATCAGGAGCCCAGAAATAACCCCCCACATATATGGTCAACTAACATTTGACAAGGGAGCTAAGAACACTCAATGGGGAAAGGATAGTCTCTTCAATAAATGGTATGGGAAAACTGGATAATCACATGCAAAAGAATGAAATTGGGCCCCTATCTTTTACCACCCACAAAAGTTAACTAAAATGAATTACAGATGTAAACATAAGAATTGAACATGTCAAACTTCTAGAAGGAAACACAGATAAAAATATCCTTGACATCAGTCTTGGCAATGATTCTTTTGGCTAGGATAACAAAAGTACGAGCAATTAAACAAAAATCCACAAGTGGGACTACATCAAGCTAAAAAGTTTCTGCACAACAAAAGAAGCAATCAACAAAATGAAAAAGCAACCTATGGAATAGTAAAAAACAATTTCAAACCGTATATTTGATAAGGGGTTAATATTCAAAAAATAAAAACAACTTAATAGCAAAAAACCAAACAATTGGATTTGAAAAAGGGCAGAGCACCTAAACAGACATTTTTTGAAGAAAACATAAAAATGCCCAACAGGTATATGAAAAGGTGCCCAGTATCAGTAGTCATCAGAGAAATTCATATAAAAACCACAATGAGATATCACCTCACACCTGTTAGCACAGCTGTTACCAAAAAACAAGAGATAACAAATGCTGGAAAGGATCTGGAGAAAAATGAACCCTGCTGGGATAAATGAATGGATAAAGAAAATGTGATTGATATATATGATGGAATATTATTCAGCCATAAAAAAGAAGGAAATTCTGTCATTTAAAACAACGTAGATGGGCCTTAAGGACTTCATGCTAAGTGAAAAAAGTCAGACAGAGAAATAGATGCTGTATTATCTCACTTATATATGGAATCTAAAACCATGGAATTCACAGAAACAGACAGTAAAAAGGTGGTTGCCAGAGGCTGAGGGGTGGGAGAAATGGGGAGAGTCAAAGAGTACAAGTTTCAGTTATAAGATGAATAAGTCTAGGGATCTAGTGTACAGTGCAGCAACTATAATCAATAATACTATATCATATACTTGACTGTTGCTATGAGAGTGGAGCTTTAATGTTCTCATCATAACAACAACAAAATAGTAATTATGTGAAGTGAAGGATGTGTTAACTAACCTTATTGTGGTAAACATTTCACAATATACACTTGTATCCAATCATTACCTTGTACAGCTTAATCTCACAAAATGCTATATGTCAATTCTATCTCAGTAAAGGTGGGGAAAAAAATTAACCCACCAATATGATGCAAAAATTCTAATTAGTGTACTATATCACTAGCGTTTGCCTTCTAATGTACCCTGGAACAAGCATTACTTCAAATAACAGTAACTTGGGCTGTCCCCATGGCCTAGTGGTTAAGTTCAGTGCACTCTTCTTTGGTGGCCTGAGTTCAGTTCCTGGGTGTGGACCTACACCATTTGTTGGTGGTCATGCTGTGGTGGTGACCCACACACAAAAATAGAAGAAGATTGGCAAAGACGTTGGCTCAGAGTAAATCTTCCTCAAGTGAAAAAAGGAAGATTAGGGGCCGGCCAAGTGGTAGTGGTTAAATTTGTGTGCTCCATTTTTGACAGCCAAGGATTTGCAGGTTTGGATCCCTGGCATGGCCCTACATACCGCTCATCAAGTCATGCTGTGGTGGAATCCCAGATACAAAAAAAAAAAAAAGCGTACTTAAAAAAAAAAAGGAAGATTGGCAACAGATGATAGCTCAGGGCAAAACTTCCTCAGCAAGAAAACCCCACAAAAAACAAATAGCAGTAACTTGGATTAAATAACTGAGCAATATTGGTACATCAAGAGTGCACTGCAATTAAATAACATAGAAATATTTTAAAAAGAAAATAAATATATGCTTTGTCTTATCCCCAGTTCCTGACACAGAGTTTCTAAAATGCTTGGAACCTCTGGAGTGATGAGTGTCTTTTGTTTGCTAACAAGATGATTGGTGGCTGGGGGGCTCTAGGTTAACTTTGGGAAGGCTGCTGTTGCCAGAAGAGCTAACTGTGTGATTAGGTTTGGAACATTCAGCTCTCCCCCCAAAATCTCCTCCAGGAAGGGGAGAGGGACTACAGATTGAGGTAATTCAATCAATCATGCTTACATAATGGAACCTCCGTGAAAACACTAAACAACAGGTTCCAAGTTTCCAGTGAGTTAATACATTGAGGTATCGGGAGGGTGGCGTGCTCAGAGAGAGCATGGCAACTCCAGACTCCTTCCCCTATGCCTTGTCCTAGGCATCTCTTTTCTGAGTTGTATCATTTATAATAAACCAGTTTTAGTAAGTGAACCATTTTTTCTGAGTTCTTTGAGCCGTTCTAGCAAATATTCAAATTTGAGGGGAGGTCGTGGGAACTTCCGATTTATAAAGAAGTAAAGGAGTCCCAAGACTTGTGATTGGTGTCTGAAGTGGGAGCTGTCTTGGAGGACTGAGCCCTTAACCTGTGCAGTTTGCTCTAATTCCAGATAGTTAGTGTCAGAGTTGAATTGAATTGTGGACACTCAGCTGGTATCAGAGTTGGAGAATTGGTGTGGGGAAAAAACTCATGCATTTGGTGTCAGAAGTGTGGTGTGGAAAATAGGGGGTGAAGTGTGGGATTTGTGCTTTGAAGATCTCCCTTTGTGAGTCCTCTGAGAACCACAGATATAGTGGAATATGCATGAAAAAAAAAGTCTGTGTTTGAATCCTGCCTCGGTCTTTTACTATGTGCCCTTAGCCTTATTACTTATGTGCTCTGTGACTAGAAGCTGCAGAGAAACTTCGTGAAGTCACATAAAGAAGAACTAGGTCCTGATTTATTAATGGTTTCTGGTCTAATTTTTTGTCACTTGCTTGGAACTTTAAACACACTTTTCTCATGAAGGTTCGTGGTTGATTTATGGTTCCCAGTTGAATTACCTATTTAATTGATAGAGTAGCTATAGCACAGCCTGTTGCTAAAATTTGAGAGTGCTGAAGCCACAGTTCACACTCTCTGAATGCTCATGGGGTGCGATCAGGGCCACTGCCTATAGCTGTGCCAGCTGTTCACTGCATTGGACATCCAGTCAAGGACCCACAAGTGGACGTCCAGCCCTTGGCTTATGACCCCAGAAAAGCATCCTGGTCTGGGACCACCTCTGCTTGGAGGAAAGGAGAGTGCTTCCTTTCCTTTTTTATCAAAAGTGCAGGTTGCCAAATATTTGATCTTTGCAATCTATGTGAGAAATAGTATCTCAATGCAATTTTCATATGTATTTATCTTATTATTTAATCGAAAAATTGAGCATCTTTTCATATATTGAGGAACCATTTCTAATCTCATGTCTGTGATTGGTCATTACTTTTGCCTTGTTTTCTACTGGGTTATTGATCTTCATTGATTTTTAGGACTACCCCATGGGACAATTTTTATAGTCTTTTGCCTGAGATATAGGATTAAAATATTTTCCACATTTTCACTTTTCTCACTGAAATATTTTGTATTTCTCAAGTCTTCTCAATTTTTTACGGTGTTCCCCAACACCACCAGAATTGCTTCATTGTTATCTGAGGTCAAATCAATTAGTATTTTCTTTTACGGTTTCTGAGATTTCAGTTATATTTAAAAGAACCTTCCTCCCTCCAGGGTATGTGTTCAATCTGAGCCTTCTCTCTCTGGCTGCAGGGACCACTCAGATAAGAAGTGATTTCCTGGGGCTGGCCCAGTGGTGCAGTGGTTAAGTGCACACATTCCACTTTGGCGGCCCAGGGTTCACCGGTTCGGATCCCGGGTGGGGACATGGCACTGCTTGGCAAGCGGTGGTAGGAGTCCCACATATAAAGTAGAGGAAGATGGGCACGGATGTTAGCTCAGGGCCAGTCTTCCTCATCAAAAAGAGGAGGATTGGCAGCAAATGTTAGCTCAGGGCTAATCTTCCTCAAAAAAAAAAAAACAAAAAGAAGAAGCGGTTTCCTTCTGTTGGCTTTTGGGCTCAGGTCTGGGTGCTGGGACATCCTGGATCATGGGGATTTCACAGGTTCTGAAAAACAAAGGAGTATCACACATGTGACTGCAGCCTCCTGAGGCTCTGGTGGAACACCTGTCAGCAAGCCTTCAGTGTAGGAAGGATTCAGCCTCCCAATCCCTTTCCTCCTGGTCCTTTGAAGGTCATGTTGATTTAGCACAATGACACCAGTCAACAGCAAACTTCTTCCCCTTAGGGTTCTCAAAGCAGTAAACACCAAGCTCTTTCTGAGACTTCCCAGTATCGCACCATCATCCCTGGGCTCCTTGCTATGTCTCTAAACAGAGCTTGAGGTCCCATCTACACATGGTCAGCCTAGGCTTATCCGTAGCCTCCTGCACAGGAGAGGTTAGGGGCTAGAAGCTGGGAGTGGAGGAAACAGGAGTCAAATTCCATGCTAAATTCATAGATTAATTAGGGAGAAATAAGAGCTCTATCAGTTGAATCTTTCTCTCCAAAAACGTAGTCTGCCTTTTCATTTGTTTAAGTCTCCATTTTTGTCTCTTGGGCACATTTAGACTTTTCTTCCTATAGATCTTACACATCTGTTGTTTATCCCTAAGTATTTTATTTATCCTTAAGTAAGTTTATTTCTAAGTATTTTGTTACCTTTGTAGATATTGTAAATAAAGTATTTGCTTAAAATTTATTATATGATTGTCATGTTATTTGCAAAAGTTTTTGCTTGATTTTATTGGGATTTTAGAGTATGTTATTAATTTATTTGTAAATAATATGCAAGACTAAATAATATTGAATGTTGGCAAAAAACTTTATCTTGATTCTGACTTTAAAGAGATTGTTTCTAGTGTTTCCCCATTATGTACAATATTTAATAATCCATTATCAGATTTAAAAAGTTTCCAAATATTCGTGTTATTAAAAAATTCTAATTAAAGTAGATAGTAAATTTTAAAAATATATTTCAATGTGGAATTCTACATATTTTTCCTGTTGATTTAATAATATAGTAAATATTATTAATAGATTTTTAATATGGAAATATCTCATCTTTGAAATATAGCTTAGTTATTCTTGGTATTTTATTTTTTAAATTTGTTCTTGAATTCTATTTTCAATCTGCAATGTGTGTGCGTGTTTTCTTGTTGAATTTCCAGTTCATTATTATCCTAATTTCATTAAGAATTTAGAAAATATACTTTTAGTCCTCTAAAATAGTTTAAATAGCTTTAGAACCATCAGTTCCTAAAGATTTTGGTAGTGTTTCACTCTGCACCTGTATCTATTAAGACTTGGTGATGATATTTTAGATATGTGTGTGTGTGGTAGGGAAGAAGAGTTGGTTGGATTTATGACAATCATCTCCATTTCTTCCAAGTAGTTAACACATGTGCTTTATATTTTCCCATTATCCATTTTATTTAATTATTTTTGTACTGTACAGAATTGTTTTGTACTGCTAAATATTCCTTTACTTCTGTCCTCTATTTTACCAGATTTAACTAATATCATTTGTGCCTCAATTATAAAAAATAATGAAATTAGCATATTTATATCACCTCCCACATTGCCTTCCCCTACCTCTTCAAAATATTGATTTGGGATATTTACATTTACATGATATTCTCTAGCTCTCCATTTGTTTTAATCTAGTATATACAATTAATGAAATTCAGGGCTTACTGCCAGCCCCTGTATAGTCATGTGTTGTCTAACAAAAGGATATGTTCTGAGAAATGCATTGTTAGGCAATTTCATCATTATGCTAACATCACAGAATATACTTACGCAGAGCTTGATGGTATAGCCTACTACACACCTAGGCTATATGGTACTAATCTTATGCGACCACTTTTGTATATGCAGTCTGTCTTTGACCAAGATGTCATTATACAGTGCATAACAGCGCAGTTTTCCCATTTGTTCCCTAGTGGGCTGACATTTGTTCTATGGATGCATGAGATAGTCTCTATCTCTCTTTTTTAATACTATTGAATGTTTTGTGCCTCACTTTCACATTTGAATGACAGTTTAGATGGGTATAAAATTTGGGGAATCTTGTATCCTTCAATCCTTTGCTCATCTCTTTCAATATTCTAGTGAATGGGGTTGTGGAGAATATTTTTCCTCTTTTGAGCATAATAATGTTTTTGCCTGATTTCCAGCTATCTCTTTCTTTATTTTTGATGTTAAGAAATTTTACTTCAACATGTCCTATTGTAGAACACTTGGTATAATTTTTCCTGGAAGAGATTATTTCCTTTAAATCTGTTGATTCATGTCTTTGTATCATTTCCTTTAAATCTGATGTTTCATGTATTTGTTTATTGCTTGAAAGTTTTATTGAGTTATATCTTCCAACAATTTTCTGTTCCATTATTTATGATTTATTTTTTTTAGTAGAGGGATCCAATAATGTACATTTTTAGTCTCCTTTGCTTCTCTTGCTTCTGTATTATTTTCTCTCTGATTATTTAGCTTTTCACTTGTGTTCTATTTTGTTCACTCTAATCGTGCCCATCTTCTTTGTTTTCTGTGGTGTTTATACTCTATTATTCACAGCTTTCAATTTTGTCTTTATTTCTGTGATCACTTTTTGCTTCCAGTTTTCCCTGAGTTCTGCCAACTCTTATTTTATTTTTTTGTGTGGTTTTGCCATTTCTTTTCTGTCTTTTTGATATTTTTTGAAAGAGGTTTTTTTTTCAAATTGTTGGTTTTAACAAAATTTATTGCAAATGGCTTATCAAATTATTATCTGCTTCAATGGCAATGGATTTGCTTCAATGACATTTCTTTTTTCTGGTGAGTGTTCTTTGTTCATCATTCTCATGTTCCAGTTCCTTTCTCTCTCTTTTTTTTTAATTCTCATAATTTTAATAGATATTGTGGCATTTCCTTTTTTGACAATTCATCTTTGAATGAGGTAAGTTTTTCATGGGTTATAGGTGTTCTCTTTTAACGTTTGATTCTCCATAGCTAATGGAAATAGACAGCTCTGTAATGCCCTTCACCTTTCTCATCAGGACAAACAGATGATTCCTTCAAACATGAATTGACTATGTGATTGTTTACATGCATCCTAATCTTCCTCTGCTTCTTGGAGCCAAAGTATGTCCAAAAGAATACCCTGTTCTGATTTTTACAAACAAGAGATGTTGAGTTTTCACTTTAGTGTATATCCCTCTTCTTGGGGGTAAACTTCATCAGTTTGTTCCAAAATCTATGATGCAGTTGTCACATCTTTCCATACTATACATACGACCTTTCCAATTTTTTTCAGGATTTCAAGTATTTTCTAGTTTTTTTAAAAAGCCTTCTTGTTTTATTATATTTTTTTAGTTGTTTCCAAGAGAAGAAAGCAATTCATGACCATGTCTTAAGCATCATTGGAAAATAGAATTAATTCTTTAGTAACATCAGATTTTTAAAAACACGTCTTAAAAATAAGGATAGATTTAATTCCTATAAAGAACAGAATATATAATTTAGTCTTGCAGGGGAGAGATAATTAAAATGTTATTTTGACACTAGCTCTTTCATATTTTATTACCAATCTCTCTTCTCAGCAAAAAGGTACATTTTTGAGTAAGTTCATTTTTCACAAAGATCTCATTAAGAGAGAGTAGATTCCTGGACACAAAGAGAAGCACCAAATATTTTTTTGTGATGTACTGTGCCCTGTGTAATAATATTAACATTCTAAGGACACCAACAAATTTAATCTAAATCCACAGAGATGTTGCCAAGGCAATTTCCCATTATTATACCTATGAAAAGAGGTGGTAGCTTCCATGGAAAAGAGGATGATTTTGAAATCTGAATCTTTTTGTTGATCTACAGAGAAATTATCACTGGGAAAAAAATGCATTCATGAACTTTTAAATAAAACTACTAATAAGTGTAATCTTTGTTTTGATGTTTCATGGGGTGGTGATGAGAAGAAAATAGATGTGAGATAAAGACATTTAACTGAAGTTGCACTGATTGTAAGAAGGACAAACTCTCCACCACAATATAAATTATGCTTCTGTTTCAGAGATAATCAAAATTACTTATTACATTTTTCTCTGAAAGTTAAGCATTACCTTAAACTAATATGGAAATAATTTTTGGTTTTATTGGCCATTAAAATGTTAGGCTTAAACCTGATGCATTTGTACAATTCAATACACAATGTATAATTAATTCAAATTATTCTCAACCAATAAGATATATTATTGCCAAAAAATAATTTGGTTGAGTTATGCAGATAAAGTCCAAATGAACATACTATAGCCACATCAGTTGATATGTTACTGGATATGATGATATCTGGAAAAAAAAATGGCTAGAAAATGGGTAAATATACAGCTGGAATACATCTATTAAAAGCAAGCAGGTACATTGCCTTGTCTTGGCATTCCAGTCTAGGTGCCTCTTTATTGAACTATAGCCTTGTCATAGTTAAGGGTTGTTAAGCTATTAATATGGCATTTGCTGAGGTCAACAGAAATTTGTTTTATTTTTAATAAATGGTTCCATCACTTGTTTTTTGCTTTGCTTGAATATATTTAAGGAACGTCAAATGAAAAATTGGCTAATTAACAAGATTCTTTGGTCCAAAGAGTTAAGTAATAACTTTTGATTACAACCATCTCAATGTGGTCAGTAAGTCTGTTCTTTTGGGCAAAAAAATAACATATATCTGTTTCTCTATATATCTCTATATCTATATCTGTATATTTACAATCTTGGTGAGCTGATCTGACTATATTTATAAAATGAGACACTGCATGTAAACTCCAAGCATTCAGGTCCTTAATCCCTGTTTAAATTTGTATTGCACAGTTTCTCTTGAAGAAGTTTTGGTTTGAGTTGTACCAGTTCCACCCCACTGCTATTTCTTGTTGTCCACATATATTCTTGGCCTTGCGCATTTTCTCACTCTGCTTTCAGATAACACACCCTAGGATTTAAGGTAGATGAGCAAATACATTCATTCATCCCACAAATGTTTATCGAGAGCCAGTCCTTGGGTGATATATCAGGAAAGAAGAATGGAAAAAGTCCTATTTTAGTCATTCTGTTGTGAAGCATTTAGTGCAGGTGGTTTAACATTTTTCCTTAGTAGAATGAAAAGAATGAGGCAAAATTTATCATATATTCAGGAATCATGCCTATTCTCCTGATTTTGACTAAATTCTGAAGATGTTATGGTTTGCAATGTTGCTGTTGCTCAGAACTGAATACTCTCTAAGATAAAGTCTTAATCATAAATTCCGCTCATCTCTTCTCAGGAAATAACCAGGTAGATTCCAGCATAACATCTAATACTTTCCCTGTTATATCAATATTAAATAGTTTAATCAAATATTTTTCTGAAAGTATTTCATTGAATAAAGAACAAATACAATTTTTTTCTTCATAGAAGGGAGAAGAGCTAAAAATGTCCTTTCCAGAAAGTAGGTTTAAGCTGAGATAAGAAATTACCAGTAAAAGTGAAAGCCATGTGGAAAAGTGACCTTTTTTGTCTATTTGTGAAAAGCCCCAGCTAACATCATAATCAGTGGGGGAAAACTGAAAACTTTTCCTCTACAATCCAGTACACAGCAAGGATGTCCATTCTCATTATTTCTATTCAACACAGTACTGGAGTAGTAGCAAGAGCAATCAGACAAGAAAAACAAATAAAAGGCATCCAAATAAGAAAGTGAGAAGTAAAATTATCTCTGTTTACAGGTGGCACAATCCTATATAGAGAAAACTCTAATAACTCCACAAAAAAACCTGTTAGAATTAATAAATGAATTTAACAAAGTTTCAGGATACAAAATCAACATAGAAAAATCTATTGCATTTCTATATGTTAATGAACTATCTGAAAAAAGAATGTGAGAAAACAATCCTATTTACAACAGCATCAAAAAGAATAAAACACTTAAAAATAAATTTAACCAAAGAGATAAAAAATCTGTACTCTGAAAACTAGAAAATATTCATGAAAGAAATTGAAGACACAAAAAAATGGAAAAGCATTCCATGTTCATGGATTGGAAGAATTAATATTGTTAAAATGTCCATACTACCCAAAGCAATCTATAAATTCAATGCAATCCTTATCTGATGCCAATGGCATTTTTCACAGAAATAGATAAAACAACCCCAAAATGTGTGTGGAACCACAAAGTACCCTGAGTAGCCAAAGCACTCTTGAGAAAGAACAAAATTGGAGACATCACATTTCCTGATTTCAAATGATATTACAAAGCTATAGTAATCAAAACAATCTGGTATTGGCATAAAAATAAGCACATTGACCAATGGAACAGAGCTAAAAGCCTAAAAATACACCCATGCATATGTAGTCAATTGATTTTGACAAGGATACCAAAAATACACAAGAAAGGATAGTCTCTTCAATAAATGATGTTGGGAAAACTGGATAATTCCACGCAAGAAAATGGAACTGAACTCTTACCTTATACCACAAAAAAAAATCAACTCAAAATAGATCAAAATCTCAAATGTAAGACCTGAAACTGTCAAAATCCTAGAAGAAAAGAAGGATAAAAAGTTCTGTGACACTAGCCTTGGCAATGACTTTTTGGATATGATACCAAAAGCACAAGCAACAAAAGCAAAAATCAACAAATGGGACTGCATTAAACTAGAAAGCTTCTGCACAGCAAAGAAAATAATAAAACGGAAAGGAAAGCAGTGGATTGGGAGAAGATATTTGCAAATCATATATCTGATCAGGGGTTAATATCAAAAATGTATAAGGAACTCATTCAACTCAATAACAAAGAACAAGCAACTCCATTGAACCACGGGCAAAGGATCTTATCAGACATTTTTCCAAAGAAGGCATACAAATGGACAAGAGGCATGTGAAAAGATGCCCAACATGACTAATCAGGGAAATGCAAATGAAAACCACAATGAGATATCACCTCACACCTGTTAGGAAGACTGTTTTCAAACAGATAAAAGATAAGAGATAAGTGTTGGCAAGGATGTGGAGAAAAGGGAACTCTGGTGCACAGTTGATGGGAGTGTAAATTGGTACAATCATGGAAAACAGTATGGACATTCTTCAAAAAGTCAAAAACATCTTTTCTGTCTGGCAGCAGCCATCAGCTAAGCCAAGATGAGTGTTTATACATACATCCTGGAGCTATGGAAGAAGAAGCAGTCCATGTAATGGGCTTTCTTCTCAGGGTGCGCTGCTGGCAGTACCACCAGCTTTCTGTGCTCCACAGGACCCCCACAAAGCCAGCTGATAAAGTGTGCACACTGGGATACCAGGCCAAGCAAGGTTATGTCACATATCTCATACATGTGCACCAACAGTGGCCGCAAAACGCCCAGTTCCTAAGAGTGCGTCGTAACAGTGCAACCTACTGCAAGCCTGTCCATCATGGTGATAACCAGCTACAGTTTGCTCAAAGCCTCCAGTCTGTCGCCAAGGAGTGCTCTGAATGCCACCGTGGAGCTCTGAGAATCCTGAATTCTTAGTTGATTGGTGAAGGTTCCACTTAGAAAGTCAGACCCCTTTTGAGGAATTCCAAAGAGCCTTTTATAACATAGTTGAAGTGCTAAGTCAAAAGAGTATCTGAAATTTAGTTTGAAAGATGCTGACAAGTTTTTCTTCTAAAAGATTGTACTGATTTATCCTCTAACCAAAAATATATGTAAATTTCTGTTTATCCACTTTTTGGCTAAGAACATGTATTTTAAAAATACTTCCTTTAGCATTATTGAATTATAATTGATACACAAAAAACTGCATATATTTAATATGTACAGTTTGATGAGTTTAGACATATGCATACACCTGTGATACCATTGCCATGATCACCGCAGTCATGGAAATAAATATATCCATTAACCTCCAAAAGATTCTTTGTGTCCCTTTGCTTTTTGTGTGTGATAAGAACACTCAACGTGAGCTCTACGCTCTTAACAAGTTTTGAAGTGCATAATGCCATATTGTTAACTATAGGTGCCATGTTGTACAGCAGATCTCTAGAACTTATTCATCATGTATAACTGAAATTTTATACCTATTGTACATCAATTCTCCATTTCCCCCACTTCCGCTCTGCTGGCAACCACCAATCTATTTTCTGCTTCTATGTTTTTCCTTCTATTATTTTAGATAGATCAAATAAGTGGAATCATGCAGTATTTGTCTTCCTGTGACTGACATTTCACTTAGCATGTCTTCTAAGTCCATCCATGTTGTTTCAAATGGTAGAATTTTCTTCATTTTTAATATTCCATTGTATGTATACACCTCATTTTCTTTATCCACTTGTCTGTTAATGGACACTGGATTGTTTCCACATCTTGACTATTGTAAATAATGCTTCAGTAAACATTTCTGCCAATATTATAGGTTAAAGTGGTAATTCAGTGTTAATTAAATTACAATTTTTTAATGGCCTCTTTTCAAATGCTTATAAGTCACTTATATTTATTTTTGTGTAAGCTCTTCATTCCTTTGTCTACTTTTTAAATTGAGTCATTTGTCTATCTCTTAATTTTTCTATGAATATTTTATATTAAAAATAAGTATGTTCTGGGGCCAGCCTGGTGGCACAGCAGTTAAGTTCACTTGTTTCACTTCGGCGGCTCATGGTTCACCGGTTTGGATCCCAGGTACGGACGTGTATGCTGATTGTCAAGCCATGCTGTGGCAGGCGTCCCACATATGAAGTAGAGGGAGATGGGCATGGATGTTAGCTCAGAGCCAGTCTTAGTCAAAAAGAGGACGATTGGCAGCAGATGTTTGCTCAGGGCTAATCTCTTTCTCTCTCAAAAAAAAAGAAGTATGTCCTCAGAAATATTACAAATAATTTTCTGTTGATTATTTTACTTTACTTTTTATGCCAAATTTTTCATTCTCTAGATTTTCAGTTGCTTTATAAATGGCTTCTGTATTTTGTGTCTTGCATAGAAGAGCCTTCTTGTCTCTAAGTTCATGAAAATAATTTCCCTCACATTATCTCACAGTTTTTTGTTTTTATCTTTAATTTAAATCATTGATCCATTTGGAATCGATTTTGGTGGACTTTTAGCACTTTATTGAATGATCTAGTTTCTCCCCTTTACATTAAGCATCACATTTATTACACCCTAAATTGCCACATGGTTTTTAGTACATTTCTAAGCTTTGTATTTATTTCACTGATTTATTTATCAATATGTAAAGATCAAAATGATTTTGCATGGTAGATAGAATAATGTTCCCCCAAAATGTCCATATCTTAATTCCCAGCATCTGTGGATCTGTTACTTATATGGCAAAAGACATTTTGCAGATGTGATTAAGTTGAAGATTTTGAGATGGGGAGATTTACCTGGATGATGCAGGTGGGCCCACTGTGATCACAAGGGTTCTTATAAGGAAAAGAGGGAGGTAGGAGCATCAGAGTCATAGAAGGAGATGACAGAGCAGAAATCAAAGAGGGAGGAGATTGGAAGATGCTTTGCTGCTGGCTTTGAGAAGGGGGAAAGGGTCACAAGCCAACAAATGCAGGCAACCTCTAGAAACTCGAAAAGGCAAGAAAACAGATTCATCCCTACAGCCTCCAAAAGGCTGGAGGCCCATTTTGGGCTTTTGACACCCAGAACTGTAAGACAATAAATTTATATTGTTTTAAGTCACTAAGTTTGGGTAATTTGTAATAACAGCAATAGGAAATTGATATATTTCACTACAGGTTTTGACAAATGTTAGTATCTATTGGCATTAATCCTCTCGTAGCTCTTCTATTTAAGGAGTTTTATGCCTCTTCTTGCATGTTTATTTTTTCAAATAAACTTTAAAAACAGCTTGCTGAGTTCCAAAAAAACCTAACACCATTTTATTGGTGTCACCTTAAATTTGTTGATTGATTTAGGAAGAATTATTTTTTATAAAATCAAATATCAAAGTCCTAACGAACTTGTGGATGAATTTGTCAGTGAGCCGCAGATCATTCAGTACTTGGAAGTTATACGGGCAACACTCAGTTATCAACATAGTCATAAAATGGAAATTGATTCCCTAATAAGGCGTAAACAAGGTTTCTGGAACAGAAAGAAAAAAAGTTTCTAGGACAGAGAAAAGGTTTCTGGAAGAAGGAATTCTGCTTCAAGACTATAAAAGAGAAAAAAATCTGTTCAAGTTTCCAGGTTGCTGGCCTGCCCTATTAATGTTAGATTGGCCAGCGCTCACAATACCATGAGGTGATTCCTTAAAATAAATAAATAGATAAATATATGCACACACATACACACATGTGAAATATACATATTTCACTAGACAAACAGAAGCAGTAGGATATCTGTATCTGTACAAGGAGTAAAATTCTGGGTTTGAGTCCTTGCTGTCTACTCTTGCTGGGGAATCTATATAGATATCCTATTCTGTTTATCTGGAGAATGCTGGCTGATACAAGTATTAATGCAAACTCAAGCGAAAAACAAAATATATGCATTCAATACATTAAAATTGTATATATGCATTGTTATGTCTGTGAAGAAACTAAGACAGATCAAGAGAGAGTTTAAGTGGTCAACTGTCAGATTAATTTTTTCCAGGTGTATAAATACATAAGACTAAAAGCAGTGTTTGCTGGAGTTTAAGTTGTTGTGGCCATTGCTACAATGGTTTCTCTCAAATTACAATGTTTGAAAGACTTTGAAGAAGAGGCTTTGGAAGAAGAAAATAGATGGCAAGTAAAGAAGTCTTTGTGTATTACGCATGTGGTTAGTCATTGAGAAGGCATAACTTAGGAGGAAAGTTCAGGAGTTAAAAACATGAATAATCTTTTTTCTAAGCACAAGAGAGGGGAAACTCATGCAAAGAGAATCACAGAAATGTTATAGCTGGAAAGGAAGTGGAAGATCATCTAGTCCAAACCTGGGTTTTACTGAAAATAAAACTCAACAGACAACTTGTCCAGGATCTCCCAGAAAGAAGATGACAGCATGGACTCAAATGCAAGGTTTCACTCCACACACAGACCTGTGTGCCTGGGTATTTCTCACCTCCTGCTACTGCCTATGCCAAGTCACTGAAAAAATTTCATTTGCACAAAAGGCTTTTAGACTCATCTCTATCTGCTAATGGTCAACAGTGGGATAACAACTACTGCTGGGTAAAGTATTTGCTTCAGAGAATAATCACCTTAATTCTTCCCACCTAAATAGTCTATCTAAAGATAGCCAGGTCTCTTTGCATATATAAAAAACCATTGTCTTTTATTTAATCCAAATGAAAAGTGGGCCAGTTATCTCATTATAATCTGTTGATAGTAGTGATATTTTCTCTTCTGAATAGGACATTGTGTAGTTTTTCCAAAGGCCTACCCCAGGGTGATGGCAACCAATGTATCCATCCATTTCCCTATTAATTTGCCAACATACAGGGATGAAATCAATGAACTCTAGTCCAGGATATTCCCACAAATCTTTAGTGATAACAAGTGGAGTGCCAGGAAGATTTAGGACCTCAGCTCGAAACTAAACTCACCATTTATAATGTATTGAACCAGAATCACATATATTATATTCTATTATAGCAGAATTCGAAAAAAAAAAGAAGATGATAATTGCAAAGTCTCCAATGTCTAAGAAAATATAACCTAAGAAAATGAAAACTACATGATAAAGTTGGAAATAACTTTTGTGACTATGTCACCATGTAGTGGGAAAATTTCATAGGAAAAATTCCTGAAGATTACTTTGACAAATTAATTTGACAATTAGCCACTTAAACTCTTTCTTGATCTGTCTTGGTTTCTTCACAGACATATCAATCATATTACACAGTCTTAATGTATTGAATATATGCATTTTGTTTTTCATTTGAGTTTACATTAATACTTGTATCAGTCAGCATTCTCCAGAGACATAGAACCAATAGGATATATATAATACATATAGATTCCATTCATACATGTATTTATTTATATGTGTATATCCTATTGCTTCTATGTCTCTGGAGAAATGTGTATATCTTATATCACATACACATATGAGAAAGAGAGAGATTTATTTTAAGGGATCAGCTCACACAGTTGTGGGGGCTGGCAAGTATAAATTGATAGGGCAAGCTGGCAAGCTATAAACTCAGGCAGAATTTTTCTATTTTAGTCTTGAAGTAGAATTCCTTCTTCCAGAAACTTCAGTTTTTGCACCTAAGGCCTTCAGCTGATTGGCTGGAGCCCATCCCTATCATGGATGGCAATTTCCTTAAAGTCAAGTGATTGTAGATAGTAATCACATGTACAAAATATCTTCTCAGCAACTTTTAGCCTAGTGTTTGACCAACAACTAGTCTCCATAGCCTAGCCAAAGTGACACACAAAATTAACCACCACACTGCTGATATGTAAATTAAGTTACCTTAATCATCATTTTTTAGCAAAATAGAATTGAAGGAGTTCAACAGTATGCAGCTATGAAAGAAGCTGAAGGTACAATCAAAGCAAGATTAACTTTTGAGTGATTATTCTTGAAGATCATTTACGTAAGTGAAACGTACTGAACAGTGATGCAATTAATCATGTTTCCATTATGTAATATGTCCAATTTTGTGGAAATCGGTCATCAATATGTCATAGATGTTAACTAATCACAGAATGAGCTTGAGTATAACTCATAGCCCTGGGTGAAATGGAGATCTGGCACTATCTAAGTAATTTAACTAAGGATAGCAATACTTTATAATTTACTTACCTGTGAGAAAAGTTATATAAATGTGTGTAGTCCAATGTCAACCAACTAGCAAATGTCAATAAACACCAACAAACTAGTGCATTATAGATAAGCTTGATAGCAGTCTTTGTGGGCCATGGAAGCCAATGGAATAATATGCTTCTGATTGCTACAAGGTCAACAAAGAAGTTAAAATTTCACAGCTTGAATGGATAACAGACAGCATGTTGTTAAATTCTCTCATTTTTTAACCCAGAAAACTGAGGTTTTTAAAATAATACCCACATCATCAGACCAAAGTCCAATGCTCTTTCTGTTATACTTCAATACTTTTCACTATTTGTTGGTAGTCTGATCAAATTCCCTTTGTGTGTGCTAAGAATTCTTTGATAAAGACAGTGGAATTAGCCATTAAGAACTTGACAAGACAGATCAAATCTTCCATTATACATCTGAAATTAACAATAACATAAGCATAAGTCATCTCCATTTCCTCCACTGGGCTTCTCTATTAGCTAATACACATGGAGCTTAATCCTTTTGGCTAAAACTGCTAACGCCATGGATATAGAATTACATTAGTGACAAATGACAGTATTTTTTTTTTTACTTAAAACTAAACACACCTGTATTTATTATCTCTCAGTGTCCATGAGCTAGCAGCCTGGGTAGAACATAGCTGTGTCCTCTACAACTCACAAGGCTGGAAACAAAGTGTTATCTGAATCATGTTTTCATCTGGAGGCTCAGCTGGGGATGATTCCACTTCCAAGCTCATCTAGTTGTTGGCAGAACTGATTTTCTTAGGCTCGTAGAACTCAAGACAGCTTTCTTCTTTGAGACAAGCAGGTGTTAAATTCTGATCTCAGAGAAAGTCCAGTCTCTCATCTTAGGACCTTCATCTGATTAAGTCAGAGCCACTCAGGATACTCTCCTTTTTTATTAACTCATAAATCAATAAACTTAAAATCTTTTTTTTTTGAATCACAGTAACATGAGTTTATAACATTATATAAACTTCAGGTGTACATCATTATATATTTTTATTTCTGTGTAGGTTATATCACGTTCACCACCCAAAGACAAATTACAATCTATCACCGCACACATGTGCTTAATCACCTCTTTCCCCCTCCTTCCTCCTCCCTTCCACTCTGGTAACCACCAATCCAATCTCTATGTGTTTGTTTGTCACTGTTTTCATCTTCTACTTATGAGTGAGATCATATGGTATTTGACTTTCTCCCTCTGACTTATTCTGCTTAGCATAATATCCTCAGGATCCATCCATGTTGTCACAAATGGCTGGATCTCACCATTTCTTATGGTTGAGTAGTATTCTATTGTGTATATATAGCACATCTTCTTTATCCATTCATCCCTTGATGGGCATCTAGGTTGCTTCTGAGTCTTGGCTATTGTGAATAATGCTGCAGTGAACATAGAGGTGCAGGTATCTTTACGCATTCGTGTTTTCATGTTCTTTGGAAAAATACCCAGCAGTGGAATAGCTGGATCATATGGTAGTTCTATTCTTAATTTTCTCCATACTGCTTTCCATAGTGGCTGCACCAGTTAGCACTGCCACCAACAGTGTATGAGGCTTCCCTTCTCTTCACAGCCACTCCAGCACTTATTGTTTCCTGACTTGTCAATTATAGCCATTCTGACAGGAGTGACATGATATCTCATTGTACTTTTGACTTGCATTTCCCTGATAGTTAATGTTGAACATCTTTTCATCTGCCTGTTGGCCAACTGTGTATCTTCTTAGGAGAAATGTCTGTTCAGGTCTTTTGCCCATTTTTTAATTGGTTTGTTAGTTTTTTGTTGTTGAGACGTATGAGTTCTTTGTATATTTTGGATATTAACCCCTTATCAGATATATGGTTTGCAAATATCTTCTCCCAGTTATTAGGTTGTCTTTTTGTCTTGTTGATGGTTTCCTTTCTGTGCATAAGGTTTTCATTTTGATGTAGTCCCATTTGTTTATTTTTTTCTATTGTTTCCGTTGCCTGGTCAGACATGGGACTTGAAAATAAGCTGCTAAGACCAATGTCAAAGAGTGTACTGCCGATGTTTTTTTCTAGAAGTTTAGTGGTTCAGGTCTTACATTCAAGTCTTTAATCCATTTTGAGTCAATTTTCATGTATGGTGTAAGATAATGGTCTACTTTCTTTCTTTTGAATGTGGCTGTTCAGTTTTCCCGACACCATTTATTGAAGAGACTTTCTTTTCTCCATTGTATGTTCATGTCTCCCTTGTTAAAAATTAGCTGTCCATAGATGTGTGGGTTTATTTCTGGGCTCTCGATTCTGTTCCATCGATCTGTGTATCAGTTTTTGTGCCACTACCGTGACATTTTGGTTGCTATAGTTTTGTAGTATGTTTTGAAATCAGAGAGTGTGATAACTCCAGCTGTGTTCTTTTCTCTCAGGATTCCTTTGGCTATTCAGGGTCTTTGTTGTTCCATCTAAATTTTAGGATTCTTTGTTCTATTTCTGTGAAAAATGTTGTTGGAACTTTGATAGGGATTGCCTTGAATCTTTAGATTGCTTTAGGAAGTCTGGACATTTTAATTATGTTAGTTCTTCCAATCCAAGAGCACAGAATATCTTTCCATTTCTTTGTGTATTCCTCAGTTTCTTTCAACAATGTTTTATAATTCTCAGCGTACAAGTCTTTCACCTCTTTGCTTAAATTTATTCCTAGTTATTTTATTCTTTTTGTTGTGACTATAAATGGCATTTTTTCTTAATTTCTCTTTCTGCTACTTTGTTGTTAATGTATAAAAACTGACTTTTATGTTGATTTTATATGCTGCAACTTGGACATATTCATTTGTTATTTCTAAAAGTTTTTTGGTTGATTATTTCGGTTTTTCTGTATATAAAATCATGTCATTTGCAATTAGCGACAGTTTTACTTCTTCCTGTCCAGGTTGCATGTCTTTTATTCCTTTTTATTGCCTCATTGCTCTAGCTGAGACTTCCAATACTATATTAAATAACAGTGGTGAAAGTGGGCATCCTTGTCTGTCTCCTGTTCTTAGAGGGACAGCTTTCAGTTTTTCTCCATTGAGAATGATATCAGCTGTGGGTTTATCATATATGGCCTTTATTATGTTGAGCTACTTTCCTTCTATAGCCATTTTATTCAGAATTTTTTTCATAAATGGATGCTGTATCTTGTCAAATGCTTTCTCTGCATCTATTGATATGATCATGTGATTTTTATTTTTCATTTTGTTAATGTGGTGTATCACGTTGATTGATTTGCGGTTGTTGAGCCCTCCCTGTACCCCTGGAAGAAATCCCACTTGATCATGGTGTGTGATCTTTTCAATGTATTCTTGTATTCAATTTGCTGGTATTTTGTTGAGGATTTTTGCTTAGATGTTCATCAATGATATTGCCCTATAATTTTCTTTGTTTGTGTTGAACTTGCCTGGCTTTGGTGTTAGAGTAATGTTGGCTTTGTGGAATGAGTTAGGGAGCTTCCTCTGCTCTTCAATTTTTCTAGATTATCCAATTTGTTGGCATATAGCTTTTCATAGTATTCTCTTATAGTCTTTTGTATTTCTGAGGTGTCTATTATAATTTCTCCTCTTTCATTTCTGATTTTATTATTTGAACCTTCTCTCTTTTTTTTTGTTGGGGAATCTAGCTAAGCGTTTGTCAATTTTGTTTATCTTTTCAAAAAACCGGTTCTTGGTTTCATTGATTTTTTCTATTATTTTCTTAGTCTCTCTTTCTTTTATTTCTTCTCTGATTTTTATTATTTCCTTACTTCTACTGATTTGGGGCCATTTGTGACAGGCCTTTGTACCACACTAAGAGCAATGTTTTTTGAGCAATATGGAAACCTCAGAACATTCTAGATATTCTAATATTTTGTTGAGGACTTTTTTACATTCTAGATATTCTAAAATGTAAAATATTTCTTATGCTGTTTGTTTCTTAAAATATAAAACTTTCTGCTTGCTCGTGGTTCATAATACAGATAATAGAATTGATTGCCATTCTGATTGACCTTAAGAATTATTTATATAAAAAAGAAAAATTCACTTCCAAGCAGAGTACAAAGAAATAGGAAGAAACAAATTTTCTAGCTTCTAATATGAATACAGATATGAACACTTAAGAAAATATACTGCAAGTAACCAGAGCCAGCCACCCACATAAACTGGGGAATGAGCCGCTTATCAAGAAACTATTTTCTTTGTCAAATAATTCAGTAGGGTAGTAGGAAAAACAACATTCTCTGGAGTCTAACTGCTTTGGTTGGATGTCTACCTCCAATATCACCCTTAGACCTAAGCAAGAGAGTCTCTGATCCCCTTCCCTACCCCCATGCAAACCCCTCTCCCACTTTAGAGTGTTTTCATTATATTCCTCTGATATATGGGATTAGTCTGTACTGACAGTACCATCTCTGTGAGGCTCACTAAGCCCAGACTAGGACCAGTGTGGGTCCTGTTGTCTGTTTCTCTCCTTTGGAAGGATTTTCAATCTACTGTGTGGAGATTGACCAGATGCTTAAGGAGTTTCAGGAAGCATACCTATGAGGACGTCTGGAACCCTGTTGCTAAGCCCTAGTTCCTGGAGGGTGCCTTGGCTAGTATGGCATTTCTTTTGCATATTCATGCAAGATAGGGCCACCAGAATAGTAATAATATGCTGATTTTAGGTGACTCTCATATCAGACAGAGGATGAATCTAGATCTCTGGACTACTTGCTAGTAATGATCCAATTCCTACCCTGGGGTTTGAGTCATGTATGGGCCCATGCATTACTCTATCTATCTGTGTTTCACCATAAGGCCACCTCTTGACAACACCCAAGGGGAGTGGGCATTTTTACACTGTGTGCTCCCTGCCCCTGGTACCCAAGGTAGCCACCCCACCCACTCAAGAGGCCTCATGCCATGTGTGTTAAGCTGTCCTCTGGAGTGTAGCTATGCCTATCTCCTCAGATTACTTTCAAAAGTATTTTTCAGCAATGCCAATGAGCCCTTGTTTGTCTCCAATTGATGTGATCACATTGTGCTCTCCTGGGTCAGTCTTAAGCTGTGATGGATGAGGGACACACATGCCTCGCACAAATAGAAATTTAACATGAGTATCTGTGATGATTAATTTTATATGTCAACTTAACTGGGCTAAGAGATGCACAGATAGCTGGTAAAACATTATGTCTGGGTGTGTCTGTGAGGGTGTCTCTGAAAGAGATTAGCATTTGAATTGGTAGACTGAGTAAAAAAAGATCAACTTCACCAATGGGGGTAAGCATCATCCTATCTGCTGAGGGCTTGAATATAGCAACAAAGAAGAGGAAGGGCAAACTTACTCTCTTTGAGCTGAGACATCCCTCTTCTGTCATCTTCAGACATTCTTGGCTCTGAGGCCTTCAGACTCATATCTAGACTTATGTCATCACCCCCCTCACCTCCTAATTTTTTTGCCTTTGGACTTGGACTTATACCATTGACATTCCTGGTTCTCCAACTTACAGAGAGCAGATCATGGGACTTCTCTGCTTCCATAACCATTTGAGCCAATGCCTATAATAAATTTCCTCTTTATCTATCCATCTATCTATCTATCTATCTATCTACCTATCTATCTATCTATCTATCTATCTATCTATTGAGTCTGTTTCTCCAAAGAATCCTGACTAATATAGTATCTTTCTGTGTTACATAACATTGGGGTTTTAGGAGTGATCTCTGAATTTGATGGAATTTGGTCATTTTCTAAAATTACCCAGACTTCTTTTATGTGAGGATACTAATTCTCTTATATAAGAATGATCCACAAGGATATAAGAAACTAGAAACTTGAAGTGAAGGTGAGGAAGGGTAAATATTTTTTCCTGCTGACTGAAGTTCTCTGGACTCTAAAAGTCCTAAAATGGCAGATGAAATGGAGTAGTTCTAGAGAATGAAACCTCAAGATACTTATTAGGCTCTTGTATTTGCAAGCAATATAATGTAGTTTGTTTAACCTTAGTGACCCTAAACAAATAGTTATTTCTCCAGCAAAAATGGGTTTATTTTTGATCAGCAAAACAATTGTAATTTGGGGTCTGCAACAATGGTGAACCACATGCAATTCCTCTAGCAGCAATGAGAGAAAGAGGGAAAGAGGAAAAGAGGATGTTGTGAGGGCTAATGAAAACAAAGAATATGAGGCAGAGTGGCTTTTCATTGACTGAATTGTGACAGTCTCTCACTGGCTGAGCTTCTTTCCACTCAAGAAGGGGAAGTCTTTCTTCCTCCTGTTGAGTTCTGCAGTTGCCATAGGGTGTGAGAGCTCCTCCTTTTGGCCTCCCAACTTCAGTTTAATGAGGTTTCTGTTTATTAATTTTGACATTTTCCACTTTGATTGAGATCTTTCTCTGAAAACATCACTAATCAAGAGTCAGCCTTTTCTGGTTTCCTTGGCCTTTTGTCCCTCAATGCCAGGAAGGACCTTTTCCTGGATGTCATGCCCGACATCAAAGGGAAATTCCACAGATTTAAAACCTATTGTGACCACATTTGAGTAATAAGGAGGGGTAGAAGGGAGAATGCTCAGGCTTTTTTCTTTTCTAAAGTCCATATGTTATCAAGATTATAGGTATGGGAGATCATCCGAAGCATTAAGTCATTAGCAAAGGTTTGGCAGACAAACTTTTAGCATGCCTGCTCTGGACATCTTGAGAAAGATGTCTCATCAGATGTCATCTGCTTCAATTGTGGGAAATCTTTACTTTTATGTCACCAGATGAAGTGCAGGTCCAGTCAGGATTTGGTGCTTTCTTTAGGTATGTCCCATGAAAACAAGAGTCTATTCCCTGGAGTTTAGTGGTACAAGGTTTAGTTAGCAGTATCTGTTAGGGGCCTTTCCAGTCAGTTTGAAGAAAGTCCATCTGGAGGTGTCTTTTCCAATAGAAAAATCTCTAGGTTGCAAGATGTGATGCTTAAGGTCTTTGTCTGCCTGGAGTGCATTGTGAAAAGATTGTTCTATCAAAACATGGTTATTTTTAATAAAAAGAATTAGGTCTTTGAAATATTGGAGTATATCTGCTTTTGTTGGGTATGTGTCAAAAGAGGTAGGAGCCAAGTGCATTGGGCGTCCTGTGACTATCTCAAAGAGTGAGAGTTTATGAGTTCCAAAGGGGGTGTATCTGAGATTTAGAAAGACTAGTGGCAATGCTTTTGGCCAAGATATTTGGAAGGTCTCTACAAAATTTGCCAACTGAGTCTTAATAATGCCATTGCTGTGTTCAACTAAACCAAAATACTGAAAGTTGTAAGCGCAGTGAAAATGTAAAACCAGCCAAACAATACAGACTTGCTGAAGTACCTGACTGGTAAAGTAGGTTTCTTGGTTGCTGTGAAGCTTGAGAGGAATTCCTCAGGTAGGGCTGATCGTTTCCAAAATGATTTGGCCACAGAAGAGGTTGTAGCCTGTCTGCAAAGGAAGGCTTCAACCCAGTGAGAAAACATACAAACTGTAACTAAAATATATTTATATTCATGAGACAGGGGAAGTTGTTTGAAACTCATTTGCCAAATCTTGAATGGTTCATTAGACAGTTTAAAACATCAAGGAACCATACAAACAGGCTTCCCTGAACTGTATTTTCGACAAGTGGGACAAGTGAGGTAGGTACTTTTTGTGGCCTTGTTAATATTTCCCCACCAATATTGATTTATAAATGTTATCATTTTGTAGACCAATAGTTTAATGTACGTACAATTGTAATACATGGGAATTTTAAAGTCCCCAGTAGGACCAGGTTTTTATTTGGTCCAAACCAGAGCTTTCTCTTTTTATTAAACCAACAATTATTGAATTTCCAATCTTGTTTTTCCTTTTCTGAGACCAGTTTTTTTGTCTTCTATAGACAATTTTTCAAAGTTATCATTTGGGGAAATATCCCTTTGGACCATGACAGAGGCTTGGCTGTTGTTGGTTCCTTTAGTGGCTTCATTCCTTGCATAAATGCCAGCAAGGTTATTTACTTTAGCTTCCAGAGAGTCAACTTTAGAATGCCCTGGGATCTTAAGAATAGTGAGAGCAGTAGGCAATATTAAAATAGCATCTAATAATTCCTAAACATAGGGGACATTTTAAATTTTATTTTCATTGGAAGTAAAATAACCATGTTGTTTCCACAACATTTGAAAATCATGAGTTACTCTGAAAGCATATCTACTATCAGTATAAATAGTGGCAGTTTTGCCCTTGGCTAAAGTACAAGCCCAAGTAAGAGCATATAATTCAGGCTGTTGGGTCAAAGGAGCCCAGTAAGTAAAAAGGTGCTGCCTCAATGATATCAAGGAGTTGAGAAAGTATACGCAGCACAATATTTGCCTTTGTCACCTTTTAAATAAAAACCATCAGTAAACCACGAGAATTCGGCATTACCGAAAGGAATTTCCTGCAGGTAACCATGAGGATTTATAAAGAGGAGGAGGAATTTGGGAGGGCTATTGTAAGCAAAGAGTTTGAGGCTTTTCATTGGCTGATTGTGACAGTTTCTCATTGGCTGAGCTTCTTTCTGGTCAAGAAAAGGAAGTCTTTCTTCTTCCTGTTGGAATCTGTAATTATCATAAGGCTTGAGAGCTCCCCCTTTTGGCTTCTTGACTCCAATTTAATGAGGTTTCTGTTTATTAATTTCCATAACATGCTTTGTTTTGCTGAGAACACAACTATTTTTAGATGAGTGTGTTGAAAATATGAGCCTACATGATTGTTTACTTTTAGATGGAGCACAGTAGTCAGAAAACTTATTGTTACTTAATTCTATGCTACAATTTTCTAGAGACTCATATTCTTAGGTGATGTTAGGAATCTCTAATACATAACACACAAAGCAAAAGAGCCTGATTTTTCAAATAATATTCATCCTAATTTGCAAATATTATTAGAACCACAGTACCAAAGAGTGGATCATTTCTTTAAGATTACAGCTTTTTCCCCTAGCTTTATTAAGATATAGTTGACATACAAGAATGTGTAGCTTTAAGGTATACAATATGATGATTTGATACACTCATATATTACAAAATGATTATCATAATAACGTTACTTAACACATCCATTCCCTCATGCAATTACCTATGTGTGTGTGTGTGCACGCACACGCGTGTGGTAAGAACATTTAAGATTTACTCTCTTAGTAACTTTCAAGTATATAATACAGTATTGTTAACTATAGCCACCATAGTTACTATATTGTTAGCTATAGTCACCATTGACACAGATGAGAAAAGAAGCTAACACCTAATGATTTTTGGAGCAACCAGAACATGCTTTAATCAAGTATTCTGAAAAATATTGGAATAAAGTCATAAAAGCAGGTTGAAGGGAAACAAAATTTTTTTTCTCATTTTGCTAAGTATTTTAACAGAATGCAGTTTGATGAGATGCAAGGAGAGAGTTCATGACCTTCAGGATGGTTCCCAGCGCTTTGTCCTTGGCTCTGAGCCTTACTGCCGAACCTCCCATGTGCTAGTCTTCCTTCTGAGCCTCATTCCTTGCCCTATGCTTGATTCTGTAAGCCAAACAAAATGTTCTTCCAATAAATTTTGAAGTTAGCCAGAATCCATTGCTGGATCTTGCAACCAAAAATACTGACTGATACAACCGCTAATTTTTGTTTAATTTATCTATTTTTCCTTAATCATGTAATTTCTAGATACGTTCTTTAAAAAAAAAGTTAACATTGTTTATACAAGTGGTTAGGTTTTTGTGAGTTTTACATGTATGTAACCATTATTAGCACATTTTCTAGAATAAACTATCTTTCACATCCAAAACTGTCTTTTCAAAGAACTTCGGCAAACATTAGTTGTTTTTTAGTTAGGAGTTCCTGAATCACATTAGCAGGCAGAACATTTTTAATATGAAGAAAGTTAATTGTACAAAAATAATTTCTTTCACAGCCAAACTTTCTATTAAACTTCCTAGCTAAGCTTTCTTCTTAAAATGCCCGTTATTATCTCAGTTAAGAACTATACATAGGAGCTCAAATTTTCATCAGCTTCTTCAGAGAATGGATATTCAGTAATCCATCTGGTAATGTTTTGAATTTGTTTTTAACTATGAGATTTCAAAATAAAAGATGAGAGAAAAATATTTAAATCCTCTTGCAGTATTATTTTGACATAGTGGCATATTTACTTAATAGAAGGTTTTCATAGCAATTATGGTTTCCATTGAGGCCATTTCTTTTGCTCAAACTGCAATTAGTTTGGATTTGCTGTAATTCGTATCTCATTCCCTAGCTTACTTACGAAGAAACTTGTGACTAGAATTTAGAACTTTCAGAATCGTCCTTGAAACTCTTTGCTTCCTCCTAAGGGAAGAAATTCTCTTTAAAATTGATTATTTGACTAGAAGTCTAACATGAATGCAAAGTTGTGAAAGATTATCTCAAGGTCATATAGCCAATCAGTGGCAAAATCAGGATTGAAATATAGGTCTTCTGCTCCAAGGGCATGTTCTATTTACTGCAAAACATTGTCTTCCTTTATTATATTTTTTTAAATAATCTTTAATTAATTTTGGAATATTTTCCTGGAAAAAAATTCCTGAAACCTACTATTGTAGAGAATCATCCCAATTGCTTTCTTCTCCCTAGCTTTAATGCACTTGGTGATTTTGAGTTCTTTCTATGCCCACACATTAGGGAGCTTATGTTAGTGAATTCTAAGACTGAGTTTTTATTTTAATATTAATGTCAAAATCAATTAAAGACTCAACAATTCAACAATTCAACTTGTTTTAACACTTTTTGAAAATATTTGGCTGCTTCTTAAAAGCATTTTTATACCAGCTGTCAATGCCTTTCATTTACTGAACCAATATTTTTTTTTTCCAGACATATTTTTTAATATTTATTTTTTCGGATGTACATCATATTTTGAATTCTATATACATTACATCATGTTCACCACCCGAACACTAATTATACTCCATCCCCTCACATGTGACACTAATCACCCCTTTTGCCCTTCCCCCTTCCCCCTTCCCCAATGGTAACCACCAGTCCAATCTCCAATGCTATGTGTTTTTCTGTTGTTGTTGTTTTTATCTTCTACTTATGAGTGAGATCATAAGGTATTTGACTTTCTCGCTCTGACTTATTTCACTCAGCATAATACCCACAAGGTCCATCCATGTTGTCACAAATGGCCGGATTTCATCATTTCTTATGGCTGAGTGGTAGTCCATCGTGTACAAATACCACATCTTCTTTATCCATTCGTCCCTTCATGGGCACCTAGGTTGCTTCCATGTCTTGGCTATTGTGTATAATGCTGCAATGAACATAGACGTGCAAGCATCTTTATGCCTTTGTGTTTTCAAGTTCTTTGGATAAATACCCAGCAGTGGGATAGCTGGATCATATGGTGGATCTATCCTTAATTTTCTGAGGATACTCCATACTGCTTTCAATAGTGGCTGCACCAGTTTGCACTGCCACCACCAGTGAACAAGGGTTCCTTTCTCTCCACATCCTCTCCAACATTTGTCGTTTCCTGTCTTGTTAATTATAGCCATTCTGACCGGAGTGAGGTGATACCTCATTGTAGTTTTGATTTGCATTTCCCTGATAGCTAATGATGTTGAGCATATTTTCATATGCCTGTTGTCCATCTGTATATCTTCTTTGGAGAAATCTCTGTTCAGATCTTTTGCCCATTTTCTAATTGGATTGTTGGTGTTTTTGTTGTTGAGCTGTATGAGTTCTTTGTATATTTTGGATATTAACTCCTTATCTGATATATGGTTTGCAATATCTTCTCCCAATTGTTAGGTTGTCTTTTTTGTTTTGTTCATGGTTTCCTTTGCTGTGCAGAAGCTTTTCATTTTGATGTAGTCCCATTTGTTCATTTTTTCTTTTGTTTCCCTTGGCTGGTCAGACATGGGACTTGAAAATATGCTGCTCAGACCAATGTCATAGAGCGTACTTCCTATGTTTTCTTCTAGAAATCTCATGGTTTCGGGTCTTACATTCAAGTCTTTAATCCATTTTGAGTTGATTTTTGTGCATGGTGTAAGTGAATGGTCTAATTTCATTCTTTTGCATATGGCTGTCCAGTTTTCCCAAGGGAAGAGAGCAAGAGAAAAAGAAAGGAACCCAGAAGAACTACTAAAACACCCCCAAAAAAAGAAGTGACAAAATGGCAATAAGTACATATTTATCAATAGCTACTTTAAATGTCAATGGACTAAATGCTCCAATCAAATGCCATACGGTGGCCAACTGGATAAAAAAACAAGATCCATGTATATGCTGCATACAAGAGACACACTTCAGACCTACAGACACTCACAAACTGAAAATGAAAGGATGGAAAAAGATATTCCATGAAAATGGCAAAGAAAAGAAAGCGGGGGTAACAATACTAATATCAGACAAAATAGACTTTAAATCAAAAACAGATGGGCACTACATAATGATAAAGGGAACAATCCAACAAGAAAATATAACACTTGTAAATATCTATGCACCCAACACAGGAGCACCTAAATATATAAAGCAATTATTAACACACATAAGAGGAGAAATAGACAGTAACATAATAATAGTAGGGGACTTTAACACTCCACTTACACCAATGGATAGATCATCCAAACAGAAGATCAATAAGGAAACACTCGCCTTAAAGAACACATTAGACCAGATGGACTTAGTAGATATATACAGAACATTCCATCCAAAAACCACAGAAGACACCTTCTTTTCACATGTCCATGGAACATTCTCCAGGACTGATCACATGTTAGGCCACAAAACAAGTCTCAATAAATTTAAGAAGATCAAAATAATATCATGCATCTTTTCTGACCACAAAGGTATGAAACTGGAAATCAACTACAGAAAGAAAACCAGAAAAGCCACAAAAATGTGGAGATTGAACAAAATGCTACTGAACAATGATTGGGTCAATGAAGAAATCAAAAAATTCCTGGAGACAGATGAAAATGAAAACACGACATGCCAAAATCTGTGGGATACAGCAAAAGCAGTTCTACGAGGGAAGTTTATAGCAATTCAGGCCTACCTCAACAAAGAAGAAAAATCCCAAATAGACAATCTAAAAGCGCACCTAAAGGTTCTGGAAAAAGAACAACAAACTAAGCCCAAAATCAGCAGAAGGAAGGAAATAATAAAAATCAGAGCAGAAATAAATGAAATAGAGACTAAAAAAACAATAGAAAAAATTATGAAACCAAGAGCTGGTTCTTTGAAAAGATAAACAAAATTGACAAACGTTTAGCTAGACTCACCAGGAAAAAAAGAGAGAAGGCTCAAATAAATAAAATCAGAAACGAAAGAGGAGAGATTACAACAGACACCTCAGAAATACAAAAGATAATAAGAGAATACTATGAAAAGCTATACACCAACAAATTGGATAATCTAGAGGAAATGGATAAATTCTGAGAAACATACAACCTTCCAAAACTGGACCAAGAAGATGTAGAAAATTTGAATAGACCGATCACCAGTAAGGAGATCGAAACAACATGAACCAATATTCTTGAGCGCCAACTGTGAGTCAGGCACTGTTATGGCATTGGGGATGCCTCAGGGAACAGAAGAAACACAAATCTCTTCTCTCATGGAACCTACATTTTAGCAAGTAAAGACAGAATGAACAAAATAAGATCCTTTGGATAATTTTAAATAGAAGAGAAGCATGATTTGGCATATATTTTAAAAAGATAATTCTGAGTGTGTGTGAAAACAGACTCCAAGAAGGTGGGGGAGAACCAGAGTGGAAGCAGGAAGACTAGTTGAAAACCCGTTACAGTGCTGTAGGTGAGAGATGGTGGTGGCGTGACTGACATGATAGCAGTAAAGGTGATACTTAGGTTAGATTCAGGAAATATTTTGAGGGTATAACCAAGAGGATTTTCTGGCAGACAGAATGTATGGTATGAGAAGAGAGTCCAGAGATTTTGAGTAAACAAAAGGAAATATGAGAGAATCAAATTTGGGAAAAAGTCTTTGTGTACAACAGACTAAAAAGTAGATTAAGAGCTTGAAAAAGACCAATGACATATATCTCCATGTATTTCATAGAAGAGGGCACGTTCTTATTTTTGGATCTCTTTGCAGATTTGAAAAGCATGACTTGCGATCAAACACAGAAGTGGGCTCTAGTAAAGACAATCGCAATCTTAAGAGTTAGAATAAGAGATTTGGCTTTCAAAGACGTTTATTCAGTGCCGTGGAGAGCTTCAAATCAAAGCTGTAGACTGTAGATAAAATGAAAGACAAGGCTCGATGGTTCCACTCTCTAAGTAGGTTATTCACTCGTTTCCTAACTCACTGATTCATTTACCCGACTGTTCGTTTATGAGGGCAACAAGGACAAATAGAACACAGTTCTTTCTCTTAAAGCAGAGAAATATAGGGAAGCAAACAAAACAAATTCCTCCTTCATATTCATTGGACCTCATGATGTAAAATAGATTTTTTCCCCCAAAATCATATATAGCATATTCTTGGGGGACCCATAAATTACCTATAATTTTTTAATGTTTGCAATTATAATGTGATTGTAACCTTTAAAATATTGATTCAAACCTATACTGAATCTGCTAGATTTCTTCTTAAATAGACTATCATTTGATTTCTTTGCCTGCTTTTCCATTTTCATTCTGCATTAGTTTCCTAGGGCTGCTATGACAAAATACCACAAACTGGGAAGCTTTGAACAAGAGAAATTTATTGTCTCACAGTTCTGGAGGCCAGAAGTCCAAAATTAAGGTGTTGGCAAGGCCGTGCTCTCTCTGAACACCCTGGGGAGTGTCTGTTCCAGCTATCTCCTCCAGCTACTGATAATTCCTTGGCTTGTGGCAGCATAATTCCAATATTTACATGACATTCTTCCTGTGTGTGTGTGTTTGTGTCCAAACTTCCCCCTTTTATAAGGACACCAGTCACATGGGTTTAGGATCCCACTGTACCCCAGTACGACCTCATCTTATCTAATGATATCTGCAGTGACTGTATTTTGACATTCTGAGGTACTGTCAGTTAGGTCTTCTACATATGAATTTTAAGGGGACACAACTCAACCCACAACACATTCACAACATTGTTGGTGCCAAGTGATCACCAAAATTGACAGTGTGTCTTTATCTGAGGTCCAGAGACTCCTGAATCAGCAGATTTCTTCTCTGTGTTCATAAAGGCTCAAGTTTAAAAGATATGGGTGTATAGATACTTCTCCTTTAGACAGAAGCCCTAGAGGTGTGGTACTAGAAGGAATTGAGCTAGTATAGCTGTTTAATTGTGACTCCAGTCCAAGGTCAAACACACCAAAAATCAAGTGTTAGAATAATCAAGCTTGCCTTCAGCTTGAGAATGGAAAACAGCCTCTGTCATAAAGCTGAGGTAGTAAATAAGAAGTGAGACCAGGCATTCAGCAATGTTATACTACTGAGCTAGTCAAAAACTCAGGAAATAGGTGTCAGAGTGGGGTGAAGCCAGATCACAAGTGGATCTGAAAGATCAGAAAGTAAAGATGTTGGTGTTGGTGCTTAAACTCTGGGAACATCTAGTAGATTATTCTTCTCCACCTGATATTATCTCACAGATCAAATCCTGCACCTTTGGGTCCACATGTTTCTTTAGTAGTTGGAGTCATGTGGACTCAGCTGAGGAATCTGTGCTAAAGTCTTGACGGTTTTGTGAGTAATTCAAGTATTCTCACGAAATGATACGATTTAAAAGTCTTCTTTGAGGATACGATCTTCATTTTGGGAAAGAGGTGAGGGCAAGAAGTTCTTATTTCATTGGTTAGGATTTGATGTTTAAAAATTGTTGAACTTGGGGCCAGCCCGATGGCTTAGTGGCTAACTTCACGTGCTCCACTTCGGTCGCCCAGAGTTCACAGGCTTGGATCCCGGGCATGGAGCTAGCACCACTCATCAAGCCATGCTGTGGCAGCATCCCACATAAAATAGAGGAAGATTGGCATGGATGTTAGCTCAGGGAAAATCTTCCTCAAGCAAAAAGAGAAAGATTGGCAACAGATTTTAGCTCAGGGACAAACTTCCTCACACACACACAGAAATTGTTGAACTTAGACATAAGAAAATGACAAGTGTTTTGGTTCACTCTGTTCTTCCTAAAGCTATCTGAAAAAAGAATTCTTTAGATAGGTTAAAAGCCAAAAGTAAGACAATATTATAACAGTTAAAAAACTAAAAATGTAATGCAATCTTCCTTTTGTAAGCAAAGTTAGTAATCCATGGTAAATAGAACAAAAAGGAAAACCCAATTCTATATTATTTTACAAGAAACTCACTAAAAATAAGTTATCATAGAAAGACTAAAAGGAATTACTAGGTAAAAGTATATTAAAAACATTGTTTTCTTCTGTAGCAAATATTAAAGTTTCAAAAAATTTACTCCCTATGAATAATGGTTACATAAATATTAAATTTAGAGCAGAACAATCTATTTGTTTGCCCTTTGTTAAAGGTCATTGATTGGTCAATATTAGCTGATATTTACATAACTATAGTTAAAAGATAGAATTCTAAACTAGAGAATACTTTACATCATTATGTTTTAATTTTAAAAATAAAACGATTGAGTTATCCCAAATGACCAAGGTGAAGGCTTTGGAAGAATGCAACTTGTCACAAGTGCCTTCTCTCCAGGTTAAGAGCTGCTGCGTGGCTGTTAGAACCAAGGACCCCAAAAGGTGACCGCTGCAATTAAAAGCCAAGTGCCCCACCCATTTTACCAATATAGAGATGGAGCAAAATGGCACGGTGAGCTGACCCGGGACTCTCTCCCCTCCAAAGTACAACAAACGACTGAAAAAAAAAAAAAAAACCCTGAATTTCAGCTAATGAACTTAATGCCAGGACTCAGAGACCTACAGTATCAAAAGACAGAAGACGGAGCCCATACTGCCTGCCTCGGAGGAGCTGGAATGGGGTAAGACAGAACATCGATCCATCCCCTAGAAACCGGGATCACTGCAAGGGTCCGGGAAGGAGCGGGGGAGGGGCTGCATGACCAGGGGATCATCTAGGACTCCCACGGCCGGTACAGTGAAAACCCGCTGATGGGAGAAAGCTTCCATGGGCGGGGACCTCATAAACGCAGGGCCCGGGAAGACCAGAGAACAGAACTGATGGAATCCAGATTGGTGCATGAGAGAAACCGCCCCCGCCCCCGCCCCCGCCCCCACCCTGGCAAAGCGCACTGGGCGCCGCCATCTTGCCCAAAGGCCGAGAGCTCAGAACACGAGGCTCTCGACCCCCATCTAGTGGCGACAGGCTGTAACTGCAACTGAATTCTACCACCATGAGAAAAAACTGCTCCTCTACCATCCAGCAATTTATAAAAGCCCCAGACCAGAAGGAAAACAATAAAAACATAGAATTAAGTCCTGAGGACTTGGAATTAAGTAAACTAAATGAAAATGAGTTCAGAGCAGCTATAATCAGAAAACTCAATGAGGTAGAAAGAAGGATAGAGAAACAAGCCGAGTTCTGGAGTTACTTCACAAAAGAGATTGAAATTATAGAGAAGAATCAAACAGAATTACTAGAGATGAAAAACACAATGGACCAGATAAAACAGAATACGGATTCTCTGAATGCCCGGGTAGACTCCATAGAAGAGCAAATTAGCATAATCGAAGATAGACAGGCTGAATGGCTCCAGACAGAGGAAGAAAGAGAACTAAGGATTAAAAGGAATGAGGAAAGCATTAGAGAGATAGCAGATTCAATGAGGAGAAAGAGTTTAAGGATCATAGGAATTCCCAAGAACGTAGAAAAGGAAAATGGAGCAGAAAGTGTGCTTAATGAAATTATAGAAGAGAACTTCTCAAATCTAGGGATTGAGGGAGAAATATGTGTAGAGGAAGCTTTCAGATCTCCTAGATTTGTCAATGTAAAAAGACCTACTGCAAGGCATATAGTAGTACAAAGGGCAAACAGGAATGACAAAGAAAGAATACTCAGGGCTGCAAGACAAAAGAGAATTACCTACAAAGGAGCCCCTATCAGACTTTCAGCGGATTTCTCCGCAGAAACCTTACAAGCTAGGAGAGAATGGAGTGACATATTCAAATCTTTAAAAGATAAAAATCTTCAGCCAAGAATACTCTATCCAGCAAGAATATCCTTCAGATATGAGGGAGAAATTAAATCTTTTCCAGACAAACAAAAGTTAAGGGAATTTGCAACCTAAAGTCCTCCACTACAAGAAATCCTCAAGAAGGCTCTCATACCTGAAAAAAGAAAAAAGGGAGAAAAGGGTCACAAACCACAGAGCAGGGAGACAGATAAATAGAACCAGAATAGGATAGCAAATATTCAACTATAGCATTAGGATAAAGGTAAGGAAACTACCAAAGCAAAGATGATCTTATCACTCTAACTGCAAACTCATAACACAAGTTGGAACAAGAAGTGAAAATAATAATTTAGGAGGGGAAGAGCAAAGGGACTAAATTAGTCTAGGCCAAGTAAGTAAGAGACCACCAGAGAATAGACTATATTATACACAAGATTCTAAATACAAACTTCAGGGTAGATACTAAACTAAACAACAGAACAGAGACACAAAACATAAATAAGCAAAAATCTAAGAAACTCAACATAAGAAATTGCAGTATCAAATGGGTAGGATAAAGCACACAGGAAGAGAAAAGCAGGAAAGCCAGATAATGAGAAACAGATTGACAGCTTTAAGTCCACATGCATCAATAATCACTCTCAATGTAAATGCATTGAACTCTCCAATAAAAAGACACAGAGTGGCAAAATGGATTAAAGAACAAGATCCAACAATTTGTTGCCTCCAGGAAACACACCTGAGCCCCAAGGACAAGCACAGGCTCAGAGTGAAGGGGTGGAGGACAATACTTCAAGCTAATAACAAGGGAAAAAAAGCAGGTGTTGCACTTCTATATCAGACAAAGTGAATTTCAAAATAAGGTAGGTAAAGAGAGACACACAGGGACAATATATAATGATCAAAGGGACACTTCATCAAGAAGAAATAACACTTATAAATATCTATGCACCCAACATAGGAACACCAAGGTTCATAAAGCAACTATTAACAGACCTAAAGGAAGATGTTAAAAACAACACAATAGTAGTAGGGGACCTCAACACCCCACTCACATCAATGGACAGATCATCCAGACAGAAAATCAACAAAGAAATAGTGGAGCTAAATGAAAAACTAAAACAATTGGACTTAATAGACATATATAGATCACTTCATCCTAAAAAAGCAGAATACACATTCTTCTCAAGTGCACATGGAACATTCTCAAGGATAGACCATATGTTGGGAAACAAGGCAAGCCTCTACAAATTTAAAAAAATTGAAATAATAACAAGCATCTTCTCTGATCATAATGCTATACAGCTAGAAATTAATTACAAGAAAAAAGCTGAGAAAGGCACAAAGATGTGGAGACTAAACAACACACTACTGAACAAGCAATGGGTCATTGAAGAAAGTAAAGAAGAAATAAAAAAATACCTGGAAACAAATGAAAATGATAGCATGCCGTACCAACTCATATGGGATACAGCAAAAGCTGTATTAAGAGGAAAATTCATCGCAATACAAGCACATCTTAACAAACAAGAAAAATCCCAAATAAGCAACCTTAAACTCCACCTAACTGAACTAGAGAAAGAAGAACAAATAAAGCCCAAAGTCAGCAGAAGGAGAGAAATAATAAAAATCAGAGCAGAAATAAATACTATTGAAACGAAAAAGGTGGTAGAAAGGATCAATGAAACAAAGAGCTGGTTCTTTGAGAAGATAAATAAAATTGACAAACCTCTAGCCAGACTTACAAAGAAAAAAAGGGAGAAAGCTCAAATAAACAAAATCAGAAATGAAAGAGGAGAAATAACAACAGACTCTGCAGAAATACAACGGATTATAAGAGAATACTGTGAAAAACTCAATGCTAACAGAATGGATAACGTAGAGGAAATGGATAAACTCTTGGACTCCTACAATCTCCCAAAGCTCACTCAAGAAGAAGCAGACAATTTGAACAGACCAATCACAAGGAAAGAGATTGAAACAGCAATCAAAAACATCCCAAAGAATAAAACCCCAGGACCAGATGGCTTCCCTGGGGAATTCTACCAAACTTTCAGAGAGGATTTAATACCTAGCCTTTTCAAGCTATTCCAAAAAATTAGGGAGGATGGAACACTTCCTTGCACATTCTATGAGGCCAACATCACGCTGATACCAAAGCCAGACAAGGACGCCACGAAAGAGAACTACAGGCCAATATCACTGATGAACATAGATGCAAAAATTCTCAACAAAATTTTGGCCACCAGAATTCAGCAATTCATCAAAAGGATCCTACATCATGATCAGGTGGGATTCATACCAGGGACACAGGGATGGTTCAACATCTGCAAATCAATCAACGTGATACACCACATCAACAAACTGAGGAATAAAAACCACATCTTCATCTCAATAGATGCAGAGAAAGCATGTGACAAGATCCAGCAGCCATTTATGATAAAAACTCTGAACAAAATGGGCATAGAAGGGAACTACCTCAACATAATAAAGGCCATATATGACAAGCCCACAGCCAACATCATACTCAATGGGCAAAAACTGAGTGCCATCCCCCTGAAAACAGGAATGAGACAAGGATGTCCTCTATCACCACTCTTAGTTAACATAGTACTGGAGGTTTTGGCCAGAGCAATCAGGCAAGATAAAGGAACAAAAGGAATCCAAATAGGGAGGGAAGAAGTGAAACTCTCGCTGTTTGCAGACGACATGATCTTATATATAGAAAACCCCAAAGAATCCATTGGAAAACTCTTAGAAGTAATCAACAACTACAGCAAAGTTGCAGGGTATAAAATCAATTTGCATAAATCAGTAGCATTTCTATATTCTAACAACGAACTAACAGAAAAAGAACTCAAGAACACAATACCATTCACAATCGCAACAAAAAGAATAAAATACCTCAGGGTAAATTTAACTAAGGAGTGAAGGACCTATATAATGAAAATTACAAGGCCTTTCTGAGAGAATTGGATGACGACATAAGGAGATGGAAAGACATTCCATGTACATGGATTGGAAGAATAGACATAGTTAAAATGTCGGTTCTACCTAAAGCAATCTACAGATTCAACGCCATCCCAATCAGAATCCCAATGACATTCTTTACAGAATTAGAACAAAGAATCCTAAAATTTATATGGGGCAACAAAAGACCCTGAATTGCTAAAGCAATCCTGAGAAAAAAGAACAAAACGGGAGGAATCACAATCCCTGACTTCAAAACTTACTACAAAGCAACAGTAATCAAAACAGCATGGTACTAGTACAAAAACAGATGCACAGATCAATGAAACAGAACTGAAAGCCCAGAAATAAAACCACACATCTATGGACAGCTTATCTTCCGCAAAGGAGCTGAGGGCATACAATGGAGAAAAGAAAGTCTTTTCAACAAATGGTGCTGGGAAAACTGGAAAGCCGTATGTAAAAGAATGAAAATTGACCATTCTTTTTCACCATTCACCAAAATAAACTCAAAATGGATCAAAGACCTAAAGGTGAGACCTGAAACCATAAGGCTTCTAGAAGAAAACGTAGGCAGTACTCTCTTTGACATCAGTATTAAAAGGACCTTTTCGGACACCATGTCTTCTCAGAGAAGGGAAACAATAGAAAGAATAAATAAATGGGACTTCATCAGACTAAAGAGCTTCTTCAAGGCAAATGAAAACAGGACTGAAACAAAAAAACAACCCACTAACTGGGAAAAAATATTTTCAAGTCATATATCTGACAAAGGCTTAATATCCATAATATATAAAGAACTCTCACAACTCAACCACAAAAAATCAAACAACGCAATCAAAAAATGGGCTGGAGACATGAACAGACATTTCTCCAAAGAAGATATACTGATGGCCAATAGGCACATGAAAAGATGCTCATCATGGCTGATCATCAGGGAAATGTAAATCAAAACTCCACTAAGATATCACCTTACACCCATTAGAATGACAAAAATATCTAAATCTAATAGTAACAAATGTTGGAGTTGTTGTGGAGAGAATGGAACCCTCATACACTGCTGGTGGAAATGCAAACTAGTGCAGCCACTATGGAAAACAGTATGGAGATTCCTCAAAAAATTAAAAATAGAACTACCATACGATCCAGCCACTCCACTACTGGGTATCTATCCAAAGAGCTTGAAGTCAGCAATTCCAAAAATCCTATGCACCCCAATGTTCACTGCAGCATTATTTACAATAGCCAAGACATGGAAGCAACCTAAGTGCCCATCAACAGATGAATGGATAAAGAAGTTGTGGTGTATATATATATATATATACAATGGAATGCTACTCAGCTGCAAAACAGAACAAAATCATCCCATTTGCAACAACATGGATGGACCTTGAGGGAATTATGTTAAGTGAAATAAGCCAGTTAGAGAAGGATAATCTCTGTATGACTCCACTCATATGAGGAACTTAAAAATGTGGACAAAGAGAAAAGATTAGTGGCTACCACGGGAAGGGTGGGGAGGGAGGTGGGCACAAAGGGTGAAGGGGTGCACCTACAACACGACGGACAAACAATAATGTACAACTGAAATCACACAAGATTGTAACCTATCATTAACTCAATGGAAAAAAAACGATTAATAATCATATTCTGTAGGGAACATTTTGTTTCTAAAAAATCCATTTTCCATTGCTATTAGAAGCTATGAAAATAACAAGGCCATCAGAGCACACTCATGATGTGCTGTCGCTTGAAGAGGAACTTGGCGTTACTGTCACGAGGTGTGAGGTTTGAGTGGCTAAAACAATTACATCTTTCTAGCCAATAGTGCATATAACATGGATTTTTCAGAGGGGGACATTTAGTGGGGTTCAGGTGGAGTACATACCCAAACTGCCAGCTACACACAGAGAGACATTCCTAGGTATAAATAAGTGGAAAGTGTTCTGCTGTAGTCTATTGAGGTCTAATGTGTGTCTTCTTGGGTATTTTCATCAGTGTAATTAGGTTGATGATTCTCACTTGTGCCTCACTCATACCAGGGGAATAAAGGGAAACTACACAGACTAGAGGCCTTTAGGGCCAAGGGATTGGGGCTATTCTGACTGGCAAATATCCTTCAAAACTCAATCACTCTGCCTACATATTTGTGTTCTTCAAGTTAATTAGATTTTTTGGTAAATCATGGTTCTGTGTATATGTATGTGGTCTTGGTCTTTTTATTTATTTACTTTTTGGTGAGGAAGATTGGCCCTGAGCTAACATCTGTTGTCAATCTTCCTCTTTTTGCTTGAGGAAGGTTGTCTTTGAGCTAACGTCTATGCCAATCTTCCCCCAGTTTGTATGTGGGATGCCACAACAGTATGGCTTGATGGGTGTGTAAATCCATGCCCAAGATCCGACCCCACAAACCCCCAGGCCACTGAAGTGGAGTACATGAACTTAACCACTACACCACCAGGCCGGCTCCAGGTCTTGGTCTTTTGCAATTCAAAGTGCAATGAATTTTAATGTTAGAGAGTATGAAAAGTTCATTGAAATGATTTCAGATTCCACATTGTGACTAACATTAAGAAACTACCACTTGTCTAGTTTTGGTGTAGTATCAAAGGAGATCCAGTATTTAGAGAAAAACTCAGTGGCCTAGGGCCCCATTCTCGGTTTTTCAGTTAGAATGAACTTTAGAAAACACAAATCTGATCTGTGTCCTGTCCTTCCCAACACAACCAAAACGGAGAATGTCAATGAATTACTCATCCACTTAAGATGCAGCCCAGACATCTCGGTATGATTTTCAAGAACTAATATTTGATATCTCCTCACCTCTTCAGTTTCACCTTTTGTAATTTCTCCTTTGCATTCTACATTTGCAATTTCCCCAATGTTCAATTCTCTGGGGAGTATTTTTTTATTATTATTATATGTTCTAAGCCTAAAAAAATGTTTTAATATATGGACTTTACTACTTTCATAATATTTATCATCTAGAAAGTGATTTCATAAGTATTATTTCTTTTATTCTTACAAGAACACAATATGTGATATTATCCTATGACAAATTTACAATTTAGGGACAGAGACTTATAGGAGTTAAGTAATTTCCTTCAGATCACAGTTATTAAGTAAATAGGACTTGTACTTAAGTATCAGTCTTATGATCTAACCTCCCTGATAGTTCACTGGACCAATATGGTCCAAGAACGCCTACATCTATCTAACATTTAGAGCTCTGTTATCCTTTTGCCAATCTCAGAATCTTGGGATTTCAGCCAGTTCCAAATGATTCATCTGACTTGAATGGTTCTATATCACCCATTAATTATACCAGGTCACCATAAAGAACCTCCCAGAACCTGATCAACTTTACCAGCTATATTACTCCTAAAGTGTAATGTTAATTAATTCAATGTGAATTATTACTTCTAGAGAGTAAATAACTCTATTAATACCATATATACATATTTTATATTATCCAACTTAAAAGTTCTTCAGCCTAGAAAATGTCAAGAAATTATGTTTCTTTGAGTTAGTTTTAATCCACAAACTGGTGATTAATAATTAACATTTGAAGAACAATAATAGGGTTAGACTCTTAGCAGTAACTTGCATATTTAAATAACCAAATCAAAAGCCCACACTCTGCTGTGTTGACCACAAGCCTTCAGCTACTTCCACCACATTCAACACCAGAGGTTTACCAGTTGGCATAATGGACATTAGGAATAACTTTTCATTAGCAAAATGAATGGTGTGCATGAACAGAACGTAAGATCTTACACAAATTATAAGGAATGGTAACTCCTTAAGCTTCCCATCTGGCCCTGGATTCAGAGATTGTAAAAGGATTTTGTCCCTGGTCTCTGGCTAGAAGGTTAGCCAAATTAGCCAATGGAGTATAATCTTATCTGCCTTAAAAGAGTCTTTCTTACAGGGAAGTGGCACCTAAATTGATAGAGCTTAAGGCTCACTAATATTGGTGTGCATGGCAGGGTTTGGTAAAAGCATGCCTTACTTGTTACCTATTTCTGGGTTTTGGTATTATGTAAAGGAAACCTATAACACTGACCCACTTTAACCATTAGAAGCTACAAATATTTACCCCTCAAAAATCTGATAATTGTGAGTGACCAACTTGGCTTAGGTCAGTTTTCAATAGCTCCCATCTAAATCTATTGTTAAGCCTTATGAAAAACTTAGAAAATTGCTGCTTCATAAGTAATATTGAAGCAAATAATATAGAGTTACTTGCAGTTTTGCATATTTAAAGACTACAGGGAACAGGACTGATTCTCACTTTTTACTTTATGGACTTCTGTATTATTCAAATTACACAATTACTATTATTCTGTATAATTCAAATTATATAATTATTAGTATGTATTATTCAAATTATGCAGTGAAAATATATTACCTTTTAATAAAAAAAGTCAAACAGTAGAAAATAACTAAATTAATTTTATGCTAAGATCGATGTAGGACTGCAACTTCTTGCTACAACTTCTAATTGCAAATTTTTGAGCTCACCAAAATAGCGTTATCTTCTCAATAACTTACATAGGAAATGTTATTTACTTGAACTCATATATTATTTTTATGTATATGATAATTTCTTTTAAGCCGGAATGACACAGTTCTTTTATAAAACTGAAAAGCTCAGTTAAGATTCTTGTCTTCTTCACATTCCATAAAACTGAATTCCTACCCTCTTTTGGAAAAGACAATAGGCAACATGCCAAGAATAATCAGGAATATAACAAAAGGTGAAAAATTATAAAAACTGTAATGTAGTAAATTTATTTTGTTTTATGGATAAAAGCTGAAAGTTAGAGACTTTATTTTATAACCTTTAAAATATCTCCATTGCTTAGGCATGATACTGTTTTTTGCTATATATGTACTTGATTTATTGAATGAACATAGGGTTCCCATCTCAGTCAGTGTGCCTGCATATTTGAAAATTGGCTTAAAAAGTCAACTTTTTGTATTATTATGGATTTTTTAAAAGAAGCCAAGTCATTCTTGCTAGCTTTGACGTTTCCTGTAATAATTAAAAGTGAAAGATAAAGATATATAGTGTATCAGCAAAGGTTCTTCAGTTCCCAGGTTTATTGCAAATCTAGGAAGGGAAAGCTAGACTATAAAAATAACACCAGAATCATTTAAAATATGGAATAAACATTGCAGCTGTGAGAGAAAGACCATATTCTCAGAGGGCAGCCCCCTGGGGCCTACGTAATCATGTAGTAGATTCTGACCTCAGAGCTCCTATATCCTTCCCACTTCTAAGAAAAAAGAAAGTAAGAAAGGATAAATTTCAGAAGTAGAATGAATGCAAGGAAGTACCATTCATTCTACTGCCCTTCATTGTTGGCAAAAGAAAGCTGCACTTCTAATATCAAAGCACGTGTCTTCTCGTTATCTTTTTCTTTACTACATCTGCTCTATGAATATTTAGTACCTCAAAAAGTCTGGCTTCCTGAAAAGTCAACTTTCTTACCACCTGCTTTTAATTCTCCTCATGTAGACTTCCAGGCTTATGCCCTTTATAAAAGAACATGAAGTACTAAAGGTGGCATTCCATTATCAGCATTTTTCCATTTGAAATAAAGGAATTGTTCCCTTTCTAGACTCAAAGTGAATAGAAAAACAATAGCTCTAAATATTCTCCACCCTCACATAAGTGTTCCCGCAGTTATGTATATAAAACAAATGTCTTTGAATATTGAAATACACACTTTCATATCCAAGAGAGTTTTTGGACTAGTGCTTCCCAATTTGAATGCAAATTTTATATTGACATGTCAGTTAAATTTGAAAATGCATATTTACAAATTATATGATTTTTGGTCAACAATTATTTATTTGGCTAGATTTATCACCTAAGTAGCTTATGCAGTCATAGAAAACTATAAAAATTATTTGCCTAAGTAACTGAGTGTTTTAAATTCTACAAGTTCTTCCCAATACTTGGAATGAAGTGGTGTGGGCCTCAACAGTTTCTAGTCACATGCCCCAGGGGCAGTAATAATGGCTACTAGCTTATAATCTTCTGTATACTTCACCCTTTGTCTGCATAGGATGTAGTTCCAGAAATCCATCAAAGAGAAAGGGAGAGAGATTATCAGCTGATTTTGCTCATGCATGGAGCACTTGGGATGGCTGATTTTAGGGATCTAGGAAAGTTTCCCTTAGACCCCAAACTTCTTTCTGAGTGCCTGATTCATGACCTAAAATCCTACCATAAAATATTCATTTCTTCAAGTTAGCCTGTCTTGCTTAATTGCAAGGTAAACATCCTTTCCAGGTGGTAACTATACAACAATTTCCAGTTGAATTGAGACCTAAGCTCTCAAACTCATGCTCCTTCACACTGCTTAGTTATCTCTTGGTGACTAGGATTCATTTTCTTCAATAGCTAGTGAATTTTATTATGCAGGCCCTGTTCAATTTTCTGACTTTCTAAAGTGAACTTTGGTAGAAAAAAAAATCTTCATTTTGAGGTACCCTAAATTCTAAACTCATCATCTTATCCACAGGTGAGAGTCAGTTCCTAAAAGCCAAGGTCCTCTTGTCAGAGCCTAGATCTGCCACTTACTACCTATATTACATGTTTTTAGTAGTCTATTTGTCAGTTATTTCCTTGATAAAATATGTATAATGGCACCTAGCTTCAGGGGGGTGATAAACATTGAATGGTATACTGCATGTAAACAGAAATGGCTTAAATATTACCCAGCACAGACTGAGTACTCAATACATGCTAAATAGCTATATAATTGAATTTCTCTACTTCACTCACCAATCTCCATTAAATATTCTCTTTTCTGATAAAATCAAAACTTGCAACTTCAGGCTCTTGTTTCAATTTGATTATCCTTATATTGCAATACATCATGATATCAGATTACTTACCAAGTCGTATAGCTTAGAAATTTCAGAGTAGAAAAAAAATGCTCCACTATAAAAGTAATAAGGATAATGACAAAAATTTTGAAAATTACATTTTTCAGAGCTCTGGAAATTAATGAAAGGCTTTCAGAAACTTAATGGTAATTTATTTAGGAAAAATGGCTGACTCTTAGTAAGAAAGTGGTCTCTGTGGCATTTTCCAGAAAAGTTACTAAACAAATGACAGCAACAACAAATAGCAAATAGTAAGCCCTAAAGGAAGAAGTCTGATTTATAGAGTTGCAACATTATATCATTTGAAATATCCAATTTTCAACAAAAAAACTTATGAGACATGAAAAGAAACAGCAAAGTATGGACCATGTAAAAAGCAGTCAATAGGAACTGTCATGGAGGAAGCCAGATGTTAGACTTAGCAGATAAAGACTTTGAATTAGAATTATAAATATCTTCAAAGAACTACAGAAGATCATAGCTGAAGAATTAAAGTATGATGTCTTACCAAATAAAGAACATCAATAAAGATATGAAATTATAAAAGGAACTAAACAGAAATTCTGGAGTTGAAAAGTACAATATTTGAAGTGAATAATTCACTAGAATGTCTCAACAGCAGGTTAGAGCTGGCAGAAGAAATAATCACAGAACTTGTAAATGGGTCAATTGAGATAATTCAATATGAGGAACAGAAAGAAAAAAAAGAATGAAAAACATGAACAAAGCCTCAGAGATCTGTGGAACACCATCAAGTTTGTCAACATCAAAATGGAGTCCCATAGGAGAAAAGAGAGAAAGAAGCACAAGGAATATTCTAAGAAATAATGGCTGAAAATTTTCCAAATTTGAGGAAAAACGTTAATCTACGTATCCAAAAATGTCAATGAATCCAAGTAGGATAAATTCAAAGAGATCTATACCTAGATGCATCATAACTAAACTGTTGAAAACTAAAACCAAAAGAGAATTTTAAAAGTGCCAAGAGAAAAATGACTTACATGAACAAAGGATCCTCAATAAGATTAACAGCGGACATCATATAAAAAAAACACGTAGACAGAAGGCATTGGGATGATATATTCAAACTGCTGAAACAAATCCTATAGATGATAAAGAGATGATTTTTTCTAGACATGTAAACTCCTTTCCCCTCCATTTTCAGGTCATCACTGCATCTCATCAGACAATTGCTGTAAAGCCCATTTGTTCTTCATGTCTCGGTTTTTCACTGCTTCTAATTATGATATGTGTCCTACTGTCAAGTTATTATTTTCTAAAGATCTACTCATTATCTCCACTCCTGAAAATATGCCTACTATAAGATATCAAAACACTATAGAGACATACAAAGTAAAACTTAAATTTCCCTCTACCCTCAAACTTACATTCTTCTCTCTCTAAAAATAACTAGTCTCAATCAGGTGGCATATTCTTGCCTTACCTGTGCTTATGTATACATTTAATTGTAAAGATCATACCTGAGTACATTAAATGTAGTGCAGTGTAAATAATAAGAGTATAGACTCTATGACCTGATGACTTTGGTTCAAATATTGCCTCTTACTTCTTACTGTCTAAACTTAGGCATGTTCCTTTACCATTCTTTGACTCTATTTTTTCATATATAAAAATGGGGATGAAAATTTTACCTCCTTCATAGAGTTATTGTGAGGGTTTAAATACTGCAACAGGAAAGTGCTATCAGACCTTTCAGACAACTGTGCTAGGGCCCCCCACACCCAATAAAGTGACTGAAGGATCCATAGAAACCACACACAGCTGAGCATTACAACCAGCTTGCCAAGAGGACAGCCTAGCCTCCCTGGGCACCTGAAGCAAGAGCAACCCTGGACAACAGGACACATGTAGCCCACACAGTGGTCACTCCTGGAACATTTGGGCTTGTGATGAGAAGGAAGCTCACTGCTGGGCATCATAAGGCATCTCTTACATAAGCCCACCTCTCCAAGATCAGGAGATGTAGCTGACTCACCTAATACACAGATATAAGCACAGAGAAAGAGGCAAAATGAGGAGGCAAAGGAATACATTTCAAGTAAGGGAACAGGACAAAATCCCCCAAAAGAACTAAATGAAACAGAAATAAACAATCTACATGAAAAACAGACCAAACAAAAAGTCATAAGGATGCTCACTGATCTTGGGAGAAGAATGCATGAACTGAGTGAGAACCTAAACAAAGAATAGGAAATTATAAAAAAGAACAAATTAGAAATGAATCCTACAATACTAGAAATGAAAAATTCACTAGAGGGACTCAATAACAGACTAGGTGATACAGAAGCATGGACCAGCAAGCTAGATGAAAGACTAGAGGAACTCACCCAAGCTGAACAGATAAAAGGAAAAAGAATTAAAGAGAACAAGAACAGTCTAAGGGGAGTCTGGGACAATATGAAGCACACTAACATTCATATTCTAGGTGTTCCAGAAGGAGAAGAGAGAGACAAAGGGGTAGAGAATCTATTTGAATAAATAATAGCCAAAAAGTTTCCTAACCTAGGGAAGGAAACAGACATTCAGGTACAGGAAGCACAGAGAGCACCAAACAAGATAATCCCAAAGAGGCACACACCAAGACACATTACAATTAAAATGTCAAGAATTAAAGATAAAGAGAGAATCCTAAAAGGTGAAAGATAAAGGCAACATGTTGTATACAAAGGAAACCCCATAAAGCTGTCAGCTGACTTCTCAGCAGAAATCTTACATGATATAGTTAAAGTGCTGAAAGGAAAAAACCTACAGCCAAGAATACTCTATCAGGCAAGGTTATCATTCAGAATGGAGGGAGAGAGAAAGAGTTTACCAGACAAGCAAAAATTAAAGGAGTTTATCACTAAGAAACCAGTTTTACAAGAAACGCTACAGAGACTTATTTAAGTGTAAAAGAGAAGACCACAAATAGGAATAACAAAATTATCAAAAAAAGGCAATAAAATCACTTGTTAGGGCAAAATACAGTAAAGGTACCAGATCAACCACCTATGAAGATATGAAGTTAAAAGACAAAAGTTCTAAAATTACCTATTTTCATGATAAGAGGGTAACAGATACACACACAAAAAAGAGGTTAGATATGATATCAAAAACATAATATGTGAGAGGAACAGAGTAAAAGAGTAGAGCTTTCAGAAAGAGGTCAAACTAAAGAGACCATCAAATTAATATAGATTGCTATATATATAGGTTAGTATATATGAACGTTATGGCAATCACAAACCAGAAACCTATAATAAATACCAAAAAAATTACACCTTTCTGAACCAAAACATAACACTGAAGAAAGCCATCAAACCACAAGGGAAGAGAGCAAGAGAAGAAGAAGGGAACAGAGAAGAACTAGTAAAACACTCAGAAAAAAAATAATAAAATGGCAATGAATACATACTTTTCAATAGCTACTTTAAATGTCAATAACTAAATGTTACAATCAAAAAGTTTATGGTGGCTGATTGGATAAAAAGCAAGACCCATGTATGTGCTGCATACAAGAGACACACTTCAGACCTAAAGACACTCACAAACTGAAAGTGAAAGGATGGGGAAAAGATATTCCATGCAAATGGCAATGAAAAGAAAGCTGTGGTAGCAAAACTTATATTGGGCAAAATAGACTTTAAACAAAAACTGTAACAAGAGACAAGGAGGGTCACTGTATATATATATATATATAAAGGGAAAAATCCAACAAGAGGATTTAACACTTGTAAATATTTATGCCCCCAAAATAGGAGCACCTAAATATATAAATCAATTACTAACAGACATAAAAGGAGAAATAGATAGTAACACAATAATAGTAAGGACTTTAAGACTCCACTTATACCAGTGGATAGATCACCCAAACAGAAGTTCAATAGAGAAACATTGGCCTTAAACGACACATTAGAACAGATGGATGGAGTATATATATATACAGAAATATTCCATCCAAAAACCACAGAATACATGTTCTTTGCAAATGCACATGGGACATTCTCCAGGATAGATCACATATTATGCCACGAAACAAGTCTCAATAAATTTAAAAAGTTTCAAATAATACAAAGCATCTTTCCTGACCACAACAGTATGAAATTAGAAATCAACTACAGGAAGAAAAGCCACAAATATATGTGGAGATTAAACAAAATGCTGCTGAACAATGATTGGGTCAATGAAAAAATCAAAGGAGAAATAAAAAAATACCTGGAGATAAATGAAAGTGAAAATATGAGATGCCAAAATTTACAGGATACAGCAAAAGTGGTGTAAGAGGGAAGTTTGTACCTCAAGAACAGGCCTACCTCAACAAACAAGAAAATCTCAAATAAACAATCTAAGAGTGCACCTAAAGGAACTAGAAAAAGAAGAACAAACAAAGCCCAGAATCAGTGGAAGGAAGGAAATGTTAAAAACCAGAGCAGACATAAAGGAAATAGAGACTAAAAAAAAAAGTAGAAAAAATTCAATGAAACCAAGAGTTGGTTCTTTGAAAAGATAAACAAAATTGACAAACATTTAGCCAGACTTACCAAGAAAAAAAGAGAGAAGGCTCAAATAAATAAAATCAGAAGTTAAAGAGGAGAAATTACAATGGATAGTTCAGAAATACAAAAGATTATAAAAGAATACTACAAAAAGCTATACACCAACAAATTGGATAATCAAGAAAAAAATGGATAAATTCTTAGAATCATACAAACCTCCAAAACTGAACCAAGAAGAAATAGAGAATGTGTATAGATCAATCACCAGTAAGAAGATCAAAACAGTAATCAAAATCTCTGAAAAAGTAAAAATACACACGCAGACATCTTCCCTGGTGAATTCCACCAAACATTCAAAGAAGACTTGAAACCTATCCTTCTCAAACTCTTCCAAAGAAGTGAAGAATGGTGGAAGCTTCCAGACTCATCCTATGAAGGAACATTACTCCTATACCAAAACCAGGCAAGGACAACACAAAAAAAGAAAACTATAGGCCAATATCACTGATGAACATTGATGCAAAACTCCTCAACAAAATACTAGCAAATTGAATACAACAATATGTTAAAAAGATCATACACCATGATCAAGTGGGATTTACCCCAGGGATGCAGGGAGGGTTCAACATCTGTGACTCAATCAATGTGATATACCACATGAGCAAAATGAAGAATAAAATTCACATGATCATCTCAATAGATGCAGAGAAAGCATTTGACAAGATACAACATCTATTTATGATAAAAACTCTGAATAAAGTAGCTATAGAAGGAAAGTGGCTCAACATAATAGAGGCCACATATGACAAACCCATAGCTAATATCATTCTCAGTGGAGAAAAATGGAAAGCTATCCCTCTAAGAAGAAGAACCAGATATGGATGCCCAATTTCACCACTCTTATTTAACATAGTATTAGAAGTCCTAGCCAGAGCAATCAGGCAAGAAAAAGAAATAAAAGTGATCCAAATTGGAGAGGAAGAAGTGAAGCTATCACTATTGATGACATGATTTCTTATATAGAAAACCCTAAAGAACACACCAAAAAACTTTAAGAAATGGTAAATGAATATGGTAAAGTTTCAGGATGCAAAATCAACATACAAAACTCAGTTGCATTTCTATACACTAACAACAAAGTAGCAGAAATAGAAATTAAGAATATAATCCCATTTACAGTTGCAATGAAAAGAATAAAATACCTAGGAATAACCTTAACCAAAGAGGTGAAAGATCTGTACACTGAAAACTATAAAACATTGTTGAAAGAAACTGAGGAAGGCACAAAGAAATGAAAATATACTCCATGCTCTCATATTGGAAGAATTAACATGGTAAAATGTCCATACTTCCTAAAGCAATCTACAGACTCAAGGCAATCCCTATCAAAGTTCCAATGACATTTTTCAGAAAAATAGAACAAATAATCCTAAAATTTATATGGAACAACAAAAGACCCCACATAGCCAAAGGAACCCTGAGAAAAAAAGAGCAAAGCTGGAGATATCACACTCTCTGATTTCAAATTATACTACAAAGCTATAGTAACCAAACAGCGTGGTACTGGCACAAAACCAGGCACGTGGATCAATGTAACAGAACTGAGAGGCCAGAAATAAACCCACACATCTATGGACAGGTAATTTCAACAAGGGAGCCAGGAACATACGATGGAGAAAGGAAAATCTCTGCAGTAAATGGTGTTGGGAAAACTGGAAAGCCACATGCAAAAGAATGAAAGTAGACTATTATCCTACACCGTACACAAAAATTAATTCAAAATGGATTAAAGACTTGGCTGTAAGACCTGAAACCGTGAACCTTCTAGTAGAAAACATAGGCAGTACACTTTTCAAGATCAGTCTTAGCAGCACATTTTCAAGTACTATGTCTGACTAGGCAAGGGAAACAACCGAAAAAATAAACTAATGGGACCACATCAAACTAAAAAGCTTCTGCACAGCAAAGTAAACCCTCAACAAAATGAAAAGACAACCTAACAACTGGGAGAAGATATTTGCAAACTGTATATCTGATAAGGAGTTAATACTCAATATATTCAAAGAACTCATATGTCTCAACAACAAAAAAAACTAATAACTCAATTAAAAAATGGGCAAAAGATATAAACAGACATTTCTCCAAAGAAGATATACAGATGGCCAACAGGTACATGAAAGGATGTTCAACATCATTAACTATCAGGGAAATGCAAGTCAAATGTACAATGATATATCACTTCCCTCCTGTCAGAATGGCTATAATTAACAAGAAAGGAAACAAGTGTTAGAGAGGCTGTGGAGAGAAGGGAACTCTCCTGCACTGCTGATGGGAGTGCAAACTGGTGCAGCCTTTATGCAAAACAGTATGGGGGTTCGTCAAAAATTTAAAAATAGAACTACCATACAATCCAGCTATTTCTCAGCTATACTGAGTACTTATTCAAAGAAGATGTAATATGAATACGTAAAGATACATGAACCTCTATGTTCACTGCAGCATTATTCGCTATAGCCAAGACTTGGAAGCAAGCTAAGTGCCCATCAAGGGACGAATGGATAATGATGTGGTATATATACATAATGGAATACTACTCAGCTAGAAAAAAAGGATGAAATCCAGCCATTTGTGACAACGTGGATGGTCCTTGAGGGTATTATGCTAAGTGAAATGAGTCAGAGGGAGAAAGTCAAATACCGTATGATCTCATTCATAAATAGAAGAGAAAAACAACATCAAACAATCACATAGAGACAAAGATTGTATTGGTGGTTACCAGAGGGGAAGGGTGGAGGCAGGAGGGCAAAAGGGGTGATTAGGCACATGTGTGTGGTGGATTGTAATTAGTGTTTGGTGGTGAACATGATGCAGTCTATATAGCAATTGAAAAATAATGATGTACATCTGAAATTTATATAATGTTATACACCATGTTATCACAATTAAAATTAAATAGATAAATGCTTTAATACATATAAAATGCTTAGAATAGTTCCAAATGCAGAATAATCTTTCAATAATTGTCAACTATAGTCCACTATAAATAATTTTTCACATAAGAAAGATTATGATGAACATGTTATTCTAGGGCTTGTCTTATTTTATATCACAATATATAGAGTTCATTTGATTTCAAAACATGTAAATCCACTTTATTATTTCTAAAGTCTACATAGTATTCTTTAATATGCATGTGACATAATTTAGCTATCCTCTCTTTTAAAGATATGTTACTCTTAATTTTTGGTATTATTAACCATTCTACAGTCATCCATTTTTGTAATTGGAATGTGTTTCTATAGAATAGATTTCTAGAAGAATAAGTTCTGGGTCAAAGAGCATGTAATTTAAAAAATCTTTTATCTAAGTGCCAAATTTCCTTCAAAATCGCTAGTCCAGGTTTTACTCACTATAATAGGGTGTGATAGCTAGGGTGTTGTTATGAGTGCAATGTACACACAAGGAGACTAAAGCTTCAAGACGTTAAGTAACTTTTCTCAATAGTTAACAAGTGGCATGGTCACTATGTGCTTATTCTTAAATCTTAAACTCAAGTATGCTTTTCTTCTTAAATCTTGGCTTTTATAAAAGTGATCATAATTAACATTTATTTGAGCACTTTTCATGTGTTTGTCATATGATTTACATGAAACATTACCTTGCAGCACAGATGATTTTATTACCCTTTTCAGTGACGATGGTGAGGCTCAAAAGGTCACACAGCTACAACTGAAAAAGCTAGCGTTTGCACTCAGGCCTCACAGCTCCCCAGGCTGCCTCTCACCTTCCTATGGTCATTCTAGTCCATTGTTAAGCAAAACATCATTATGCACTGTATGATTATATTATTATAATAATAAAATACAATTATATAGTGCATCAATATATTACATATCAATATTTATGTATCAATATTAATTTTTTATATAATACATTGAATAAAATACATTACAATTTTGAATAGTTGCCTCCTGGAAGGGGAACTGGATCTGGGAAACAGAGGAACTTTATCTTTTGCAACTTTTGGATTTTGTACTATGTTCATATATTATCTATTTTAAAAATAAACTATTTTTAAAATAATTAAATTAACAAATATACAACTATTATATGTGTGTATATATTAAATTTACAACTAGTACACAAATACATATCTCTATATCTCTCTATATACACAAAATTATAGTAATGCTATTATAAATTAAACTATTATCTCTATTCCCCAGATTTTAGAATTCTGTTAGCACTGGAGAAGACTCAGACAGACTGCAATCTGAAATGAGACAATAAGTGCAACATGCATTTAGGGGCAACTCCTGGTGACAGAAGGAAGTGGTTTTGTTAATGCATTTTTATACTTAAGTCATATTTTACAATGCATAGATGGATAGATAGATGTAGACCTTTTATTCTTTTTAAGAGGAAGATCCAAGAGCTGTTAGAATACCAAATGTCCCAGAAGCATGAATTCTACCTGGGGCAGAGCCTTGAAGGGCTCCCAGAACCGTAGGATGAGTTAAGGCAATGATTTCTTTCCTGTACTTCCATGAAGTCCATGGCATTGACATACATGGTCCCTCCATGGAAACTTCCTAAGCTTTGTGGAGAGCAGCTGCCTCATCAGCTTCTTCTGGATGAAGCTGTCCCATAACTTTATTGTGGAAGAACACCCAGGCCCTGTCCTCAGAGCTGAGGATGTCTTAGGAAGCCAGCGTTCCCTCCTGGACATGTTCTGCCTCAACTCATTTGAGTACTCAGGACATTTCGTGTCAACCATATGCCACACAGGTATGGAGTCTGGCCATTCCAGCTGGCATGTCCTTGTAGGTCAGTAGAGAGGTTTGGGAGAATCTGGGCACAAGCAATACGCCTTGATTCAGGTGTACATGAGGCTTGAGGCTGTCTGGTTTTAGTCACAGAAGTGAGACAGAAGCTTATGTATTGAAACCAAGTCATGGAATCAGAAAAAAATGAGCTAATTCTATGTCACATAAGCTATGGAAGTATGCTTTTAAAATCCATGACTAGGAATAGGATTGCTCATTTGCCCAGAGGAGAAAGGTGCCTGCAGTTGGAATGAAGTTGCCCAGTTGTCTACAATGGGGAGGAGTTGAAGGGCAGAGTAAGCTTCTATATAAAGTTCCATATATCAAATCCAGTGCATCTTTGATAACTTACATATTGTATATAAAAATATGTAGTTGCTAATATGTAGTTGACCTAAAAAGAATGTACTGGTAATTTGAGCATCTAATAATAATTTATTTGCTCAGTTATAGCAACTATTGTAATAATTTTGTCTTACTTTAATACTCCAAGAGCTTTGCAAAATAATTTGCATGAGTTAGTACTTCCTTTCTATTTTCCTTGAATTAGTGATTTCTTTTTATTTCAGTACATTTTCCCAAAGTTTGTACAGTATTGCATTGACAACAGGCTAAACAATGTATCAAGTATACCCTAACTTTATGCTAGTCATCTTGCAGGCACAATCATCGTCTTGATTTAAACAATAGGCTAATTGGGACTTTGAGTCTAGACAAGTGCAATATAGACCTTCCTTAACTTGCAATGGGGTTGCATCCTGATAAGCTCATGGTAAGTTGAAAATATTGTAGGTCAATAATGCATTTAATGCACCCAAACTACTGAACATCATACCTTAGCCTAGCCTAACTTAAACGTGCTTGGAACACTTAGATTAGCCTACAGTTGGGAAAAGTCAACTAAGGCAAAGCCTATTTTACAACAAAATGTTGAGTATCTCATGTAATTTATTGAAAACCGTACTGAAAGTGAAGAACGGAATGGTTGTCTGGGTACAGAAAGGTCATAGGTGTATCCGTTGTTTGCCCTTGCAATTGTGTGACTGACTGGGAACTGCAACTGATGCTCTACACCAGGAGCATTTCCTTAATGAAAATGTTAATTTTGTGTGTGTTTTTTTTATTCACAGGTTTTCATTTCCATGAATTCTAAATGAATGTAACCATTCTCTTGTCTCCCATATTCCTTAAAAAGAATTTTTAAGGAATTTTAGGTACTATTAAGCAACAATTACTTCTTTCCCCCCCTTCCATTTCCTCCTGTTGTCACAAGGCATTTCCCACACAGGTCAGCCAAGTAAGAAATATGCCACAAGATGAAAACTGTTGCAGGCTTCTTAATGTATAAAGATTTTCATTTCTTTTTCTTCACGTATCAGAAAGACTGTGAAGAACAATTTTCTGGCATCCATATTGGGTGTTTTTCACCATAAACACTGAGAGCTAAATGCACCACTACTTTCTCCATCTGACTGTCAGGCACAGGATTACTTATTGTCACATCAGGGGAGACGTAAGATGGAAAGAAACTAGAATGAAAAATACAACTTCAGGCCCAGTAGCAGGATGCTCATTTTCCAAACTCTCACTTCAAAGCCCAGGGAAGCTTGTTGCTCACTTGCAAAACAGAAAACATCTTGATGGCCTCTACTGATAATTATCTGACAAAATTTGGTGCTGAATGTTGTGGCCATATGCCAGTTACCAGTAGGAAGGTGGCAGAGGAGAGAGATTGAATCAATACAGCATAAACAACTCAGAACTCAAAACTGGGGCTCACATAATTTAAGATCATTTTTAGGAAACTTGTGAACACTAAACATCCTCTCTTCATAAAAATTAGACATATGGACCCCAGAGAAAAATTCGTGTTAGGATTTTAGGGATACATAGATCGCCGATTCATTACTCCTAATTTAGAAGGATTAATCTGTGGCATAATTTACACAAGTACTGCTTCCATAATGAGGAAATAAGAAAAAAGAAAAAATACTTTGGTAAGTATTTACCAAAATGAACCTGATTAAAAGAATTGACTTTAAACACAGTACGTACTTCAAGCAGTTCTACAAAAACATCAATCATTTAATCAAACCATCCAACTGTTCTTTGAGTGTCCACTGCTCTAAGCACTGGTACAACAATGCTTAGATTAATACAAGTCCCTGCTTGGCCCAGAGAGGGAGGAAGACATCAGAACCCAGACATTTAGAAACTTCCAGGGCAGAGATGTGTGTGAAGTGCAGAGAAGATAGCATTCCGGTTTACCAGACAGATCAGTGGTGAACTCTATCTGCTTTTAACTTGGAATTCCTCCTTCCTTCTGTTGTTCCCATGCAGTTTGCACATGTGATTCATGAGCTTAATCTGTCTGAGCAATCTAGGAGTTATGGGCTCTCCAATTTCAAGCACAGAATGAATAAATAGCCAAGTGAGGCAACCTAAGCTAAACCTTTAATTTCGATCTGCTGTCATTTAAGTCTTCAGGTGATTAGTCTTTCTAATAAGAGACAGTCACTGCAAGGCTCTCTCTCTTTGGAAAAGCAATGTAGTGTTCAGAGTCTCTCTAGGAGAACCTAGGTCATAACCTCAAGAAGTGGGTATAGATTTTGATGATGGGGAGCCTGTAAGTGCTCTGAGGCAATCATTTGTGCCTAATTTTTCATCCCATTGTAGGTACCAGTTTCTGCTAGCTGTGCTGAACTTAGGCCCATAATAGAGAACAATCAAATTCTGGATCCAATTCCAGCTGGCAGGACTTTACACAGTGCAATGCTTAGTGAATTTATAAGAAAAATGAACTCTGTGGGAGTATTCGAATAAAGTGAAAAAAGTGACATAAAACAATGACACTAAAGAGCCATGCCTTAGCAGACCATATTCTTTAAAAAATGAAACTTTTTTATTATAGAAAATTTCATATATAACAAAAGTAGAAAGAGCAGTCTAATGAACTCCCAGGTACCCCTATAGCCATTGGCCAGTATTTTTCATACATACTCCCGCTACCAAGATAGCTTTCATTTGCAAATATTTCGGGATAGATCTTGAAAGGTAAGGACTCTTTACAAAACATAATCATAATAATATTATCATGCACATAATTTTAAATTAATGTTAATTCTGTAATATCATCCAATATATAGCTTGTATTCAAAATTTCCCAATTGTCTCATATTTTTTTACAATTTATTTACATAGGATCTCAATAAGGTACATATATTGCAATTGGTTGATATGTCACTTAAATCTCTTTTAACTTATAGATTCTTCTCTCTTTTTTTGCAGTTTATTTGTTCACAAAACTAATTCATTTTCCCTCACTGGATTTTGATGAGCGACTTCCCATAGTGTTACTTGGTTCCTTTACTCCCTTTATTTGTTGTGAATTGGCATTTACATCTAGATATTTATCAGATTTGAGTTTCATTTTTTAACAAGACTACTTTATCAGTGTTGTGTAGTTCCATTGAGAGGCACATATGCCTAGTCATTTTTCCTTTTGTGATGTTAATGACCCTTCATCAATATTGCCTAGATTTATGAACTCATTAGAAGTAGACTATTCACTAGAGGAAAACTATGCCCTTTCAGGGCGAGGAAAGATGTGACTCTGGGATGGAGCTCGGAGAGCTTTGGCTGCCCCTTAACTAGAGGCCTTCCTGTCTTTCCTGGAGTATCCCCTCCCCCTAGTGTCCACAGGGACATCTGCCTCAGGTGCTTCGAGGGCTTCACACTGACTGGTTAAGAAGGACTCATCTGGGTTTTTTTATGATTTAATATTTGAATGCAAGGAAAAAAATGACAATTTTTATACATATTTTATAGTTTTATGCCTTAACTATAACCCTTTAGAATAAGTTTAATAATTTTTTGACTCAGTAACATTGTGTACATGGTACAAAACTGAAATTAGATAGCATAATATTCTCCAAGCCACAAATTTTTCCCATCTGGGAGCAACCGTTGTCCAAGATTGTGCATCCTTCCAGAGATAGTCTTTGATAAACGAGAGCATATGACTATAGTAATTCATCTGTAATTTTTTAACATGAGAGTTTCCTCAGTTTTCTTATTATAATAATAATACTTGATCACTGTGAAAAATTCAAATAGTATAGAAAAATATGAAGAAACTGCAAATCATTTGTATTTATACCACCCAGATATTTTCATGAATAGAATTACCATTATAAACATAATAAAGATACTATACATAGTTCCTCTACCTATACTTTAATGTACTCACCCAACTGTAGTCCTTATTTCATAAGCACAAAGGATTTATTGAGAGCAAGGTACCATGCTAAGCATTGGAGATAAGGGCGTGGTGGACTAAGTTCCTTATTCGGGAAACCCTAGAAAGGTATATGTAGACCACCTGCCTTGCTCCTGTATCTTCAACGAAGCTCCCATATGGATACATGCTCATACTTACACACATACTCCTTCACTCTAGGCCAAGAAGGAGCAGCAGCCATAATCTCTAGATAAAGATCCCTGCTCCATCAGGAACTTTAGATTTGGCCCCTAATGACTGCCACCCCCTGGTGAACGGATTTGTTCCCCAATGAGCCTCATCTCCTGGTATTCACACTCAATTCCTGCCTGCTGAGTGCAGGAAGAACCCAGTGACTTGTGTTTACCAATAAAATATGACAAAGTAGAGGGATTTTAATTCCAGAATTAGTTTACAGAAGTTTGTGATTTCCTTCTTAATAGCAGACTCTCTCTGTTGCCTTCTATACCTGCACACTTTGATGAAGCAAGCTTCTCTGTGGAAGAGGCCAACATGACAAGGAACTGAAAGGAGCCTCCAGCCAACAGCCAGTGAGAATGGGTATCCTGAAGGAATTGAATCCTGCCTATAACCATGTAAGCTTGAAGTGGATCCTTTTCCAGTTCAGTCTTCAGACAAGGCCACAGACCCTGAACTGACAGTTTGATTGCAGCCAGATCCTCTTGACCCACAAAAACTGTGAGCTAAGAAATGTGTGTTATTTCAACACATGTTCTATCCTTGAAAATGTTTAAGAAGAATGTGTATTCTGCTGTTTTTGGATGGAGTGTTCTATATGTATATCAATAAAGTCCATCTGGACTATTTTTTTGTTCAAATCTACTATTTCCTTGTTGGCATTCTATCTGGATGATCTAGCCATTGGTGTATATGGAATATTGATATCCTCCACTATTATTGTGTTGTTGTTAATGTCTCCTTTTAGGTTTGTTGATAGTTGCTTTATGTACTTTAGTGCTCCTGTGTTGGGTGCATATATATTTATGTGTTATGTCTTCCTGTGGAGTGTCCCTTTTATCATTATATATTGCTCCTCATTGTCTCTCATTACCTACTTTATCTTGAAGTCTACTTTGTCTGATATAAGTGTGGAAATACTTGCTTTCTTTTGTTTGCCATTAGCTTGGGGTATCATCTTCCTATCCTTCACTCTGAGTCTGTGTTTGTCTTTGGAGCTGTGTTTCCTGGAGGCAGCATATTACTGGATCTTGTCTTTTAATTCATCCCACCACTCTGTGTCTTTCGATTGGAGAATTCAATCCATTTACATGTAGAGTGATTATTGACATATGAGGGCTTAATGCTGCCATTTTGTCACTTTTTTCCTTTGTTTGTCGTTCTGTGTATTTTGGACTGCCAATTCAGTTAGGTAGTTTTCTATGATGGTTTTCTTAGTTAAGAAGTGCGTGTTATTTCAAGCTGCTAAGTTTTGTGGTAACTTGTCATGCAACAACAGGTAATTAATATAAGAGCTGAAGAGCTTCGTCCTTATTTGTTTGGACCTTGTTCTCAGGAACTTCTCCAAAGTCTGGTGATAAGTAGAAGCAGAGCATGTAATTGTTAAAGAAGACAAAATCAAAGCTTTGCGGATTTTATCTCATAAGAAAAGTTGTGTGATTTTCAGTGATTCTTTCAAAAGACAATTCTTATCTAAAAATGGAAATTTTTAGTTAAAGCTTGAAAATTTTCCTTTAGCTGATGTTAAATTGTGTCATGAGTCATTGGAGGTTAAGAAAAAAGTGATAGAAATATACCAAGTGGAACATAAAGCCTCAAGTCACAGGCAATTAGTATTCAGCTGAAACCTTTCGTTTTTCCTTCCAGCAATTCTCCATGAATCAAAAATTAAGAAATGAAGAAAGTTTAGAGAAATAATCGACTGCTTTTAAGATGCTTTGGGAAAACATTAATTTTCTTTAATACCTGTGCAAGCCTTTAAACTTCTTAATCATTTGTTTCTTTATTACAAGTTGGATTTTAATAATGAAATAATTTATTCTTTATCATATTTACAAAAATACAAACCCAAAATTGTATTTAATTGTTCCTTTTTCTACTTTTCTATTTTTTCAATAATTTATTTCTATATGATTGCATGATTTGTACATCAATCTATTTACGGAGATATATTTGACATTCTTCACAGCATTAAGACACATGTAAAAGAGGACATACATAGTGTAAAGAAGGAAATTAATAGATGTCCATTTATCTTAGGTCAATTAGCATTAAATTTAAGTATGCATTTTCTGATATCCAGGCAACAAGGGGACCATTGAATTGCCTCCACCTACTAGGAATTCCTTAAGAACAAGGAGCATGTTTTATTTATTCTTGTAATCCAGTGTCTGGACCAGCCTGGCACATAGATAATACTTGCTGAATGAAGGAACGAATGAATGAATGAGTGTATCTCTGATTCCTCTTTCTGAAGCTGTGCTGTTATCTGCAAGTTTTGACTTTTCTTAAGCTTTTAAAAATTCAGCAGATGGGATAACCAAATTCAAATGGCTCAGGCATGAAAAACCAAGGATGAATTGCAAGCTACACAAAATTTAAAGAAAGAAATTTATACCATGGCATGGTGTAATAATTCTTTAGTTAATGTCAAGGTTACTTTGATAAATAACATTTATCTTCATAATTTCACCAATCCAGTAACATATATTTTAGATTCAGCAAAATAGGAGGCTAGCTTCTGTTCAGTGGGAGAGAAGATTTAATCTCTTGAAAGTAAATAGCTTTAAGGTGGGGATATTTAAAACAACAAAGAATACCATTTATTAAGCTCCACCTATGTATCAGATACAGAAGCAAGAGATTTATACTAATGTATTTATTTAACCTTCACAGAAATCTTGAAAGGTAAATATTATTAGATTGATTTTCAAGATGAAGAAACTGAAATCAGAGAGGTTGAGTAAATTTCCCAACATCAAACAATTCATAAGAACCTGAACACAGGTCTATTTTAACGCAAAGCTCTTTCAGAGCCGAAACTAATTGCAGAGTTTCCTTGATTGAAAAATGCAATTGACTGTGAGATTGAGGATCAGCATTTAGGGAAAAAAGAATCAAATTAAATTAAATGCAAGAATTAAATGCATACACAAATAATGATATTAATTGACAATAATATGCATTTAGTTTTACAATTAAATAACTTTCTCCTGCAGAATCACACAAAAAAGTCAATGTCTAAACTTCCTTCACATCCAAAATATAAAGATCCTTTTGAATCAATTTTTGCCATTGGAAATTAAACAGAGTATCACTACGATAACTGATTTTCATAACTTTCACTCACAACCTTAGCATCTTTGGCACTATTAAAATTATCAATATAATTTCTGGGGTATACTGCAGATCACCAGGGTTTTAATTATAATCCTTAGTTAATAAGGTTCATACTTTCATTCATAGAGTTAAGGGCATTAATTTTGGATTCACGTAGATCTGTTTTTGAATCTAAGATGCACCATTATGTAAGTTTGCAAGTTTCTTATCAGTAGGGACAGGTTAAATCATGCTTTGATATCAAATGATGCCAACATTTTAGTGGCTTACAACAAGGGTTTATTTCTCTCTCAAGCCACATCTCCATTCCATGTTTGCCACAATGGTCTTGCCCATCTTGTGGGGTTAGAAAAATTACTCAGAGCAATGACTTCTAAACCAAGACTGAAAGTGAGTGGGAGGATTGTGGACATGACTGGAGAAAAGGGTTTCAGTCAGAAAAACAATGTAAGCAAAGGTCTGGAGATTAGAGAGAGTTTAGAAATTAGGAGAACTAGGTTTTGATTTACCGAATATTTCCATGACCTCAAGAAATTCACTGAAACTCTCTGAAACTCGAATGGGGAGAATAATACCAACACTTCAGCGTTAAATGTCTAATGATGAAGATAATGCATTTTTTCACACATTTTCTAATTTCTAACACATGTCTGGGACATAATAGCAGTTTTTGTGTATTTTCCTTTTCAGGATGTGAAATTGTGCTGTCAGATGTAAATCCAATGAAAATGTCAATGAGAATCTCTCAATAACAACCTTCCTGGGCTTCAAGATGAGGTAAAATGAAAATGGGATCTAGATGCTTTGTGTTTCCAAACAAACAATTGTGACTCAAAATGTTTTGCTTTCATTAATGTTTGTGTTTTATATTTTTTCAGTTAAACAAAACATTCTTAGTATCCATATAAAATCCCTTCTCTGGGTTCTACAGGAATATCAAAGCAAGTAAGACATCATTTCTCAAGATTTGTAGATATCAAAGAGTCTACAACCTAATGGGAGAGACAATTCAAACCATATTGAATTTGCTTGGCATCTATTTGCTAAGTGGTCCCATCTATACACAGTCTGTTCCAAAATAAATTCAAGTTTTCTTCGGCTGTCACAGTGAATGCCTGTTGACATGATCGTTCTTGTCCAGTAAAGCTAGCTAACAAAATTAGATACATCTAATTATTTTATTTCTCATTATTTGAGTTATCATGATAACTGAATTAGGCTGATTTATAAAAATTTGATTGACTGATTTGTTTAATTAAGTTATTAAAATGTCCAAAAAAATCAATTAATTCAAAAGATTGATTTAATGATGTTGTATTCTTGGGTGGACACAACCTTTCTTTAAAAAGAAAGTAGAGAGAGGAGACACAAGGGAATATTTAAAATGTTGGGCATTTACACTAAATAAAAGTTCTTTTAAACGCAGGAACGTATTGGTTGTAGTTGGCAGCTGCAACCAATTATAACATCTGATAAACAATGATAATGAAGAGCTTCTTTTCGCTTGTGTTCAGCTTCATAGAATAAGAAATAAAAGGCTTTTCATTGAAATGATTTTTTTCTATATAATGCCCTTATATTACAGGGTTACAAAGATTCTTTAATTCAAAAGTAAATGGAAGAGCATGTGTTTTTAAATGCACATTTTTGGCACCTTTGTGCTATACTAGGTCTGGGATATCAATCAGTGAGGCACAGGGAGTTCTTTATGCTTCTTTCTTTAATTGTGTGGTATCACCTGTGGAGTGATGTTTTCCACTTAGCAATTTAAAATAGGAATGAGGGAATAAATTTCAATTTGCTGATAGCTCACAAGAAGTTGAACTTTCATGTTTTTGCCTCCTTTAACCTTGAATCTGGAATACATCACTGGGTAGTGTGAAAGAGATGGCCAGTGCTCACCAAATAGCCAGGTGTTTCTCTGCTGGGTTGGGGAGAGTCGAAATATGGTTGCTGACTGGGTCCTTGAGTCACTGCTTGGAGAAGAGCCAGGATCCACTTGAAATACATCTGACAGTGACAAGAGCAAGAAAAACACCTTTGCTGCAGCAAGTCCCTGAGGTTTGGGTTTGTCTGTGACTGCTGGCTAGCCTAGCCTTTTCTGATCCTCTGGGGCTGAGACTAATGGTGCTGACCAACACTTAGGCACCCCTTCACTCTTGCAAGTAGATTGTGGCCGTGTGGCTGGGTTCTGCCAGAGCATTCAAGAGAGATGTATGAGCCACCTGGTCCAAAGACATTATCACTAGAGAATGCACATTATTGAGCCTCTCTCTAACAGCTTTACTGCCACAGCTGAGTGCTAACCATTCTTTCTCTACTGTGCAACTCATGGATACTGAATACATTTGAAACAGGACGAGAAAACAAGTCCTGCGTGGGACACCTCTGACTAAGAACTACTGTTTGTTAAATCATGTAACCTTAGAAAAGGAATTTGTCTGTATCCTCCAAAGGGTTGGAATCCTGAAACAAAAGAGACACGGTATCTAACCTACATCCCTCTGAGAAATAATATATGGTATATGGGAAAAAGTAGACTTTGTTGAGAGTAATAAAACCATTATACTATAATGAAGTCTGATTAATATTGTAGCCACATATCCAGAGTGCTATGTGATAACACTATATAAGACAATATAAAAATCATAAGTAAATGTAATATTGTAGAAGCCAATAAAATTTGTGATAGTGCTGATATTGATGGTCAAATGCATTGGTAGATCAATCACAGCCCCTTCAGAGTTCCCTCTGGAGAGGAATTCTTCTGAAGATTTAGATTTGATTAATGACAAATTCATTGTGGTTCTTAATCACTCCGTGGATATATACCATAAAGTCAAGAAAGCTATAGATAAGAGAGGGAAAAATAATTGTAAAATGAGTACAAAACCTTGAGAAAGTCTGGACTGCTATTATTGGATGGTGCAACTGTCTGTTTAAAGCCATACCAGCCCCTCAGTGCTTATTGAAAATGGTTGGAATCTGTGCATTTTGATTGTCTAGCTGATTTTACACTATTGCAAAGCTAATAATTTCCGTCAAACTTGGATTGATTGTCTTGTTGTAAAAGGGCCTTGAGCATGAGTCAGGGAGGCAAGATATGCAGGAGGGCTTCTTCCAGCAGCTCTGTGTTTGGCCGGAGATGTTTTGCAGAACTGAGAAGTTTGTCTTTATTGTGCTGACTTCTGGTCAAGAAATGAAATTTAGTGATTGATAATGTTGCTCTGTGGCCATGGGTCTGAAGCAAGTTTCAGGTAGTGTGTACTAGATGGTCAGTATGGTTTGTTGATAAAAGTGAGTCTTGATGACACTTTGGAAGGCTCTGCTTTTGGGGCTGGTTGCATAGCAAGCATATGCCTACATGGGGGAATAAGAAGCCCTGATGAGACTGATCCTTGATGGAATCCCTGGTTCTGAGGTGTTCTGTGTACAGATTGGTGGTTCCTGATCTGAGAGAGAGAAAGCATGCCCTGGTATGACCATAGAGAGAAGGCAATTGGCACTTACCCCTCCTCGCTCTCCAGACTCCTTCCTGTGAGGCAGCCTCTGGCTGTGATGTATATTCACACCTTAATACTGTTACTAAGTTGGATCCTTTTCTTATAATAAACTGAATATATGTAAGCATAGCCAGTTTGGGCCGTGTGAATCTTCTCTAGTAATTAAGTCCTGTCTGATTACCACAATTACTGCAGTTTCTATCTCCTGTGGACTGGCAAGGTGCCTGGGCTATGGGATGCATCTACTAAATATGAAGTGACTAAAGGATCTACATATGCCTCCTTGATGGGGAAGAAGCCAAAATGATTTAAATAAATAGCAGTCCATTCAATTAAGTCACATTAGCTGTCCAATAAAATGAAATTTTCATCGTCAAAGAAAATCTATAAACACTAGTGGAAAGAAAGAACAACTCCAAGATCTGTTTGTAAATAGTGGTTCATCATTTGCCCTTAATGTTAATAGCTAATATTTATTGAGTACCTACTCTGTGCCAGGCAAAGTGCTCCATATTTGTTTTTCATTCATCCTTTCATTTATTTAACAAATGGTTGTTGAGTACCTATTTGACAGCAAGTAATATTTCAGATCCTAGGGATACCTCTCATTTATTCATCTCAGCCACCTGTGAGTTCAGTACACTTCCTCACTTTAAAGATAACAAAATGAGCTTCATTGACATTAACTTGAGTACGACTGGTGTCATAGAACAACTCCAGGAATCTGGTTCTAGCCCTGATTCCTGTTAGCCTTTCAAAACTATGCTTTGTCCCCATGAGCCACGGTGCCCTCACCTGAAAAAACGGGCTTGATAATGTTCTCCTGCCTGTCTCATAAGGGCAGTGGCTAAGGACCAAATGAGATAATGTATATTAAAGTGCTTTGCAAGCTGCAAAGAGTTATGTAAAGGCATTATTATTACATGCCTGAAGAGTACTTTTGCAACACAAAGTAGGTAATATACTTCTGAACTTCTTTTCATTGTTTATTTTACCTCCTTAAGAATCAGAGGTAGTCTATTTGAAGGAAGTGGCATAAAGATGCTTCTTCTAAGAAGAGTAGTTTCAAGTCCCCTAGCCAATGTCTTTATTATTTCAAGGAAGATGGTGTCACAGCCACAGAGCCATGCCAAGGGTAGCATTTCTCCTGACATGCAGAAGACCAAAGCTCTTGAAATAGACTCCATTCATTACCCGTACAGTTTGACTTTGCATTTTGACCCTAAAAATAATAAGTCGTGGTGGTAGATTTTGACCAGAGTAACTCTGCCAAAAGGCAAAATAAAGGATTTAATGACCTTATGAATCCCATCCCTCCAGACTTAGAATTCTGTTGTCTGTAAAATGCTTTTTGAACTAATTATAGCAGAAAATCTACCAAGACTAAAATGATTTTCAAAAATGTAAAATGACTATATGCACATTTTAGGCACTGAAAGCTTTCATTTCACTGTTTTTTTTTTTTAACATATTGACTTTTGAATTTAGAAAAAAGAAAGCTAAACAATGTGTTTTTTTAAAAAAAATTAAAATAGGATTTCCAAGTTACGGAACAGCTTGAAGCCTATATAATAGCAATTACTGTATAATTAAAAGTCAGATGGTCCCTGATCGTAAATGTCAGGAAAAAGACTGCCTCTTTAATGGATTGTCTTTAGGAGCCATCACTAAGCACTGGAAATGGGTAAACAGCTTGAGTTATAGAAGATCTTCTTATCAGGATAAAACTTAATTAAAGAGGTAGAATGTATTGTTTTCAAAATATTTCAGGCCTTTGCATGAAGTTTCAGAAATCTGGCTAGAGAACAAAGGAAGAAGGGTTAGGAAAGGAGCCGGTTAGTCATCCACACTGTGGAGGTTCTGAAGTCTCATTTACATTAGCACTTGATTTTCCGAATTCCTGCTACCAGTGAGCAGTTGAGAAAGTAAACATTTTCCATGTATCTAACAGGAATTCAGACATAATAGCTGGTATTACCTGCGATAGGATTGTTAGGGGTTGAATTATTTCAAGTCCAAGACAACTTGAAGTCCTAACCTCCAGTACCTCAGAATGTGACCTTATTTGGAAATAGAGTCTTTAAAGATGTAGCTAAGTTAAAATGAGGTCATCAATATAAGCCCTAATCTAATATGACTTAAGTCCCTATAAAAAGGGGAAATTTGGACACAGACACATGCCCAGGAGGACTGTGTGAAGACACACAGAGAGAACCATGTGAAGATTGGAGTTATGCTGCCACAAGCCAGGGAACTGCCTGGGGCTACCAGAAGCAGGAAGAGGCAAGGAAAAATCCCTCCCCTACAGGTTTCAGAGGAAACATGGCATTCTGACATTTTTATTTCAGATTTCTAGCTTCCAGAGCCATGAGACATCACACATTTCTGTTGTTTTAAACCACCCAGCTTGTGGTACTTTGTTAGAGCAGCCCTAGGAAACCAGTACAAGGATCTTTCTAAAGAAATAAATTTAGTGTAGTCATTAAGAGGATGGGCTTCAAAGTCAGTCATTCCTCTAGCCAATATTTTCTGATTTCTCTGCCTAAGATACAGAGAATATGAAAACAATAGAGATAGGCAGAATCCACCATGTTTGGAGCTCACATCCAGGAAGAGGAAGACAGAAAACGAACAAGTAGGCATATACATAAAGTAAGCTCAGAGTTGGTGAGTGCCCCAAAGAAAAAGAAGTAGGACAATGGCTAAAGAGAGCTATGGTCAGGTATTTTAGAAGGCGCCAGGAAATGCCTCTCTGAAAAGGTGACATTCAACTATATATGGTGAAAAGGAAGCAGTCATATGAATATCCGGGGAAATAGTATTATAGGTAAAGAAACCAGAAGTATAAAGGCCGTGAAGCAGGACCAAGCCTGCTATATTCTAGGAATAGAAAGAAGAGTCTCAAATTCAGGAGACAGCGATAAGAGATAATGTTTGAATGGCTTCTAAGACTTGGTAGGGCATGGTGAAGAGTTGGATTTTAGCCTATGGGTAAAAGGAAATCATTGGAGCTTTTTACGTAAAGGATTGTTGTGACCTATTTACATTTTTAAAAATTCTCACTGCAGTGTAAAAATAAATGTTAATGAGGAGTGAAAGCAGGGAGAAGTAGCAGTACAGGTAAGAGAGAAAATTGGCTTGGGCTAGTGTGTATTGAAGGGGGAGGTGATGAGAGTGATCAATTTAGGATATATAATTTGGATGCAGGACTGGTTGATAAATTCAATCTAGGGGAATAAAGGAAAGAAGGAATCAATGAGATTCTTTTCTTTCTGACGTGAGCAACTCTGTGGTGATGCCATTAAAGGAGATGGGGAGGGGCAAGATTGGTGACAGAGAGAGAGTGAAGTCAAGAGTTCCATTTTGGACATGCTTTATTTACAATGTCAGTTAGACATTTGTGTGGTACTGTGGAGTAAGCAGTTGTCTGGAACATATTAGAGATTAGTGCTTAAGATAGGAACTTAGGAATCATCAGCAAATAGGTGATATTTACACCCTTGGATCTAGATTAAATTACCTAAAGAAAAAGTAAAGCTAAGGAAGGAGGTTGGAGAGTATATTCTGGGGCACTCCATCATGTAGAGGTTGGGCAGAAGCGGAGGAGCCAGGAAAAGAGGATGTAGTGAGTTTTGAGGCTGATCAAGGAAAAGACAGGATCATGAGAGGCAGTAACACACAACAAGCTTTATTGGAGGTGTTTGGACAAGGTTGCATGAAATGGGAAATCTCTCCAAGTAGGAGACTTTCTAGAGACATTTGTGTAGGGCCACCACCCAGAAGGGGAGAGAAAAAGGAACTCTTCAGGAGACAGGGATCTTATGTGTCTTGGTGATGCTGCTCAGCAGCAAAATGGAGAGTCTGTGTGAGAGAGCTCTGAAGGGCAGCAGAGGCTAGGGGTCTTTTATAGCCCTGAGTTTTTCTTATCTATGGCTAGCAGATCTTGGATATAGTTTGTAAGGCTATGCCAAGCAAGCAGGCTCTAGATGAATAAAAATATGGTTATTTGAACTAAATTTGAAGCAACTGGTTGTGTAAGAATTTGTTCAGCACTAGTGACCTTTGAATCAAACGTCCTTGCCTTCTGTGAAGAAGTAAACAACATAGAGGCCATCTTTGACCCATTTGTGTAAGAAAGGATGACACAAAAAGGTTAATGTGTAGGATAAAAAAGTAAGAGAGAGACAGAGACAGAGGCAGGTAACTTGAGAAAGCAGTGAAGAAAATCTCAAGAAGGAGGAAGCAGTCAGGTGCTGCTAGAGAGTCAAGTAAGATGAGGACAGAGAATTGACGCTGAAGTTGTTAAAACAAAACAGTTGATGACCTTGATGAGAATACTTTCAGTGGAAGAGTGAGAACAAAACCTTGACTGGAGAGTGTTAAGGAATGGAAGTAGAGATGTGAGTGTCAAAAACTCTTCCAAGGAGAACTTTCCAACTCTTTCAAGAAATGTTATGCTATGGTCTGAATATATGTGTCCTCCAAAAATTCATAAGTTGAAATACTACCCCCAAGGTAATGGTATTAGGAGGTGGGGCCTTTGAGTGGTGATTGGGCTTAGTGCCTTTATAAAAGAGAACTCAGAGAGCTAGCTCACCTTCTACCATCTATGAACCAGGAAGCTTGTCCTCATCAGACACTGACTCTGCTGGCACATTGATCTTGGACTTCCAGAAATAAATTTCTGTTATTTATAAGCCACTTAGTGTTGAGTATTTTGTTTAAGCAGCTCAAACAGACTAAGACATATTGTTTGAAGGAAAGCAGAGAAATAGGTTAGTTGTTCTACACTACCAGGGGACATGAGAGTGTTTAGAAACTCTCTAACGGGAAATATTACAGTGTGCTGCGTTGGTGGTGGGTGTAAAGAGAACATCCTTTCGCTGGTTTCACATTTTCTTGTAGAAAGACTTCCACCAGAGTGACGATTTTGGTCTCTTAGCCCACAACTTACTCTTTGCCCCTCCCAGTGGAGGAGGGAGTTGACTGATCCATGGACAAAATCCATTGGCCCTGTTTCTCAAGTTGGTAGAGTTAATCTATTAAAAGTCTGAGATCACTGAGGAAATGTTTCTTTTCTTCTTCCTCTCTGTGCCAGACCAGGATGAGGCAACGTCTTGGATAAGTGTTTCTGCTTTAAACCTAAACTTTCCTTTAGGAAGCCTTCCCAAAACTTTTCCCAAAAGTTTAAACGGAAGCAGGAACAAAGTGTGTTAGCAAGCCGTTTTGTCAACAATTTAAAGAACTGTCTACAATAGATTTTCAGTAATAATAATGAAATTTTTATTTCCATTAGCTTATTTCAATGGAGTCTATCTAAAATGATTCCATGCTTGGTAGGGGAATAAAAATTTATTGTATATGGGCTTGCTAAAAAACATACTATTTGGATGGTAGCAAGAATGATTTAGGAAAATAGGGGTATGCAAGGAAAAATGGTAAGTGGAGGAGCCAAGACATTGAGGAGGCTGGACCTTAAATATTGTCTGTCCATCGTAACTGAAGAGAAAGAACAATATAAGGGTACAGATATATATACAGAGAGAAGATAGACTTGGGATCAAATCTTGACTCCCTCATTTAGCTAGATGGCCTTAAGAATATTACTCAGTCTTTCTAAGTTTTATTTTTCTTATTTGTGAAATAGGAATAATAATATTTATCATCATAAATTTGCTATGAAGCACACATGAGGTTTCACATGCAAAATGATTAGCAAAAGGTCTGTCCCTTATAATCAGCAAATAAATGACACTAGTAATAATAATAATAATAATATCTGTAGTAATACAAGTTTAATTATAAATCTATACAGCAGGCTAGACCAAGTATAGAAAAATGTGAGGGCAAGTATAGACATCTTTCCCGTGTCTAGTAAAGTTGTTTAATTTGTAGTTTGAGTATCCATAAAGCCAAAGTGACCTTTCAATCTTCCTTCAGTGAAAAATCTTTTTTGTTGTTCAGTGTTCAAAAGTCTTTTTGGTGTTCACTTCAGGCAGGATAAACAATTTGTTATTACTCTTAGAAACTATGAGCCATGCGGAATAGATGATTAACCTGTTTCATAGTTTCACTTCCAGGAAAATTGAACTTCACCTGAAAATGGAAAACTTTGTCGAGAGTCTGAGAACAGGTTTTTTATTGCAGAGAGTTCGTAAAAGTTCGAGGACAGATACTGTTTATTGCTTCTCCTGATTCTCTCTTTATTGATCATGTAGATTAGACAGAAGCCCTTATCAAAAGTTTCTACCAAATTGTAGTGATTTTTCTCCATCGGTACACAATGAACAACTGAAGGTGTGCTTCATATTGCCTAGTAGAGCATATTACCCTTTAGTCCACATTGTTAGGGTTTTCCTCTACTAGTAAGCCTTCCTATATCAAAGAATCATGAGAGAATAAACGGAATCATGCAGTGTATAGTCTTTTCTATCTGAATTCTTTACATAGCACAACGCTTTTGACATTCATCCATATGGTTGCATGTATCAGTAGTTCATTCTTTTTATTGCTGAGTAGAATTTGAATTCATGGATTTACCACAATATGTTTATTCCTTCACGAGATGGACATTTGGGTCATTTCCAATTTTGGGTTATTATGAATAAAGTATCTATGAACATTTGTGTTCAGGTCTTTGGGTGGATATGTGTTTCCATTTCTCTAGATGTGGAATTATTGGATCATATGGAAAGGATATGTTTAAATTAATTAAAAACTGTCAATCTGTTTTCCAAAAGTGATGTTACTATTTTGCCTTTCCACGGGTGCTATATGAGAGTTTCAGTTGCTCACATAATCCTCAATACTTGTTATTTTTAGTCTTTATATTTGGAGTCATTGTAGCAGATATGCAGTGACATCTCATTGCGGTTGTAATTTTCATTTCCCTGGCAACTAATGACAATGAGTACCTTTTCATGGGTTTACCAGACATTTATATATCTCCTTTAGTGAAATCTCTGTACAATATTATTTTTTAAATGTAATTGAATTGTTTGTCTGCCTGTTATTGAGTTATAAGCCTTCTTTACATAATATGAATATGTTTTTTAGAACTTATGTCTCACAATATTTTCTTCCGATCTGTATGTGTGTTTTATTACAAATGAATGTTGAAGTTTGTCAAATGCTTTCTTATGCATTTATTGAAATAACTACATAGTTTTCCCCTTTTAGCCTGATGAAATGATGATTTATCTTGCTTGATTTTTGAATATTAAAAAAAACTTTGTAAATTTCACTCAATAATGGTATATTGTCTTTACATATTACTAAATTCTGTTTGCTAGAACTTTGTTAAAGATGTTTACATCAGTGTTCATGAAGGCTATTGGCCTGTAGTTTTATTTTCTTATAATGTCTTTTTCTGGTTTTGGCACCAGTATAATGATACCTTCATAAAATAATTTTGGAAGTATTTATTTCTGTTCTAGTTTCTGGAAGAGTTTGTGTAGGACTGGTATTATTTCCTTCTTAAATGCTCAGTAGAATTTATCAATGAAGCCATCTGGGCAAAAGATTCTTGGTGAGAATCTTTTTAATTATGAATTAAATTTATTTAGTAATAAGGGCTATTCAGGTCACCTATTTTTTCACATGTGAATAAGCTTTAATACCTTGTGCCTTTCAAAAAAATGTGTCATTTTCACCTAAGCTAGAGAACATATTGACATAAAGTTGTTCATAGAATTCCTGTATTATCTTTTTAATGTCTGTAGTAAATAAAGTAAGATCTCTTCCTTCTCGGTATGGTAATTTGAGTCTTCTCTCTTTGTTTCTTGTTGGCTAGAGGTTTATAATTTTATTGATCACCTCAAAGAACCAGTTTTTTATTCTATTCATTTTCTCTTTTCTTTTCAATTTTCTATTTCATTAGTAATTTATTTTCCCCCTTTTTCTGCTTAAGTTGACCTATTTTTGTACTGCCTCAGCTAAGAATGGTTTTTATATTTTAAAGGGTTGTAAAGATAACAAAAACAAAGAACATTCAACAGAGACTATATATAATACAGAAAGCCCAAAATGTTTACTATCTGGTGATTGATTTTAAACATTTACCCATTCCTGATGTAGATCATTGACTTGAGACTTTTTTATCTTTTTAAATATAAGCATTTAAAGATAAAAATTTCAGGGCCGGCCCTGTAGCCTAGTAGTTAAGTTCAGCACTCTCCACTTGGCAGCCTCAGTTTAGTTTCTGGGCATGGACCTGCAGCACTCATTGGTGGCCATGTTGTGATGGTGACCCATACACAAAATAGAGGAATATTGGCACAGATGTTAGCTCAGGGCCAATCTTCCTCAAGTATAAAAAGGAAGATTGGCAACAAATATTAGGTCAGGACTAGTCTTCCTCAGCAAAAAACAAATAAATAAAAGATAAATTAAAAAAACAAAAAATAAATAAAGCTTCAAATTTCCCTTTAATTACTACTTTAGCTGCATCTCAGAACTTTGTTACATTGTGTTTTCTTCTTCATTCAGATAAAATTATTTTCCAAGTGATTTCTTCTTTGCCCTATGCATTAATTGTGTCACTTAATTTCCAAGTGTTTCTAGATATATCCTCTTCCTTTTTTTGGTTATTAACTTCTAGTTAAATCCTGTTGTGATCAGAAAACATGTTTTGTACAGTTTCAATCATTTTAAGTTTATTGAGAGTTGGTTTAAGGTCCAGAATAAAGGTCATCTTGGTAAATATTCTGATTATCAGAGACTTGGCCCTGTCCAAAATGTCCAGAAGACATTTGGTCTACACCAAAATGTCCTTGATATTTGTTCCTGTCCAAAATGTCCATAAGGGACATCAGCAACATGGTGGAGTGAGTGGTTGCCTTTGTCTCTCCCCTTCAAACTGCAACCAAATAGACATTCATTGCTGAATGGAGGATATTCACACAGCACCTCAGGACACAAGTGAGAGACCCGTGCTTCTATACATCAGAAGGTGGATGGACTACCCCCAAGGAGGTGGTGGAGATACGTGAGAACTCTCCATCCCCCAGAAAGCCCAGTGACTGTGAGAAACTGCTCTCTAGGCAGAAGCGCTCATAGCACCACTGTGTGCATGCACCATGGCACAACTATGGAAACAGGTAACTGCAGCCCCGAGCCACCCATGATTGTTCTTTGGACCAGTGGGAAAATCAAGTCCCACTGCAGCCCCAGGGAGTGACTTGGGCTCAGACCTGGTGGGGAGGCCCAGCCCAAGAAGCACAAAGGCTGGCGAGACCTAGAAGCAGATGCAGCATGGCTGCAAGTCTAACCAAACAAACCCCCCAGCTGACTTAAGTGCCCGTAGCTCTGCTGTGGCACCAAAGAGGCAAGTGAGACCTAGCAGGACCATGGGAGCAGGTAATGACAACCATAAGCCCTAGGATGATTGCTCCTAAATCTGGTGTGAAACTGCACAGTCCCACCACAACCCCAGGGAGTGACTCAGGCTCTGTACCTCTGGGGAGGCCCTGCCCACTAAGCACAAAGGCTGATGCAACCTAGGAATAGACAGTGGCATATCTGCAGCCCAGGCAAAAGTGCCCCCAGCTACTGCAAACCTCCATAGTAGCACAGCAGCCTCAAAAGGGCAATATGACTGGTAGGACTGTGGAAGCAGGTGACAGCAACCCTGAGACCCCGTGTGATCACTCTCTGGACAAGTGGGAGAGTCCACAATCCCACCACAGTCCTGGGGAGCATCACAGGCTCAGACCCAGTGGAAGGCCCCACCCACCAAGCATCATAGCTGGCACAACCTAGGATGAGACAGCAGCAGAGTTGCAAGTCTGGGTAAACAGGTTCCTGGCTTCCTTGAAAGTCCGTAATGCCACTGCAGTCCCTAAGGGGGAAGCATGTATAGGCGGGTCTGTGGGAGCAGGCAGCAGCAACCAGGAGCCCCTGTGTGATTGTTCCCATACTTGGTGGGAGACCCACAAAGCCACTGCAGTCCCAAGGAGTGGCCCAGGCTTAGTCAGGAACAGCTGATGGGGATCCTGATGGGCACAGATTACACACCTCTTGCCCCCTACCCCCAGTGCCAGGAAGTGGAAGCGGTAACTAAATACTGTCTCTATGTGGAGGCACAAATCCACACCTTCAAGCAGTATGAATAAATATATATTAAATCTCCAGAACAGAAGGAAAATGACAAGTACCCAGAAAACAAATGTGAAGACACAGAAATCTATAACCTAAATGACAGAGAATTCAAAATAGCTATCATTAAAAAACTCAATGAGGGGGCTTGCCCAGTGGTGCAGCAGTTGTTTGCATGTTCCACTTCGACAGCCCAGGGTTTGCCGGTTCAGAGCCCAGGTGCAGACATTGCACTGCTTGGCAAGCCATGCTCTAGCAGGCAACCAACATATAAAGTAGAGGAAGATGGGCACAGATGTTAGCTCAGGGCTAATCTTCCTTGTAAAAACAAAAACAAACAAAAATTCAATGAGTTAAAAGAGCATACAGATAGACAACTGAATGAGTTCAGGAGATGCATCAGAAAAGACCTTGAAATTATGAAAAAGAACCAATCAGATGTGTTGGAGATGAAAAACACAATGGATGAGATAAAGAAAAATCTGGACTATCTGAAGAGTAAGGCTGGTATTATGGAGGACAGAATTAGCAGTCTGGAGAACAGGAATATAGAAATGCTTCACATAGAGGAGGAGAGAGAACTAAGACTAAAAAGAAATGAAGAAACTCTCTGAGAAATATCTGACTCAATTAAGAAATGCAACATAAGGATTATAGGTATTCCAGAGGGAGAAGAGAAGGAGAATGGAGCAGAAAGGTTGTTCAAAGAAATAATAGCTGAAAACTTCCCAAACCTGGGGAGGAGGCTGGAAATCCATGTGACAGAAGCCAATAGAACTCCAAACTTTATCAATGTGAAAAGACCAACTCCAAGACAGATATTGGTAAAGCTTGGAAAAAGCCAAGGACAAAGAAAAAATATTAGGGGCAGCAAGGCAGAAGAAAATAACCTACAAAGGGACCTCTATCAGGCTATCAGCAAATTTCTCAGCAGAAAACTTACAGGCTAGGAGAGTGTAGAATGATATATTCAAAATTCTGAAAAATAAAAATTTTCAGCCAAGAATACCATATCCAGCGAAAATATCCTTCAAATATGATAGACAAATACAAACTTTCCCTGATAAACAAAAGTTAAGGGAGTTCATCACCACAAGAACCCCCCTCCACAAGAAATCCTCAGGAAGGCCCTCATACCTGAACGGAAAAACAAGGAAACAGAATACAAAACCCTGAGCAACAAGGTAAGTAAATAGATAAAAAATCAGAAAATTGCAGCTCTCCATCAGAACAGGTGAACAAATGCTTAATTCTAACATTAAAGATAAAGGGAAGGAAAACATTTATTTTTGAATAAATATAATCTTGTCATTTTAACCACAAACCCATGACCAAGAAGAAATAAGATGTGACAATAACAATTTAGAAGAAGAGGATGGAGATAGAACCAGCTGGGTCTAAGGAAATAACAGGCTATCAGAAAATGGACTAACTCATGTATGAGATTTTTGATACAAACCACATGGTAACCACTAAACAAATAATTAGAACAGAGATACAAATTATAAATAAGGAGAAAACTAAGAAAACCAGCATAGGAAACTACCTAACTGAATTGGTAGTACAAAATACATGAGACAAGAAGCAAAAGAAATCCAAGAGAACCAGAAAATGAGTGATAAAATGGCAGCATTAGGCCCTCACAAATCAGTAATTGCTCTAAATGTAAATGGATTGAATTATCCAATCAAAAGACACAGAGTGGTAGGCTGGATTAAAAAACAGGAACTAACAATATGCTGCCTCCAGGAAACACATCTCAGTCCCAAACACAAACACAGGCTCAGACTGAAGGGATGGAAGAAAATACTCTAACCTAATAGCAAACAAAAGAAAGCAAGTGTTGCCATACTTATATCCTACAAAGTAGACTTCAAGACAAAATAGGTAAAGAGAGACAAAGAGGGGCAATATATAATGATAAAAACGACACTCTACCGAGAATACATAACACTTATAGATATATGCACCTAACACAGGAGCACCAAAGTTCATAAAGCAACAAACCTAGAAGGAGATATCAGCAACAGTACAATAATAGTAGGGGACCTCAACATTCCACTTACACCAATAGATAGATCATTTAGACACAAAGTCAACAAGGAAATTGTAGAATTAAATGAAAAACTACACACGTTGAACTTAATAGGTATATGTAGAACACTCCATCCAAAAACAACAGGTTACACATTCTTCTCAAGTGCACATGGAACATTCCCAAGGATAGACAATATGTTGGGAAACAAAGCAAGCCTCAACAAATTTAAGAGGATTGAAATAATATCAAGCATCTTTTCCAACCATAATGGTATGAAACTAGAAATCAATTACAGGAATAAAACTGGGAAAGGGGCAAAGATGTGGAGATTAAACAACATGCTACTGAACAAACAATGGATCATTGAAGAAATCAAAGGAGAAATCAAATATTATCTAGAGATAAATTAAAATGAAAACACACCATACCAACTCATTTGGGATGCAGCAAAAGCAGTCCTAAGAGGGAAATTCATTGCAATACAGGCTCACCTCAATAAACAAGAAAAATCTCAAATAAGCAATCTCAAACTACACCCAAGAAATTAGAAAAAGAAGAAAAAACAAAACCTGAAGTCAATACAGGGAAATAATACAAAATTAGAACAGAAATAAATGAAATTGAAACAAAAAAGACAATTGAAGGGATCAATGAAACAAGGAGCTGGTTCTTAAAGAAAATAAACAAAATTGACAAACACTTAGCCAGGCTCATCAAAAATAAAGAGAGAAGACTCAAATAAATAAAATTAGAAACGAAAGAGGAGAAATTACAATGGATACAACAAATAAAAAAGATTATAAGAGAATACTATGAAAAACTAAATGTCAACAAATTGGACAATCTAGAGGAATGGATAAATTCTTAGACTCTTACAATCTCCCAAAACTGAATCAAAAAGAAATAGATAATCTGAACAGACCAATCACAAGTAAAGAGATAGAAACAGTAACAAAAACCTCCCCTAAAATAAAAGTCCAGGACCAGACAGCTTTGCTTGAGAATGCTACAAAACATTCAAAGAAGATTTAATGGCTATACTTTTCAAACTATTCCAGGAAATTGAGGAAGATGAAACACTTCTTAACACATTCTACAAGGCCAACATCGCCCTGATCCCAAAGCCAGACAAGGACAACACAGAGAAGGAAAATTACAGGCCAATATTGCTGATGAACATATATGCAAAAATCCTCAACAAAATATTGGTAAGCTGAATACAGCAATACATTAAAAAGATGATACACAATGATCAAGTGGGATTTATACCTGGCACACAAGGATGTTTCAACATCTGCAGGTCAATCAATGTGCTACACCACATTAACAAAATGAGGAACAAAAATACATGATCATCTCAATAGATGCAGAGAAAGCATTCGACAAGATCCAACATCCATTTATGATAAAAATGCTCGATAAAATGGGTAAGTGCCTCAACATAATAAAGATCATACATGACAAACCCAAAGCCAACATAATACTCAATGGGGAAAAACTAAAAGCCATCACTCTGAGACAAGAAACAAGACAAGGGTGTCCACTCTCACCACTCTTATTCAACATACTACTGGAAGGGTTGGCCAGAACAATTAGACAAGAAAAAGAAATAAAAATAATCCAAATAGGCATTGAAGAGTTGAAACTCTCACTGTTTGCAGACAACCTGATTTTATACGTAGAAAACTCTAAAAAGTGCAGTGGAAAGCTACTAGAAATAATCAATAATTACAGCAAAGTTTCAGGGTACAAAATCAACTTACATAAATCAGTTGCATTTTTATACTCTAATAATGAATTAACAGGAAGAAAGCTCAAAACAAAATCACATTCACAATCACAACAAAAAGAATAAAATATCTTGGAATAAATTTAACCAAGGAAGTGAATGATCTACACAATGAAAGCTAGAAGGATTTTATGAAAGATATTGATGACAACATAAAGAAATGGAAAGTCATTCCATGTACACAGATTGGAAGGGTAAACATAGTTAAAATATCCATACTACCTAAGTAATCTCTAGATTCAATGCAGTCCCACTCAGAATCCCAATGACATTCTTTAGAGAAATAGAACAAAGAATCCTAAAATTTATATTGGGCAAGGGAAGACTCCAAATTGCTAAAACACTCCTGAGAGAAAAGAACAAAGCTGGAGGCATCATGATCCCTGACTTCAAAATACACTACAAAGCTATAGTAATCAAAACAGCATGGTACTGGTACAAAACCAGGCACACAGATCAGTGGAACAGAACTGAAAGCCTAGAAATAAAACCACACATCTACAGACAGCTGATCTTCAACAAAGGAGCTGAGAACATATAACAGAGAAGGGAAAGTCTCTTCAACAAATGGTGTTGGGAAAACTGGACAGCCACATATAGAAGAATGAAAGTAGGCCATTCCCTTATGCCATTTACAGAAATAAACTCCAAATCAATCAAAGACTTGAAGGTAATACCTGAAACCATAAAACTTCTAGAAGAAAATATAGGCAGTACATTATTTGACATCAGTCTTAAAAGGATCTTTTCCGACACCATGTCTTCTCAGACAAGGGAAATAAAAGAAAGAATAAATAAGTGGGACTTCATCAGACTAAAGACCTTCTACAAGACAAGGGAAAACAGCATTGAAATGAAAACACAACCCACCAACTGGGAAAATATATTTGCAAATCATATATCCAACAAAGGGTTAATCTCCATAATACAGCTAGGTCTTCTAAAAGTGTGCCTGTGCATCTTTGACCAGGTGCTGAATGTAATATTTGGGGAAGGAGAATGTAAGAATAATTTGAAGCCTAGAATGACACAACTTTTGTACAGAAAACTATTTTTGTTTACTTCTGCTGGGTACTATCCATCTTTATTCAAGATCAAGGCATGAGCTTCCTTAAACTGCATAGGCAGGCAACATGAACCTAAGTTTCAAGTTAGAGAAGGTCAGGTTATTTCATGTTCACTCTTATTTTGGTGATATACTCCTTTGGATACCAGCTTTAATTTGAGAATTATCCATCTCTTTACCTAGGGCTAGCCCTAGATTTGATTTTTCTACCCTTTTTCCTACAAAACTACCACAACCTTAATTCCATTTTGTAACTGTTTACTTTCTGCTCTGTACTCTCTTCCTTTCCTAGAGTTTGGTCTGGTAATTTCTCATTAACTCATTAGTGCTTTGATACTTTAAAGAAAAACTGTTCATATTATCAACTAGTTGACCCTAAACCCAAAGGAAAAATATAAAATAGCCATAGGTAGAAGCAAATAATATTCGTGGGCAACTTCAGGACAACTTCCTTCACATGGCATAAATCTACTGCCCCATCTCCCGACATAAAGCATGAGACCTGAAACCAAAGAAAGACATTCTCATAATCTGATCACTTGAATACTTTAGGTGTATGGCTTTAGAATCTGGCCACCCCATGTTAGGTGGAGGAGGAGGGGAAGAATCTAAAGACACTGGTAGCAACTTTTCCCCTAAGTAATCTGGAAATACTTTAGTCTTTCATGAATATAGTGTAGTTTAGCTTGGTTGATATAACAGTGGATACATACATTTCTGGTATTAGAATATATAGTAATTGTGGATAACTTTCTTGTTGAATAATTTTCCATTAAAAAAATAGCAGCTAATAGTAATTATGCATTGTTTATATAAGCACAGATTTTGCCCTTCTGGCTGTCTTAAGACATCTATTTTCTGGGCTAGCCCCATGGCCAAGTGGTTAAAGTTCCACACACTGCGCTTGGGCAACCCAGGTTTGCAGGTTCAGATCCTGGGGGTGGACCTGCTCCAATTGTCAGCCATGCTGTGGAAGCATCCCACATACAAAAAAAATAGAGGAATCGGCACAGATGTCAGCTCAGGGCGAATCTTCCTCACATACACACACAGAGCAAAACATCTATTTTTGAACTTCTGGCATCAAATTTTTTTCAAACTATAGAAATCGTAGGAACCCGTTGGGCATTAGACCCTTGCAGTATGACACTTTGTTAGCAAGGAAAATTTCCTACGATCTTCCTTTGAACATTGCTATCAACTTTGACAGTAATATCTACTCCAATGACTTCAGTGGGAATTCTTTAAAACAATTGGGAGGGCATCATAAACTCATTATTATGAATATATGGATAAGTCAAGTACAAATGAAGATGATTCTAAAGCTGAACAATTTTTTAAGCTCCAAAACTTGAATTGAGTTTAGGTAATTTTGCTTTATCATTGTCACTCTCTCCACTAATCTTTCTCCTTTATTTTCCTATTCTCAGGCAAGATTATTGTTGTAGAGGTATCAACTTCAAAAGAAAACTGGCCAGTTGTTTTACTAGCAAAGGAGTTTATTTGGGAACAACCAAAAAAATTGCAATATGGGATATGCAGACAAGAGGCTTGATTTAATAAAGGAAAAGGAGGAGTTGGGAAGTGAGGCAAAAAATCTGTTGGAGGAAACTGGGAGTCAAAAGTGTAGAGACTTCTCATTGGTTGGGCTGCTATTGTCTCTCATTGGCTGAGATATTGCCAGATCTTCCTTCCTTCTGTTGGGTAGTAAAGTAGAAAACACTCTTCTGTCAGAGATACAAGGATATGATCTCTTCCTGTTTGGAGCAATTAAGAATGCATTATAGGGCATGAGAGCTCCCTATACAGACGCTCCCAACTCTAATTTAATTGAGGTTTCTTTTATTAATTTCAGAGAGACAACATTATGAGAAGACTCATCTTGTATACTTTTAATCTGAACAAAATTATGGAAAGGGTTATTGAAGAAGCGACCTAAAGAAAACCAGACCATTAATAATCTACAATCATCAGATATTTACACTCATCTGAGAATATATTTAATGCCAACAGATTAATTTGAGATTACTCAATGCTGCAGCAGTTTTCTTTCTTACACATCCAAATTGAGTGGCGGGTTCTTTACTCAAACAAATTTTTAAGACAAAAGGTGCGTATTTGCTTGATTTGATTAATATTGAAATTAGAATTCCAGAAAGATATATTCCAAAATGGCCATATAAACTGGGATGTGAGGTCTAATAGTTAACATTATAAATAAATGCCTATAGCTTCAGAAATCTGTGTGTCTGCCTCATTAATTTCCATAATTTCTCTGCTGATAACATAAAAAAGGTATTTTTAAGTGGAATCTACTTGGATGTTACCATAACAAATAAATAAATTTCATGACAGCTGATCATTTTAGGCCAGAATCCCTGTCAATACTTAGGTACTGTTCCTCTGCTGCAGAGCTCAAGCTGGGCATGAAGGTGACCTTCCAAATTAAGAGTCTGGAGAGCCATGGCTCAGAGCTACACCATCCAGGGCCAGCTCTTTGGTGTTGGTCCCACTGTTTTACAATGCATTGAGCAAGGTATTTCCCTGGTGTGAAGCTTTTTGAGTCTACAGCACACTTGAACTGAATGTGCAGATGTCTGGGATGCCATGGCAAGTAGCATTTGCAGAGTCCTGGTCTCAGAACCTGGCAGCAGCAAGATAATGCCACTCTATTTAGGAAGTACCTACAATTGGTATAAGATACTTTCCTTTTTTGTCTCTGACATTGAATAGAGTGAAAAAAATGTGCTGTTACCTCAACTAGAAAATCCAAATATAATTAGCAACTATATTTATCTTTGTATTATTTAAAAGTTCATTGGTACCGATGAATTTTTCACAAATATGAGTTCCGGCGATGTTAAAACATTTCCATGATAACTGGCAGCCTTAGCAAGAAAAAAGATGTCGACAGATATTAAGAATAATCCTACATCTGTTATAACTGTGACGGATAAATTCTATTAGGAAACAATATTTCTAGAAGATTTATAAGCAAATGCCTCAGGAAAGTTTCTATAACTAAACCTTCATATCTGAAAATTGTTTTCCCTTCACTGAAAAAGAAAACTCATACTCAAAATGATTTGAACCGAAATCCACTCCACTGAAAATTGGTGACGTAATTATTAAAGCAATACATTCTTCCTTTTTAGGGGCCGGCCCGGTGGCGCAGCAGTTAAGTTGACACGTTACACTCCTTGGCGGCCCGGGGTTCGCCGGTTCAGATGCCGGTGCAGACGTGGCACCACTTGGCACACCATGCTGTGGTAGGCGTCCCACATGTAAAGTAGAGGAAGATGGGCATGGATGTTAGCTCAGGGCCAGTCTTCCTCAGCGAAAAAGAGGAGGACTGGCAGTAGTTAGCTCAGGGCTAATATTCCTCAAAAAAAAAAATTCTTCCTTTATAAATACAAATGTAAATTGGCAAAGAGCTCTTTTCCTGGTTTATCCAATGATTTTGGAAATGGTATTATTATTAACTGAATTTATTAGTTATGTCTTAGTAAAGAGAAGATATTAAAATAATTGATGCAAATAGCTGGCTTATTTAGAACTAGTTTAATTATAACATTTCACCTTGAACAGCCATCTCAATGTGTTTTAAAGAATCTATTTGTTTCAGTGGAGCTATGTCCAAGTTTCCTGGAATTATTCAAGGTTACAGACTTTATGGCAATTATTTATATTATCATCACAGATAAATATTTAGTTTGCAACATTCTTTGTTTGACCCAGCAAATTTTAATGAAGTGTTAATCCAACTGTCTCCAAATAAGTTCAAGTTGATTCAAGTTGTCACAAATATTTTCCTATGAAAAAGTTTCTAATAACTGCAAAAATCTGGATTTTAAAAGGACCTCCAAAAACCAAAAGGAAAGGAGTTCTTATGTGCAAAGAGCATTGGATTTGGAATCAGATGATTCAGGCTTAAATTCTGGCCTTTGGGGTGAATTGCTTAGCAAGTTATTCTGTTCACTCTCTCCTAAATAAACTCCAGTTCCTCTATCTGCCTCTTGATACTAAGAACTCCATGATCTGAGAACACCTTGAGGGTCACACAGGTCATATGAGAGGCAGCATCACACAGCATTACAAGATTAACTTCCATCATGAAATTGAAATTCATCTATTCCATGCTAAATCCACAAACAATAACTTCTGAGTCTCAAAATATCTCCCTTATACCACATCTTTTTATCTCTTTATTTGGTTAGATCCCAGATGTAAAGCACAGATTTATCACAAATGAGCATTTGATAAACTGTTGTTAATTTTTTGTTGTTGTAATTAACACAGTCTTCTGGAGAGAGGAATTGCTCTCAGAAATAAGCCTCTTCTGATTTTGAGTAATTTCACAGGAATTTATATTGCTTCCTTTAGATATCTTTACATAGGTAATACACAGCCTATGACCATGATGATTGTTATTAATGTTTTTATTAAAAAAGCATTCCAAGAATCTCACTTTGGGGGAAGAATTAAAATCTATTAGAATTCTCACACGAAGCGTCTGCTCTACTTGGGTTTGCACTGGCTGTCCCTCTTCTTAAAAAATTTTCTCCAGATTTTCGTATGGCTGCTCCCTCCACGCCTTCATAGCTCCATTCAAATCTCACCTCACTGCTGAAGCCCTCTTGATATCCTTCTACAAAGCACCCCATCCATCTTTTCCCCTCATACTGCTTCCTTTTGCTCTATAGCACTTGTCCCTCTCTGATACTATATTATGCATCTATTTCTGTGTGTTTGTTGTCTATTTCCCTCACTGTAATGGAAGTTACACGAAGTTGGAGACTTTTTAAAAATTTGTTGAATTAATTTCTAATGAATGAGAAAAGCACCATGTATATTTGAACTTACATCCAAGAAATTAAAAGCTTTGGATAGTCTAGTTATACTTAGGAATAACAAAAAGTATAGCTTTTAGTATCAGGTGTGTCTACTCAGACAGAGGCCATTCAGTTCTCTTGCTCCTAAAACTGCATGTTCTGAGGCTCAGGCACAACGAAAACCATCCAGTTTATTGCTATACATAGTCAAAACTGTGGCTGTGCCTTCCAGCCTTCCTTCCTATACCAGCCCTCCCACTGGTTGATATTCTCTCTCCACTGTACTTTGGCTGAAAAATTTTCATGCGGCCTTCAGCTCTGCCTACTGGATTACTTTGTTCCAGTTTGTTTTTGAAATTCATCCACAATGTGACATGTATCAGTAGTTTGTTCTTTTTTATCATTGAGTAATATTCTATTGTATGAATACACGCTATGTATTTCTACATTCACTTGTTGATAGACGTTTGAGGTGTTTCCAATTTGGAGTTATTGTGGATAAAGCTAATGAATGTAATGAATAATTTACATATAAGTCTTCCTATGGACATATGTTTTTATTTTTCTTAAGTAAACATGTAGGAGTGGGACTACCGATTCATATGGCAAGCATATTTTTTGTTTTATGAGAAACTTTCAAAGTGTTTCCAAAATGGCTGTACCTGTTGGCATTCCCACCTGCAATGGTTGAGTGTTCCTGTTGTTCCAGACTTGATATTGCGAGTCATTTAGATTTTTGTCATTGTGGTGGGTATGTAATGTATCACTTTGTGGTTTTAATTTGCATTTCCTGGACAACTTATGATGTTAAGCATTGCTTTGAATTTTTAAAATTTATTTTATGACATATATAAAGTTAAATTCACTTTTTTCATGTCTACATTTATGAAAAATCCATAGGATTGTGCAACCACCACCACAATGAAGGTACAGTACAGTTCCATCTCTGCCCAAAATTTCCCTCCTGCTGTCCTTTTGTAATCAAACCCTCTCCCACATTTATACCTAATGTAATTGTCAATATGGTTGGTTTATATATACCATCTTGTTTGTTTGTTTTCAATTTTTCCTTTCAGCCGTTTATTTTTTTCTCTTTTTACCTTCTTATGGATTAATCAAGCATTTTCTAATGTTTAGTTTTATTTCTACTATTGGCCTATTAGCTATATTTCTTTGTTGCATTTATTTGGTTGTGGCACTGGGGTTCACAATCTGCATGTTTAATTTATTACAGTCTATTTTCAACTAATACTATAACCATTCACATATAAAGTAAGAACATTCTAAAACCGTACTTCCACCTCTTCCCTCTCATCTTTTGACTTATCATTCCCGTATATTTATTTCTACATATGTTTTAAATCCCACAATACATTATTATTTTTTTAGTAGTCACTTATCTCTAAATTTTTTAACAGCTCCCTTGAGCTATAATTTGCAGAGCATTCAATAAGACATGAAAATATATATAAGAAAATCTTTTATATTTATCCAAACGCATGCCATTTACACTGTTCTCCATAACTTGATGTAGATCCTAATCTCCATTTGGTATCATTTGCCTTCCACCTTAAGAATTTTCTTAACATTTTTTGTTGTACAGATCCTTTATTAACATATTCTCTCAGCTTTTGTTTGTGTGGAAAAGTTTTTGTTCTACCTTCACATTGTTGAAAAATATTTTTGCAGGATATTGAGTTCTAGATTAATAGTTAATTTTTTTCTTTGTGTGTATTCCATTTAGGTTTCTTGATTCTGTGAATTATAGTTTTCCTGAAGTTTGAAAAGTTTCCAACCATTATTTCTTCAAGTACTTTTTCTGTCCCTCCCTTTCTGCCACCTCTTTCCTTCTGGGACATTAATTAAACATATGTCAGGCCACCTGATACTGTTCTACAGGTCACTGAGGCTTTTTCATTATTTTATAGTCTTTTTTTTTGCCTCTGAGCTTAATGTTATATAGTTTCTATTGCTACCTTCTAAATTCACTGATTTTTTCCTTCTGCGGTGTTGAATCTGTTAATCTTGTCCACTGAGTATTTTACTCGTACATTCCATTTTTCACTTCTAGAAGTTTAATTTATATACATATACACATATATATCCTCAATATGTTAGGGTTTTACTATAAATCCTTGAGCACAATTATAAGAGGTATAATTTTAGTTTTGAAGTTCTTGCTTGAGTCCATCATTTCTGACTAATTTTCCAGCTGCTTATGGGTCATATTTTGCTAATTCTTTATATGTCCAGCATTTTTTTCATTGGATGCCAGACATGGTATATGTTATATTGTCAAATGTTTAGATCTTGTTATTTTACTTTAAAAATGTTAGTTTTCTTTTGGGGCAGCAATTACATTTCCTCTGGATTATGTTGATACTTTTTGGGGATTATTTTAAAACTTTGTTAAGGCAATCCTAGAGTCTCCTTATCTCTAGAGATAATTTAGTCCTTCTAATATCTTTACTGATTTCCTCTAATTTTGAACAGGTTCTTTGTGCTCTGGCTGGACAGAATTCAAATGCTTGTGAACTGTAAGAATTGTTCACCTTATAGCTCCCAGTAACAGTTCTTTGCATGGACTTGTCGAGTTTCACCTTTCACATTCATGGATTCATACTCCACAAAGGCTCGAGGGGACACCTTTGCAAATTTCTGGACAACTTTTTCTATTTCCCTCCTGTCTAGTGATTTGTCCTGATTGCTTCAGGCATGTCCACCTCCCTGAGCTCCCATCTGTCTCCTCAAATCAGCAAGACGACTGTGCTCTGCTTGGGATGCCCTCCTTATTCTGTGGTCCAGACATAAGCCTCCAGGCAGAAATCATCACCAACTGCAGGGTTTATCTCATTCGTTTCTCTCCTCTGAAGGATCATAGTCCTGTGCTGTCTGGTTTCCAACGTCTTGAAACAATTGTTTTACATATTTTGGCCAGTTTTATAGTTATTTATAGTGAGGAGATAAATCTTATTCCATTCACTCTAGTAGAAGTAGAAATTGAGTTTTGGGAATATTTTAAAGTTAGAATCAGCATTATTTTCTGATGGATTGTATGTAATATTGAGAGAAAATAAGAGTCAAGTATGTTTCCTACATTTTCATGCTGAGAATCTGGAAGGATGGAGATATCCTCAACTGAGGTGGGAGTCTGTGGGAGAAGAACGTTTTGGGGGAAAGCTCATGTTGGATATGTTAATTATGAGATAGCCGTTAACTAATCAAATGGAGATGTTTAGTAGGTAGTTAGATGTATATTCTCTGGGGTTGAGGAGAGAGGTCTGTGCTGAAGAAATAATTGGGATCGATCAGTATATACGGTACCAGTGCACTCTATAGCACTCTATGTGATCACTAGGAGAACAAGAGTGGCTAGAAAAGGGAGGAAGTCCAATAACCAGCCCAGAGCACTCCATCATGGAAAGGGAATGTGGCTCTGGGAACACCGGTATTAGGGGCAACCAGGTAAGGAGAAGGCAAGCAGCCTGTGGTGGGTGATGGTCCTTCCAGGGCTGCCAGGTCCTTCATAATGAGAGATTTGGAGGTCCTTCCCTTCACACTGTGTAGTTGATATTTTGGGTGGTGAAGAGATGGCTGACAATGTGAAAACCTATCTCCAGGACCTTGCCATGGGAATGAAAGACTCCATCTGGGGTATTTGTACTATCTCAAAACTAGATGCTTGAATCCAGGAGAAAGGAGAAAAGCAGCATTGAAGAAGAACAAGTAGTGCCCTGGCAAGGTGGAGAGAGTGGGATATGGAGAAGAAGCGAGAGAATGAGCCACAAGTTATTTCTGGAAGTTTCCAGTGCTATGCTTAGAATGGCAGAGCATTCTGATTAGGTCTCTTCTTGTTTCATTGAGTATTTATTACTGTGCTTCAGCCAGTAATAGCACAAGTTACCGGTGACCCATCACTACATGGAGATGTTTGGCTGTGGCTGGAATTCTTCCTTCCATTACATCCAGTGCTCATTGGGTGCTCCCCAGTCTGTGTTTAGCAAAGTTGTCAATGCCTTTTGTTTTCAAGATGGAGCTGATCTGGCCTTTGAGGCATCAAGGAGGAAGCCTCATCCATTCCCTAGTGTCAGCGAACAATTGTTTACATGCTCTTCAATGGTTGGCTGCAGGCTCTTTTCTTCCCCCAGGGGATGTTTTTAAGTTTCCTTCCCATCCATCTTGTTGGTCAGCTGGTTAGTCTACTGCATATGTCTCTCTCTACTCATTATACTGCTTCAAATATCACTAGTTCAATAAAGAAATTGAAACACACAACGGTTGTCAAACAAAGAAAAGAATTGACCTTACTATCTTGGATTTGGTTTGCCCCTGACTTTCCTCACAACAGTGCAGTCCTCATACATTAACAGTGGCTGCCTCTTCTCTACCCTTTTTCCTTTATTCATTGTCAGCTTAATGAATGGCAAAGAGCCAGTTGTACCTCTTCTTGGTAGTCTCTTAAGCAACAGACTCTTCTACAAGACTGTCTGCCTGCTGTCTGTCCTGAGCCGCTCAGAGGAGTTCCCTTCACAGCATCTCTTGTTAACTGGAGGCTGCTGCAGAGGGGATGGGCAGCAGTGGAAGGAGGTGTGACTGCTCTTTTCCCTGTTCACCTCTCCCCAGAACAGGAGGCAGGATCCGTTCTGCCAACAGCCCTCTGCATATTCTTGGAGGAATTGGGATTTTTGTCCCTGGTGCATGTAAGGCAGAATTTTCCTGACACGAGTATGTTGATTTTTCACACCAGTCAGCCGGGAAGGACCACAGGTTTTTCTACAGCTCTTGAGCGTTTGCCATCCCCGGGCCAGCACTGATTTGATACTTTTCTGCTCTGTGCCATTTACCCCCACTCCCCTTCCTGCCCTCCACCACCCTCGGATGAATGGATTTGGTAATTTTAGCTGTTTATATTTTATGGATTTGTTATTTTTGTTGTTTTCTGTGAAGAACACACATTGGATGAGAGGGTGAAGGAGTATATCAGTTGCGCCACATCACTCCCTTCACAGCCACCACTGTCTTGTTTCTTGTAACTCAGCATAGCTTTTGGTCTCTTTTGCTCCACTGATAAAAAAAATCAGCCTGAAGAGATGAGATAGGAGAAGAAACCTCGTTACAAACAGATCTCCTGGGTTTTAAGGGGTAATTTTCCTTCTTCTCCTTGAAGAAGAAAAAGCTTTTCTCACTGGTACATTTAAAGTTCCTCAATTCTGGGGAAGTACCAGTTCTGAACAAGTGACACTGTGACACAGAATACTCAGAGAACCTGAACTTTTCTCACACTGGAGACCAGAAATTCACGATTGGCCGCTGCCAGGTCTATCTGGTATTGCAAAGGAATATTGGGTGCTGCAAATAGGAGCTGAAGGAGTAAACTTATTAAACCCAAAATCTCTAACTGGTTAATGTTTTTCTGTCATTTTAAGAAATTAAATATGGAGGCATGGGGTGCAGAAATCAAAACAATTGTACAATGTTAAAATTTCACAGTTAAACCTGAGCTGGTCTCTCCTCCAGTCCCCCATTGCTAAAAGTGAGTCTGTCACTAATTAGCAATGTAACCTTTGGTAACTGACTTTCTCTCTGTGTCTCAGCTGCTTCATGTATAAAAGGAAGCAGGTGAATTGATAATATCCAAGATCTCTTTTAGCTTTGAAATTATCTTCTACCTTTTCTACTTCTGAAGGCTGCTCCAATCAGACAGAAAACTGCAGTTTTAAGAAGTTCCAAGGTCTTCCAATAATGTTCAACAAAGGTAATTTAAATAAGTTAAAGTATTGTAAAAACACATCAAATCAATGGCTCTGAGATTTCAAGGTCTTCTTCATTACTTTCTGGAAGAAAATTACAGCAAAAAATAAAGAAGCAAGGATCAAAGCTAAAAATAGAAAAAAGAGTAGGTGGTAGAATATATAATTGTGCAGAAGTTTGAGAAACATGCAGACTAACAAATGAGTTAATATTAAAATGTCAAAGAAAGAGTCTGAAAGGAATAATTGAAGATCTAGAGGAAGTCAGAGAGCCTTTGACTGAAGAAGCTATAAATATACAGAACAGGAAGAAATATAGGAAATATAAATCTATTAAAATATTTATTTAAACAAATAAAGGCTATAAAACTTGTGATGACTAAAATAGAAAGTAGAAGAAATAATTAGCATTTACTGAATGCCTATTAGGTGCCAGGCTTTGGGCCAGGTGGTTTACATATCCTACGTAATTTATGAGTTCATTGAAGAATTAAAAAAAGAAACTAGGATCATCAGGAATAATTATTGTTTATTATATGCATAAGCATTTAGGATTCAAAGAAGGCTTGGTTGGTGGTTCAGAGTTTAGTAGGCCTGCAGCACAGCCTTGTCATCTGTATTTTGAATGTTCTCAGGTGATTGTGATGCGCAGCCAAGCTTGAAAATCTCTGATCTAATGCAGCACTTCCTTTGCCTTGGTGAAAACAATGCACTGCTATAATTGTGCACAAGAGAGTGGAGGGCTGTGGAGATGTGGAGAGATCCCTGGAAGAGCATGAAAACGGAAAGGAGAGAAGAAATGAAAGCAGTTCTGGGCTGGACCAGACCTGGCCTGCTCAGGAAGTCAGGCTTAGGCAGTGTGAATTTTAATTAGGATAAGACTAGAGAGGAAGACAATGTCTCAATCAACTAGTCTTAACTACTAGCCAGGGTAATATCAGCACTGGCAAAGCGGTGCTGGAGAGTTAAAAGGTCCTTAGGAGAGCTGTTGTAAGTTCAGATTACAGTGTACCAAAAGCTCCCTCCAGGTTTATATACAGAACTCCAAGAGCCATAAGAGCAGGCATCTCAGGCAGGTAACAGCATTGAGGACAAATAGCAGCTGGGCAATTCTTAGGTGTGTGTCATGGGGAGGGAAGATAGAAGTAACAGGAATTACACAGGTCAACAGGGTCCCAGACAAGGAGGTGGGGTTCAGATCTGGGGGGCTCTCCCAGTTACTGGGAACTAGAGCATACATGAGATAACAAGTCTGGGGTCCTTCCTACTAAATGAGGTCAAGGGGGAAAGCTGAATTCTAGCATGTACACATCCAGGAGTCGACACCAGGACCCCAGATTCCAAGCCACTCTTGTGTGGGAGACAAGCCCGTGTGCTCCACAGGCAGGTGACCTGTTCTCAGTTCAGCTTTGACACTCACACTTGTGTAAACTTAGCCTCTGTGAGCCTTAACTTTCTACCTGTAAGATTGGGATCAAAATAATAGCATCTACCTCACAGGGTTTCTGTTAGGATTATATCAAGTAAGATGTGTATACCTCATAATAAAGAACCACTCAGAAGAGTTAGAAAATGCTCAAAAGGACTGTGTTGTTACCATGAGCTGGCAGTGGCTGTAGAATTAGGGGGGTTGTGGGGGAAGAGAGATCTAAGGTGAGAAGACAAATCGGAAATGAGAACGGTGAACTACGGAGGTGGAAATGAAGAGAGAGTTTTAAGTCACATGATAAAGGACAGGGTAATAGGTCTTGGTGAGTGGCTGTGGAGAAACCACGGCCCTGCCAAAGCTGCCGCAGAGCTGACCGGGATAATTATGATAACTGTGACAGAAATAGGAAGTTTGCCAGGGAGAGAGGGTTTAGGAAGAAGAGGAGACTGAGTCAGAGATATTGGGATTTGAAACTAAAATGTAGAGAGTAAGTCAAAGCACCAGGTGGAGTTTTGAGATCCATCCAAAAAGAGCTGAGAGAGACAGTGAGGTCACAGCGTGGGGCCGAGAGGAGGCCCACAGAGGGGGTGCGATGGGGAGGGAGAGAATACATCAAGGGAGAGCAAACTTGGGGCTGGAGAGGGTGGAGCTCCAGTGGCGTGGAGTGCGCTGGAAACCAAGGAAGTGCTAAACAGCAGCACTATCAAGCCTGTAAGAAGTGGGAGGACCTTCTGGAAGAACCCTCCACTAGGCAGGAGGATAGATGCCAGGTACTGATCATACACATCAACCACATGTGGAAGAAACAGCCCTATTCAGGCCTTAACTTTCCTCTGTGGTGAAAAGGGGGTTAATAGGTGATCTCTTTGGTCCTTCCTCTTGTGAAATGCTGTGCAGAACCAGAGCGGTGAGACAGAAACCAGGCTATGTGAAATAGACACAGTTTTTTAAAAAGGATGCAGTGAGCAAACACAGTGTTTTTCAGAATTTTTAAGGTGAAAGGAACTTATGTAATAGCTTCAAGGACTAGCAAGGTCAAAGAAAGATGATTCAGTAACCATAGGTGCACAGGACCACTCTGTGTTCCAGTGGAAAAGTAGAACAGGCTTTAATAATGGGCGCAATAGAGTAAATTCAGCAAAAGAATCCTATGAAGGATGTACTTTCTCGCAGATAGTCCATGTGAAACATTCTGGTTCTTACAAATTGAATTGAATCCACCAAAGCCTGGAGAGATCAAAAGCCAGGATCATTGAGACCCACGGAAAACAAGGAAGCCCTTTTTGGAGAATATAAGTATATATTCAAATATCTTAGGTTATAGTTATCTGCTTAATTTGCCAGGGGCTAGTCACAAAATTACATTCTCACATCCATATACTCTATTAACCTTGTACATTGTATAGCATGAAGCTTGTTTCTCACCACCAGTAGGTTCAGTAGGCAACTGTTTCTATATGTAAAGTGTGCTTGAGACTTCATGTTCATGGACCTAAAGATGAAATGAAGTTTAATTGAGCAGCGGAAGCCTAGAACTGTTGTGGTGTATTGGCAATGACAAAACCAACTGTGTCTTTGTTATAGTGATCTACTTCACTATAAAATTGTTCTAGGCAAAACTAACCTCAGTCTAAGGGCTCTACAATACATGAAAGCACATTTAAAGGAAAATAGTTTAGGAAAAAACCTCTCAGCAGATAAGCATTCAAATTATTTAGTGGACTTGGCTCTTTAACAACGAACAGAGTGTATCTTCAAAGAAAGATTTTCTCAGAAAAAGAAGATTGCTTTTTCATAGATGATGATGTTATTAAGAAAACGTTTTGTGTCTGAGAATGAGAACCTTGAACTTAACAAAAACACTTTGAATTCCAGCCCAGAAAATCACTCTGGATTTTGATTTAACCTTTACCAAGTATATCTGACATACAGACCCAGCCAGACGTAGCTCAGTATTGTGAGTTAGTTTCTGAACTTACTTCTTCCCTTAGGTCACAAAGACTTTAGTTTTGAGCTTAATTTCCTTCCAGGAAGGCGGTAATTGGCCCAAGACAGACTCCTGAATTTACCATTAAACAAAGACAATAGAGAGTCTTAATTTTGGTATTCAGGAAAGTTTTTTGGTTGCTAACCCATAGATCATTATTTAGCAGGTTAATAATGACTCGTTTTTGTGTAGAGCTTGATCATTTACAAATCATTTCATCTCATCATCTCTGTATAACCATCCTGAGTTAGATATTTTCATTTTCAAGGTAAGAAAAACATGACTAACTTAAGCTTGTTTGATTAGTCAATGGTTCAGAATATAGGTCTGCTGCTGCCATAGCACCATGCATTTTCTACTTCACATAGTACATTCATTTATTCAGCAAATATTTATTGAGTGCAAAAAAAAAAAATGAATACCAGGAGGCATGTCTTGGTCACAAGTATATGAGCCTCTTCTGTATAAATAGTTTGAATTTTCTTAGTCATAATCCTCGAAAAATGACCCCTAATATCTCTAGAAAACTAAATGATAGGCTGTATGTATGGCATTATAGTTCTAGGACTGGTTTTACTAAAAAATAGAACGGAAATAAATATAAGTTAACGTTATGCAATATTTTCTGGATTCCTAAGGTGATTTGAGGTGGGAGATGGACTCATAAGAGTCCTAGGAACTAAGAAATTTGGAGAGAAGACCACGTGAAGGAAAGAGCAGGAGTCAGGCAAGTAGAGAGCATCTGAGTCTCTGCAGTTTCACAGAGATTTTTTTCTACCAGGATCCAGGTCTGGTTGGGAAGAGAGACCACCTTCTGTGAATCTATAAGAATGATACCTAATCTGAAATTTAAAATGGAGGCAATCATGGAAAAGTTCAGGATATATGGTTAACATAGACAGGTAGCTGACTCTCTAGAGTTTAATTCAACATTGAACTCATGGACTTTTAGTTGGTTGGACCTTTGAAATTTCTCCATGATCTTTTAGACTCACAGGAGCTAATATAATGAGGCATGGACTTTTTTTTGTTTGTGATTTTAATATGTTTAAAATTAAAACCACAGTAATGTTCCAGAAGAACTGTTGGTTTTCAAAATTTGCGTTCATTCTCCATACTAAAATGATTGTAAAAACCATTCCATTTTATTTCATTTGTTTACTTATTAGAAAAGTCTTTTTTGAGCACCTGCAAGTGCAAGGTGCTTTGCCAGGTTCTATGGAGAAATAAAGATGAATATGACCTCAGTTTTTAATTATACGTGTTAACCCTGAAAATGTAAATGTGAAGTACTTGTGTAACATAAGATTCTTAACTGAATTTGCCTGAGCCTTTAGATTCCTATACCCAATATTTGAGGTATTCATTAGGGCAAAATAATCACATTTAATATTCAAGCCTCAAAGTTTAACATCTCAGTTCAACAAGTACTTGTCACACATGCTTTATGAATTCCACCTTACTCTAGTCTTTGAGGATACACAGACAGGTAAAACCTCCTTTTGTCATTCAGCTCATTAAGACCCAGAGCCTTGGTTATTAACAGCTGCTCCACTGGAGAATGTTCTGTGGTGCTTTAGAAATACAAGGACCTCCCACCGTGCCCCTCAGTGGTGGTTTAGAACAGGGCTTGGTATCTATTATTTTTATGCCTCATGGAGGATTCTGATACCTAGTCAGTGAAAAGAATCACTAACCTCATGGAAATTCTTTTGCTTATAACCTTTTTTTTTTAAAGGATCATTTATATGCATTTTCTCATAAAACTAAATGTACACCTACCCCACGGCCCAGCAATTTTACTTCTAGGTAGTTACTCAAAGCAAATGAATACATATGTCCACAAAAGGACATGTACAAGAATATTTATGATATTTGATTAATAATAGTTCATGTGTCCAACAAAAGAAATACAGAAAAAAGCCCTCTGATATACTCTTACAATGGAATACCACTCAGAAGTAAAAGGAATAAATTACTGATACACACACGACATGAGTAAATCTCAAAAACATTATACTAAATGAAAGAAGCATTACACAAAAAATTGCATACTGTATCATCCTATTTATATTAAGTTCTAGAACAGGCAAAAGTATTTATGGTGTGAAATAATCAGAACAGTGATTGCCTTGAGTGGGCTGGTAGTTTGGAAAAGCCAAGGGGAAACTTTCTATGGTGATAGCAATATTCTACTTATTAACAGAGGTTTGACTACACTGCTGAACGCACTTATCAAAACTCACAACATGCAACATTTAAGATTTGTGCATTTGGTTATATGTAACATTTACTTCAAAAGCAAAAACCATAAACAGATATTGAATTCTAATTGATGATGTATGTATCGAAGTATTTAAGGGGAAAATGTACTGAGCAACTTGCTTTGAACAAACGAAGTAGATTAATGGATGGAGAATAAGATGGATAGACAGAAATATAATAAAGCAAATAGGATAAGTATTAATGCAGACTCTGGGTGGTGCGTATGTGGTTATTCACTATAAAATTGGTTCAAATTTTTTATATATTTGGAAATTTACATAATTAAATGTTAGGCAAAAATTTTAAAGCCTGTCTGTGATGTTTAAGGTACCTACTATTACTCCAAGTCCTTTATACATGTTAACTCATTTATTTTGCATAAATTTTGTGACAAGGAGAGGTTAGCTGTCCACCAAACTTACATCTTCTTCTTCCTGATCACACAGCTATTTTCTAATCAAGCATGTGCTTAAATGTGGTCACATGACTGAGGTCTGACCAATGGAATGGGAGTAGAAGTGATGTGCACCTTATCAGCCCGGGCCTGGAAAAACCTTTCCCATCTGAGATTGGATGGAAATGCTATAATCTTGGTTGAAGGTGGTGGAACTGCAGCATGGTGAGGCCCTGACTTGCTGAAGGAGCAATGCTTGCCTCTCAGAAATATCTGTCTAGGACTCCCTATGAGCTAGAAATACACTTCTCCTAGTTAAACCATAGAAATTTGTGATTTTATCTATTATGGTAGCTACTGCCACTCTAACTTGTACATAATTCTACATGATAGTGACAAATAAAAATGGCAAGCAATAGGATATATTGGAGTATATGAGGAAGCCATTTGGTATAAACCTAATTCGGCCTGACTTTGTTTTTTCCAAAAGGGCCTGACTGTGGCCATTGAGCATGCATTGTATATACATTTCCTATGGCAAGAACAAAGGCCCTTGAGATAAAGGTGCAACTTCCCTCTCCCTCCCAACCTTGGCATTTCCTTAAAGATTAAGCATCTTTCCTTAGGCTAGGAGCTGATTGCTGCACTCACCTTTGACCACCCAGCTCACCTGTGACCACCCTGTTCTAGATAACAGACTGCCACTGTGCTGTGTTCACTGAGACAGCAGACCTACTTGCTATTTCCGTCAATCCCTGTGCCGACAGAGCAGTCTCGCGACTATTGTAAAAGGGACATTTCAATCATATGTGAAACATCCTCTTTAAGGGTATATAACCACTCTGTGCAACCCACGTCTTTGGTGCCCTTTCTTCCTTCGGGAAGAAAGGTCCCGGGCCATGGTCCTCAGATTTCAGCTCAGAATAAACTCTCCCAAATTTTCATGGATTATTTTCGTCGACAATAGATACTATTAGTATCCTTATTTAGCGTGTAAGGACACAGTCCTGAAGTCAGACAGCTCAGCAGCAGCCCTGGGATTCAAACCTAGGCAGTTTGGCTCCAGAGTCTAGACTCCTAAGCATTACACTATTCTGCCTCTTTCTTCCTTGGGGGTACAGATATAAGATAATTATTTGTTTGTCTTTCCTTCAAGCCAGTGATATAACTCAGTGGCAGGGGATCATCTTTCAAAACACAAATTTGTATTCTCAGGAGCAGACTTTTCTTAATAAGGACTGAGCATGCTGGTCAGCCAATACTGTCCCATGTCAGTTAGGCCATTTCCGCCAGCTGGAAGGTGCAAGGTACACAGTGTCTGGGGAAAGCAGGGGGAGGCAGGAAGCAAGAAGAGGACATAATTATCAGCACCACTGCAGGCCCAGTCTTAAGGGTTCCCCCATACTTTTGTGAATTTTACTTCCAAGAACACCAATAGGTTCTCAAGGAGAAGATCAGAGAACAATCCCCGCCTGCTTCAAGCAGTAGGTGGGGCTGTGAAATATACCCAGAGCATTCTGTTCTCATTAGCAAAGGCCTACCCTCAAGGGAACCTATTTTACCAGAGCCTAACTAGCTTTGGTTTTACCAGAGTCTAACCAACAAGGGAGAAGGGAAACCCCCAACTCCAGCCCAGCTAGCATTCTTATCTCACTTAAGAGGGTGGAAAAAGGGTCCTGCCCTGTGGCCGAGTGGTTAAGTTCCCACAGCCTAATTCGTGGCCCAGGGTTTCACCAATTGGGATCCTGGGCACAGACATGACACCGCTCATCAGGCCACGCTGAGGCAGCATCCCGCGTGCCACAACTAGAAGGACCCACAACTAAAAGTATATATAAAACTATGTACCGGGGGGCTTTGGGGAGAAAAACGAAAAATAAAATCTTAAAAAAAAAAGAAAAAAAAGAGGGTGGAAAAAAAGCTGAGAGGCACTTGTGAAGGTCATGCCTAGGGGCATGAGTTGACACCTAATCATAGGAATATAGAATGCATCTCCCTCCCCCAAACCTTACCAGATAGCAAAAAGACTCCTTTGTAATAACAGAGAACTACAGCTAAAAAGAACTGCAAGGCTCAGACTCTATTTTAGGAGTCTCTAGGAAAACCTAAAGACAACAGAGGAGACAAAAAACAAAGACACTAGAAGAAATGTCAGCCTCTGACAGGTACAGCTACAGCAAATGGTAAACACAGCTTGGCTCCTCACCAGATAAATATGAGACCTCACACTAAAGGCGTATTTACCTTAGTTCTTCTTACCCAGTATATTATGTCTGGCTTTCAACAATAACAAAAACCACAACACAACTAAAAGACAAAAACACAGACTGAAGAGGCACACCAAGCATCAGAACTCTGATGTGGCAGAGATTTTGGAATTATCAGACTTTATCAGGAATTTAAAATAACTATGAATAATATGCTAAGGACTTTAAAGTGGACAGAAAAACAGAAAAGTGGGCAACATGCTGTAACAAATGAGTAGTGTAAGCAGAGAGATGGAAACTCTAAGAAAAAATGAAAAGGAAACGCTAGAAATCAAAAACACTGTAACAGAAATGAGGAATGCCTTTGATGAGCTCATTAGTAGACCGGACATGGCTAAGGAAAGAATCAGAGAACTTTAAGATTTGTTAGTAGAAACTTCCCAAATTAAAAAGCAAAGATAAAAAAATAATGGGGAAAAGAAACAAAACCAAATCTGCAAGAACAGTGGGGGGATTATTTTTTTTTAAATAGACTTTATTTTTTAGAACAGATTTAGATTTACAGTAAAATTGAGAAGATAGTACAGAATTTCCCATGTATTCTTCATCCAGCTTCCCTTTTATTAACATCTTGCATTAATATAGTACATGTGTTACAATTAGTAAATATTGATGAGTAAGTATTCAATAAGTCCATATTTTATTTAGATTTACTTAGTTTTTTCCTATTCTTCTATTTCTGTTCTGGTGTCCCATCTAGGATACACGTTACATTTAGTTGTCCTGTTTCCTTGGGCTCCTCTTGACTGTGACAGTTGCTCAGACTTTCCTTATTTTTGATGATGTCAATAATTTTGAGGAGCACTATTCTGGTTGGGATTTTTCTGGTGTTTTTACCTTGATGTAGATTTGAGTTATGGTTTTTTAGGAGCAAGACCAAGACAAAGTGCCATTTTCATCACATCATCAAGGGTACATACTTTCAACACGACGCAACGCTGATGTTGCCTTTGGTCAACCTAGCTAAGGCAGTGTGTGTCAGGTTTTTCCACTATAAAGTTACTTTGTCCTCCCTGTCCATACTAGACTCTTTGGAAGGCAATCGCCACGCACAGCCTGCACTTAAGAATGGGGACTTATGCAATACCTTCTGGAGGTAGAGGGAGGACTATCTATATAAAATATTTGGAGTTTGCCCCTTTTCCCACATTTATTTATTTATTCCATTATTTATTTATACTCATTTATCTAGGAGTATGGATTCATGGATATTTATTTTACACTCTGGGTTATAATTCAATACTATTTTTTAAAAGTTTTTAAAAGCTCAAACTGTTCCAGCTTTGGACATTGGGAGATCTTCAGCTGGCTCGTGTGTCCCTTTGACATCTCCATAGAATTAGGGGTACACTTATTTATTTGAGCACATCCTTACTTTCTGGCACTATAAGATGTTCAGTGCTCATCTTGTATGCTACCTGTCTCAGTCCTAAAATCATCCTTTGTGACTTGTATTGGAGAATAGTATTAGACACCATGATCTGGGCACTAGGTATGCTCATCGCTACTAGGGCATTGTTTCTTTTAGACTCTGTCAGTTGACAGAGAAAAGAAATACATATTTATATAAAAACTCAAGTATACACACATATCTATAAATTTTTCTATATGTAACCATCTGTATCTATATTAAAGTAAACACAGGGTTACACTGAGATCTCAAATTCTAATCCATTTCTTCATGGATTATTCTAGCTTCCTCCCCTTGCTTGTCTGTAAATTCCCACTCCAACTGGAAAAGCTGGTTTACACCATCTGCCATCTGTTTACTTAATTGCTCAATTCAAATATACATGTATAGCAGCATCAGCATTATTAACCCTTACCCTCATGGGAAACAACTTGATCAACTAGAGTACAATGCTTATATGCAGTTCCTTTTGCCTTTAATCTTATAGACTTCCCTCATTTCCAAAGTTATGTAGGTCGGCACCTTTTCCTCCACCCCTTCAGTGAACTTGTTTCATATATTTATAACACAGTTACAAATGATCTGCATTCCTTCCTGGGATCCCTCAACCTCCTAAATTATTTTCTAAATTTATATACATTAAGGCTTACTCTGTACTATAAAGTTCTAAGGGTTTTGACAAACATGTATTGTCATGCATCCACCATTGCAGTATCAAGAAATTGTTTCACTGCCCTAAAACCCCCTTCTGCTTCACCTATTCAACCTTCTCTCCTTTCCCTGGAACTACTGGCAACTATTGATTTTTTTTATCTTCTCTATAGTTTTGTGTTTTCCAGAATATCATATAATTGGAATCATCCAGTATATAGCCTTTTGAGGCACTCACTTAGAAATATGTATTTAAGGTTCATCTATGTCTTTTTGTGGCTTGATAGTTCTCTTTTTTTATCATTTAATAGTATGCTACTATATGTTGTAAATATCACAGTATGTTTATGAATTCAACTACTGAGCAATATCTTGATTGCTTCCAGTTTTTGTCAATCATCAATAAATCTATAAACACTGATGTACAGATTTTTGTGTAGACATAAGTTTTTAAATCAGTTGGATAAATATCTAGAAGCACAGTTGCTGGATTGCATGGCAATACTATGTTTATCTTTGTAATAAAGGAGAGGGACTATTTTTAAAATCACTTCCAGTACCAATGTTTTATGATCCTGCCAGAATATGGCAGTAGCTTCATTCTATAGCAGTGGTTAATAGTGATAAAATACAAAATACGAATGTGAGGATAGTGAAAATAAAAAAGCATACCATATCAGCACCAATTTTTCCCCCAGTGTGTTCTTCTCAGTGAATTAATACTTTATCTCAGCTGGCTCATTTGGGATTAACAATAAATTCACATAGCAAAACAGGTGCTGATCTGTGTGATTACCACCTTAGGGATCTCAGATAAATCAATGTGTTTTAATGGTGATAGCCATTAAGAAGTCGTTTTCTTTTCCAATGTTTCTGGGCATATTCATTGGCCTATCTCCAGCATGCAGTGAGATATGTTCACATCATATATCTCAGTATCATATATAGTCACATGGCATCAGCCTAGTGGTTTATGAACTCTTTGGCAAAATGCAGTTTGACTCTTAAGATTGATTATAGGTAACAATATTGTACTATATACTTGAAGTTGCTAAGATAGTAGATCTTAATTTTTCTACCCACAAAAAATATAGTGATAATCATGTGATGTGATGGAGGTGTTAGTTAATACTACAATGGTAACAATATTGCAATAGAAGTACATCAAATCAACATGTTGTACACCTTAAGGTTACACAATATGTCAATTATACCTCAATAAAATTTGGAAAAAATGAGACATTTTGTTGTAAATAAACCTGATTTAGAAAATGAGGAATTTTCTAAAAATCCCTTAGTTTGATTGTGTACTCCTGTGTAAATTCTAATTAAAGAATATTGTCTACAAGTGAAATATTTTCAAATTTATTATGTACTGTATTAGTTTGCTAGGGCTACCATAACAAAGTACCACAGACTGAGTGACTTAAACAACAGAAATGTATTTTCTTATGATTTTGCAGGCTAGAAATCTGAGATCAAGGGGTCAGTAAGGTTGGTTTCTTCTAGGGTCTCTCTCCTTGGCTTGCAGATGACCAGCTTCTCCCTGGATCTTCACATGTCTTTACTCAGTGTGTGTCTGTGTCCTAATCTCCTCTTCTTATAAGGACACCAGTTTATTGGATTAGGACCCATCTTCATAAACTCATTTTAGCTTAATTACCTCTGTAAAGACCCTATCTCCAAATATAGTCATATCCTGAGGTTAGGACTTCAACATATGAAATTTTAGGGGACGTAATTCAGCCTGTAACATGTACTTTCATTTTTTACTCTCAGTTTTCAAATTAACATTTATCACAAATTTAGTGTAGACTGGATTTTCCCAGAAGCGTAACAGAAAACTTTTATAAAAAAGTGCCTCTCAGGGAATAATATTTTTTTTAAGAAAGCACTCAGAGGGGCCCAGTAGGACAACTGCCAGTTCTCCCAGTCAGGGCTTTAACACCATTTCCTGCAACATCGTTTTCAACTAAGCTTTGGAGTGACAAAAATATCTGTTATCACAAGGACTAATTCCTCCAGAAGAAATATCCCTCATGACACACTTTCCTCTCCTCTCATCCCCCCACCAATTTGGTCACAGTAAATCTGAGAGGTAAAATTAGGCTTACTCAAAGAATAAAATATTTGCAATTATCGTTTACACTTTCCTGTTTTATAGTGAAAATAAAGAACTGTGGAAGGTAAGACCACGATAGCTAGCTAGTTAACAGCAGAGCCTAGCTCCAGGTTCCTAATCTAAGGTTACTACATATTGTTAAGGATTCTTTAGCTTACATGTAGAAAATGGAAACATTTACATATCTGTTCCAAATGCTTAAATGATTCTACAGTATATAAGGCACCATGCCAGACCTTGAGAAAATACAAATTATCCATAAGACTCTGCAGCTGGACTCAAAGAGCTTGTAATGTATCAAGGTGGTTAATGGAAAGGGGATTGGAACATGTTCCTAGACGTTTCTAGAAAAAGATAGTTTAATATAAGCATCATCTGAATTAAACAGAAAAGTATCACAGACACACTGAAGATAAAGAATGTATTTCCTGTGGGAGTGATCAATAAGGTTAAGATTCCCACAATTGAGCAATGTCAAACATGTGGACTTATATTTCTCAATAAAAGCCTTTAAATTCCAACAGTAGTCTCAATTTCATTTGAAAGAGGAACTTTATAAATCAAGTATTCGTTGGTATAGAGAAGTAACTATAAGTTACCATGTTACATGCCCCATTATTAAAATTAAGCTTGATAGTTACCTAAAAACCGGACAATGCTACCAATCAGATGGGAGTATTAGTATTTCATGGAGGTTGTTCTCTCTCATAGATAGATAGACAGACAGAGATATATATATATGTATGCATATGTACCTATATATATGTATACATATAGATGCATATACATACATATAGGGTGTTATTGAGAAACATTTAATAAAAGTAAAGTAATGTAAATTAATATGCAAATTCAATTTCCAAAGCAAAAAATTAAAAACTTTGTATTTTTTCTTTTCTAAATAAACAAAACTCTATGTGCTTTTGTGTGTGTGTGTGTATCATGAAACTACTTTTCAAGCAATGTAAGTTCAAGTCATTTTCATCATTTCCAAGTCATTTATTGAGTTTAGAATTTCTTTTCCACATAATCCATTGCGTTGCTTGCTGATCACTGGTTTTCCTGTGCATGCTTAGTTGCAGTGAAAGAATGGCTTGGGGTGAGAGTCTACTTCTCAGTCCCAGGGTCTGCCACAGGCCCTCTGCCCCTGCCCATGGTGCTCCATCAATGCCGCTGGCCTGCTGCCTCTTCCACTGGCCCTGCCAACTGAGGCCTTGCAGGGGGGAGTGCCCCTGCTGCCATCCCCAATGCCTCTGCTGCCACCTCCATCTCTATGCATTTGTGCCTGCTCACAGCCTCTGCTGCGGATGCCACCCACCTCTGCTCTTAGCCAAATGGCTTGGAAGGATTTGCAGTTTGTGCCTCCAAACCAGGGCCACAGTTTCTGTGTATGTGTGTGTGTACGTGTGCATAGAGATAACACGTATGTGTATATTAGATAATGAAAATAATGATTCTATGCATTTAAGTCAGTTATAGCCTCTCTTTTGTAGAAAATAATGGAGCTAAAAGGCTCCCCCCACTCTACCATAGTTTTGCCTGAAAATCTATTCTCAATCTTAAAGGAAAGTCACCGTAAACTACACTCCAAATATTTTGGGTTTTAAAGAGCTGACTTTAAACCCCCCTGGCCTAGTTATTGTGTGAAGCTTTAATGAACCTTCCCTATAACTAGTCATATAATCTAAAATTCCCACCTGCCATATTTTCAGATAGAATAAATTGCCATTACTCTGAGAGCAAATAATTACAGGCTCTTTGATGCTTTGTTCAGCCTCTTAAACTTTATCTTGCCTCGGGAAATATACTCAACACTGCATCAAAAAAGTACATATCTATTTGTATTCCTGATTTCTAACCCAAAATTTCAAACAATATGATTTGATAACAAATTACCTGATCTGTTGTACTTTGATAACAGAACAAAGTAGATTTGTGTGAGTGCGTGTGGGGGGAGATTATCTCACAAGAATTTTATTTTGTTCATACGTATGATTTTTTTGGAGAGGAAATTCCTTTTTTATTGAGGTAACAATGATTTATAACATTGTGTAAGTCTCAGATGTACATCATTATATTTTGCCTTCTGTATTGCCTACACCGTGTTACTTGCCAAAAGTCTGGTTTCCATCCGTCACCGTACACATGTGCCCCTTTACCCCTTTCACCCTCCCACTGCCCCCTCAAAGTAGATATTTTTATCTTTCTTTTTTTAGTTCATAAAGAAACTAGGATTGAGAACTGTTAAATAACACGTTCAAAGTCACAAAGCCAGTAAATGGAGGTGATTACAAATCCAAATTTCTCTGGGTCCCAAAAACATGATCTTTCAACTTTCCCTCAATGCTGTCAGTGATAACATTTGTATAATTTGATACAATAGTGTTTAGGAATCTGAGATAATAAGAAACGATAAAGTTACTTTTTACTACAAAATATTATGATAGGGAAACGATCCAAATCTAAGAGAAACTTAGTTTGTGTTATTATAAAACTTCTACATTCATTGCTTATTTCCACTGTTAATAAATTCATTGCAGAATTATCTGCCACTACCGAACTGTCTTTTTGGTTGTGTCCATTATCTGTTGTCGATGGTCCAGTGGTAGCTGGAGGGAAGAGGATCCTATGTGAGTACCTCAGAAGCCTTAGCATTTTATATATTCCTGCTCCTCAGAAAGGATGTGAGTTGCTGAGCTCACAAGATTTGGAAAAAAGGCTAAATCTGCTTAGGATTCTTCTTTTTATTACTAAGAGGAGTAGTTTTTCTCATCTGCAGCATAGAGAGGTGAACAGGGAGGTTTTGAGTGGAGCAAGGCAGTAAAATCTGACTGCTTCTGTGCGTGTGTTTTCGAGTTATTGTCACTACATGACAAACGAAGTGCCACAGAACATAGTGGTGTAAAACTACCGTTTTATTATACTCCTTACTTCTGTGGCTGAGGAATTTGGAGACAGTAGGATGGCTTGCTCTGCTTCACTGTGTCTGGGTTCTCAGCTGGGAGTGACTTTACATCTAGGGACTGGAATCACAGGTAGGTGTCTTCACTCACTTGTCTGGTGGCTGATGCCATCTGTTGGCTGGGGCCCCTGCCTGGGCTCTTACACTTACCCATAGCCTCTTTATGTGGCCGCTCTGCAGGGGTTTGTTTGGGCTTCCTCACAAGACGGCATCTGGTTCCAAGAGAGATGGCATCCATACCCAGAGAGAAAGGCAGAAGTATGTGGTGTGCTGTGATTTAGTCTCAGAAGTCACATGGAATCATTTCCTCCATACTCATGTCTTCCACCATGTCTCATACCGATTGATACAGTAACACTGACTTATCCAGCTTCAAAGGAAGGACATAGACCCAGAACTAGACAATAAAAATGCCAAGATCACATCACATGAAGGTTACTTGGAATGAAAGATACCGTCATGCCATTTTGGAAAACACAGTCTGCCACGGTGAGTCAGATCTTTAAAATATACCTTTAATACTTTATAAGCTATGTGGTTTTTCAATGGCAGGAGTATGAAAAGCATCATTGATCTGGGTCTATTTGCCAATTAAACTATTCATACCGTTATGGGCCTCTCCCTAGAGACCAATGAAACTTGACTGCATATCCATTCTTTATGACTAGATCTTTGTTTTCCTCTGATATAGAAAGTATGATGTAAGGTAGCTAGCTGATACTTCACCCATTGATTGCCAACCATTAGAATTTGTTTCATGATAATGGTGAGAAAGACACTAGCAAAGCCTGCTCAAGTAGATGTGGCAGGAAAAACTCAGTTCAACATGCGCTGAATCAGAAGACATGAAAGCCTAGCCATGCCAAAAAACCTTGGCCAAAACAGTTCAATAATAAAGACAATGTTGGCTCACAATTTCTGGGGTTTTTTTGAGGAAGATCAGCCCTGAGCTACCATCTGCTGCCAATCCTCCTCTTTTTGCTGAGGAAGACTGGCCCTGAGCTAATATCCGTGCCCATCTTCTTCTACTTTATATGTGGGATGCCTACCACAGCATGGCTTGCCAAGCAGTGCCATGTCTGCAACCCAGGATCCAAACTGGCGAACCCCAGGCCACTGAAGCAGAATGTACACACTTAACCACTGTGCCACCGGGCCAGCCCCTCACAATTTCTTTTTATTCCCTGACAAAACGTTTGTGTGTTTTTGGAAAGGAGGTGATATTGTTTAATTACACTTGAACTAATATTTGAATGGCTTCATCAAGAAATTTTCTGTAAGTCAAATAAATTTTGTCTGAGTGTTGATCTAAATGGAAATACCCTCCATTTTTTTAAAAAATAGTCCTTAGAAACAAATGTATACAGAGGAAGGATTTCAAAATATGACTTGGAGGAACACTGAGGCCTGTTTTTAAATGTGAAAATAATGAAGGGGGAAAATATCACAGAATAAAGCATAACTGTGAAAGGACCTTGAGAGGGTCATCTTATCATTGTGTGTTCATCTCAGCAAAACTCCAAAATGAAAACAGTCTATGAAAAATGTCTTCTAATTCACCAAAAAAAAAAAATCTATTCAGTGTTTATTGGTGCACTATTCCTCAAATTATCTCAGAATACAAACATTCTTAATTATCACTCAAATGGAAGCACACTCCAGCTGGCATATGTCACAGTTTTGTGTGGGGTTACAAGAAAGAATGGCAGAACTCTCTTCTCTGTATACAGATTGAAGACACATTGTTTTGTGTCTTTTCTTCTCACTGTCCCTGCATCATAATCTTTTCTCCAAGCCAATAAAATACCTGGACCCATCCTCCTTAAAGTGGTGTCTCATTTAGAACTGATATTTCAACTTCGGTATAAAAAGCCACGATATGATAAAGTCTGATTTTTATGGAAGATATAAAAATGTATAAGATATGGAAGGTATAAGAAAATCGTTAATGTAGTCAGCAGATAATCAGTTGCACATTGTGTCTTATATTAGCAGTGCCATTTTTAGTTTTATTTCTAACATCTGCAAATATTCATTTTTTTCTAACAGATGTCACCTTGTATTATTTACAAAATACTGTCAGTGTTAGAACTCTTCAGAAACACTACTCACTCTGTGGTTTATGTGTTAAATTTTACTCACTAATTTTAAGACTACTCCATTATATTAATAAAAAATTATAAATTTGGATACTAATTCCTGTTTAGAATTAATACTCAGGAATATAAATATTTTTAGCATGGGTTTTCTTCTTGGCAATCTATAAATCTAGAGGCCAGTTCCAAGAACAGAAGGAGAGAAGTGACACGGGTTGTCAGAACGCCATGTCACTCAATCCTGTGTAGCCTATGCTAAGAATACTGCCGCTCTCATTCTCTGCTCATCTCATACCTCAGCTCACCCTTCCCCTTCTCCTGCAAATACCTTTTACACGTACATTCCTTTCACAGCTGCTGTCCCCACTTTCCTATTCCCACCAGATTTTTCCCCTTTCTTCCTGTAGAGCCATTGAGGAAGTGGTGGAAGTTTGAGTAGCTGGATGCTGTGGTAGATGACTGTTGTATTTCTCTTTCCAGAGTCTCTTTTCCCTTCTCTGGTGATAGAGTCCCTTTTTCCATGGAAATCCGTTTAATGAGGTTCCAGGAAAACTAACCCTTCCCCACTCCCCCGTTAATACACACATGGGGCAAGAAGGAGTCCATAACCTAGGCCTGGCCCTCAGGAGTACTGCATCCCCAGTATTAATGAGTGATTCAGGATCAGGGCAATTAGAATCTCTTCCTTGGATACAAGAGTGCTGGAATGAGACGGCCTCACTGTTCCTTTGTATGGACCACATGAGCCTGGAGCTCCCAACACCACACTTAGAGAGAGATTGCTTGAAAATGAAGACAACACAGAAGGCACTAGAACAAAGGAATAAAGAGAGAAACAGAGCCCTGACATCATCATTTGAGCACTGAATCCATATCTATCATCTGAGATGCTCAGTGTCCCTCAGCTGCACTACAGATGAAGCCCCCACTCCTTATGAGCCAGCATCTGGGTGCTCCCCTTCGGATGAGAAAGCAATAAGGTCAGTCCTTTCCTTACCCAGTACAAACCCTCACTTACAGGAGGGACAAGTCAGTGATGATAAGGCAGTCTCTGTCAGGAATGAATAATTTTTAGGTTTGGAGAAGAAAACAAAGCCCAGCTTCTCACTATGCCAGAAGACCAAAGACCTGTGTTTCATCATGCTAGGATACTCGGACTCTCTTCCCAGGGCATAGTAGCGTCCAAACTTTATTTTGCAACTACTGTTGGGAAAGAGGTGACAGTAGAAATGAGTTGTATCCTCACTACCCCCTAGATCTCATGTGTCTGTGATGTGTCAGACGGCAATGTGAAGCAGCCCACAAGGAATCTCAGAGTTGTGAGCTTTTAGAATTGAGAGAAATCTTGGAGTAACAGAATCCAATGTTTTTGCAGTGAGGCGAATTAAGAATAATAATTCTTATGTTAACTAACTCTATTGAGTATTGACAATAGTTGTATGAGCCCAACAACCTTATGTGGTAGATATTCTTTTCATCACTATTTTCCAGAGAGACTGTAGTGCAGAAAAGATAACGTCCTGCACAAGACCACACAAATCCTAGCTGGAGCTGGGATTTAAAGCCAGGCAGTCTACCTCCCAGTCCACACTAGTTTTGATCCTCCTAATCTCACCCATTGCAACTCACCATCCTCCCATGAACACTGACCCTGAGAAGTCCCATCATTTTGAATGTAATAATCACACTTTTTCCACCTCTGCCACTTACTATGTGGCACTGAAAAATTTAATCGACATCTCCATTTCATTCAACTAACTCATAGGCTTCTGGAGAGCACTAACTCAGGACATATAGAACTTGAGACACATTGACATAGAAATATCAAGTCTTTTGGTAATTTCAAGGACACGGAAAAGTTACAGCTTAGATAAAGTAGAGAGATATCAGAGACTTCAAGGGTGGTTCCCTGGTCCTTCTTTCCCACAATAGCTGTGGACTCTCTTCCCCTAAATTACAGCTGAGGCTTCTGATGAAGCTGTCGGTCACCTCAAACAACAAAGAGAGCATTTCAGTTATGAAACATATCCATTTTATACCCTCCAAACCATAAACCTATAGATTACAGGTTCGTTACATGTAATAATCTAGCCAGGAATATCAAACTAAGGGCATCCTGTGGATAAGGTCTCTTCCATGTAGCAAAAATCATTGTCTATCAGAGGTCCAATGAGGAAAGATATTAGATTGTAACCTGTTTTCTTTCCTCTTCCCACCTGATTGAGGGGGATCCTCCACAAGGGGAGTTAATTGGTTGCAGAACAGCTATTTTAACTCTCCTCCCCAGACGCATTAAAAAAATATTAAGTGACTACACTGCACCCTTTAGTTTGGTCTATGTTTTACACACAACTTTATAGCATAGCTCATAATTATCAGTCTCACCTTCTGGTATAATTTCAAGACTATGTTGTTCTTAAATTGTTTGGCTTTCAACATATTGGCTTCATTAATTCAAACTCAAATAATTCACTTAGTCAAGGTTGCCATTTTAGCTATCTACAAATATTGGAATACTGATATTTTAACTTTTCTAGTAGCTTCAAGTATAACATAAAGACATAGATAAAGCAACTTTAAAAATACATCTAGATAAATGGATATAGACCTTTTAGGATAAGTTGCATTCCACTAACTTGTTCCCTATTGCAATACATTGCAAGTATTTCCTTCCTTAATTTTGCTCATTTTTCTTAAACTGTAAGCATCAAAAGTTTGTGTGTTTTGTTTACCTATATATCTATATATCCAGAATCTAGCATAGTTACCAGCATAAATATGAGTGAACATGCTCTCAAGTACCATTTATTGAAAAAATCAATTATAATGTTTTTTTATTTGTTACTGTTATCACTTGTTTCCATAAACCTGGAGACCATCCACAGGAACGTGTAAGTGCTGCAACTTAACCAGAGAGAAAAGATATCGCAATGCCTAACACCTGCTGTATATTGTGTTCTCTTTAGTCAAATATATTAACAATTTCCTTAGAAAATAAATTTCTAATCACATTCAACATATTCAGATATTTTTATAACCAAATATATAGCATCCAGCTCAAGGGAAGGGTCTTGTTTCAAATGAATAACTATTTGCTTCCTTGGACATTTTCCAATTTATTTTTGTCCCTATTTTACTAAACAAGCCAAAGAATCCACCAAACATGGATGCTTATAACACACTTGAGCTCCAATTACTAAGGAAATTGAATTATCGAAGATAAACAGTAATAGAAATCTGCTGTTTTAAATGAGAATAGGACCCGCTAGTGGGTTGTTCCCAGTTGCAAGAGGACTCCACTTTTTTCTTTCATTCTCTAAGTTTTTACTTCTACTGAAAAAAAAAAACTTCCTTTTGTCAAGATCCTGGTTTTTTACTTGCTTTTTGTGTGTACAGATACCATGAAGTTTAGAAACAGTCATTCACGGAGTGATGTGGTTATAGTGTATTGGGAGCAGAGCAGAAGGCTGCTTGTGTTTCTGGGAGAGTTTGGTTTCTTTATGTTCTTATTGGTGGGACAGTTTGATTTTGAATTTTGCATAGTTTTCGTAGTTAAAAAGTGTTTTTTCATGGAGAGGGCAGTGTGTAACATTAATTCTGGGATTTTGACAGCACTACCGTGGCAACAGGTGAATTTTCCTAAGTGATTGATGGGTTTGGGAATTTAAGATCATAGTTTAGAACCTACATGTTTTGCTCCTTTGTATTAATTATCCACAACAATGTCTTGGATGGAAACTCAAAGCAACTGTTTATAGTTTGAGAAACAGTTAACACCATTCTGTTGAAGTGCAGCATCATTGAAGCCATTAAAGAAAGGTGATTCACCACAGTAATTGACTGGTGTGATTTTTAGCAGGTACAATTTTTATTTTGTTGCAAGGCTCACAATCATAAATACAATGCATAATTATCACTTTCTCAAAGAACAAGATATAAATAATATATGTCATAGTAAAGAATATATGAATATACTTTTGTTTCAGGGAAGAAAACTGATATAGACCAAGCAGGTGTATGCCCTTTGAGGATGGAATTTTCATATTTATGCTGAATCCAGCTCTTGCTTAGAAAATAAATCTCATTGAATGGACATACAACCTTGTCACAGTTTTCTTTTTACAAAACTCTAATTTAAAGCCAGTAAATGTATTCCTTTTATTCCAGTTATCTTATGTCCCAATACTAGACGAAACATTTATAAATGGTCTGACAACGGTTATAATTTAAGAACTTTTATTTCTCAGCTATACATTATGGAATGGAATAATTTTCTTAAGATTTATGTGAATACTCCTTGATTTTTTTCAAAACTATCTTTTTAAACTATGCTTCCTTTTTAGTTTTCAGCCTGGCGTTTTGAGTTAAACTCTTTGCATAAGGGATGCTCCTAGGCTCATAAGAGTAGTCTGAGACACTAACAGTACTTCCACTCTCCTCTTAGCTAGAATTATGGTTTTTCATCTTCATTGCTTCCTCCTGCATGGCTGTTTTATTTCTGCATTTTTTTCTGACCTCTCACTAGATCCTATCTTCCAGAAGTTGTTACCAGAGCAGGAAAATGGAGTTAATGTAGAGAGTTGATCTCAAGGTTAGATGCATGCAGTTCTGGTCCCAAAGAGACAGAATGGACAATGCTCTCCTTACTGTGACGGGAGAACAGGAATATCAAGAGATGGGACATATCTGGTGGCCTAGTGGTTAAGTTTGGTGCACTCTGCTTTGGTGGCCCAGGTTAAATTCCAGGGTGCAGACATACACCACTCATCAGTGGCCATGCTGTGGCAGTGGCTCACATACAAAAAGGAAAAAAAAAAGAGGAAGATTGGCAATAGATTTTAGCTCAGGGCAACTATTCGTCAGCAAAAAAAAAAAAAAAAGAGAGAGAGATGGGACATATCTGAGAGGCAGTGGCACTTGCACAAATGCATTGTCTGGAACAATGAAGGAATGGCAATATAACCACTGCTTCACAGCAGTACACTCACACCTTCACACACACACGTGCATGAAGGCACACACACTGACTCACACAACTATCACACACACATGCACACTTACAAACACAGATACATGTGCACATATACACTGCTGATAAAGAAACACATTTGTGTGTTATTTTTCCTACCATACATGATTCACTTTGCTACTCTTTAAAATGTGCCCTGAAATTACATATCTATCCTCTTTTCTCTTTGAATTTGGGGAAACTGGTGTTAATCATAATGGAGAAATTTGGAACATCCCTCACGGTCACTTAGAGCTAGTTCTCTCTCTCCTTGGGCTGCCAAATTACATATGAAGAGATGCAAGGTAATCAGGCTAAAGATCAGACTCCAATAATGGCAGTGGATCCTATGAGAATATGTGGGGTGCTAATTTAAGGAGAATACATTACTATAATTTCATCCCATGATTGTATCTCTGTTATATTTTTGCACTGCGTAAGAATCCTCCAAGAAAATCTCTGAGGTTTTACGGTTCCATAAAGAGGTTTTTATAGTTCCCATTTCAGTAGGGTTTGTTCCTAGAACTGTTCCCTATATAGATATCCCTCTTATGACAGTCAAGATTTTTAACCATGGGGTGAATGTCAACAAATATTTAAGCCATTCCTATACACATTTATCTATAAGAATACAGGGACACCTAAAAAAAATCAATGAAATTTAAGAAATGCTCAAAGGAGAACTTCATTTTCATTAGGAAAACCCTTGCCTTGCTGACTTAAGTCATCTGTGTTAGATGTCAAGAAAATATGGAATTTAGCTAAACGTCATCACAGTAAAATTCTGAAGCCACATATAAAATCTTTAATGCAAGGTCTGTTTCCAAAAGGAGAGAATATATACACAAGAGAGAGCACACAGTGAACAGAACTTACAGACGTAGTCATGTCTATAGTTATTTAGATCTTTACAACTGATTTTCCTACTAAATTCCAGAAAGTGCTACCCTAATAACATATAGGCTTAAAGAAGAGATGGGTGTTATTTCTAAATTATCCCTTTCTTCTGCCCAGGCAAATGAAAGAAAAAGCCATTACCTCTGAAAACTAAGTTTCAGGAGAAAGAAGAGGGAATTTATATATCATCTAGAAGTTTTAAGAAAATTACCCTAAATGTGCTGCTCATGGCATTATCCTCAGCAGGTATGCTTTTCATAAACACAGTGCAAGATATGTCCAAGCAACACAAATGACATAATGTCCTCCTTCAGCCCACAATTAGGAACAATTGTACTTCCTGCTGAATGCTACTAAATAATATCTCAAGATCTACATGAGCAAAATGCCCTCCCTCCATGAATAGAAAGAATCTAGTAATAGCTATATATTCATAAAGAGATGCGGTATAGAAACTAGATTCTGCCAAGGCTACAACCTGGAAGCAAGTTAAATATTTCGTGATTCATTAACACATGAGTTATGAGCACTGTTAAAGAACTAAACGGTGCTCAGGGAGTCTGAAAGATATGGTGCCATGACTGATTCCCAGAGAAGTTTACGTTGCAGCGAAATGTTTCAGCATCAACTCTAAATAACTCAAATATTTAGTACATCCTTAGTGTGCCCTTGGGAAACTGCCTGGCTGGAAGGCAAGCTGATTCCCAATGTGTACATATACCATTATTTACAGATGAAACTATATATACTTTAGGTGGTATCTAAACTACCTTATGTTTCTTAACATCAAGACACACTTTATCATGAGATTATTTATCTGAATAGCATGGTAAAAAAACAAAATATAGTTTTCAAGAAACTAAACTATGTTGGAAACCACCTTTTGCAAGTTTAAGTAACTTCATAAATATCAAGATAATTTCTACTATAAACATCACACATCCCAGGCGTGGGTCCATGTCATACTTAAGTTGGAATCCTCACCACATAGCCACATGAAAAGTGTGTCCAAATACTATAAAGTGAGCTGGGCATGGGCCCTGGAAATGGTACTTGTTCTTACTGAGGTTGTTGCTGTCGATGTCAAGCATCTGAATTGGATGCCCACTAAGCTCTGAAACCTATGTTTTGTTTTTTCTTTTCCTGTTTTCTAAACAGAGTTTTTCAAACCACATTGCATAGGAAGGCCACAGCAGATGGCTCCTGAACTAAACCTGGGTAACCAGAAGAAAAAGGCTTGTTTCTTTGACCATCAAAGGAACTGGGAGTCAACTTTGCTTCCCTGCCCTAGAGAGGGGTTGTATTTGCTTGCTCAGGTCTTTTGTATTCCATCCCTACAACCTTGATGCTTCCACTGACCTGGGTCACTAATGCAACCTGTATCTTATGACTTTAAACCATGAGATTTCTAAAAGTTTGTTAAAAATTTTCCCTTTCCATCTCAGACTGCAGTAGTAATCTGAGTTAAACCTAGATCATTGAACTCTTCTCTTCCTAGAGAACTATGAGACATCTCCATGACTAGTCATACTGGTTTATTTATCCCATCAACATCCTTCATGTAAGCAGGATCCTGAAGTGTATTTCTGACTCTACTAGTGCTCTGTCGCTCCATCCTCATCTTAATGGGAAAGCAGAAGTCCCTGAAACACCGCTTGAAGTTTTCATCAAGAAAGGCATAAAGAATGGGGTTCAGGCTGCTGTTGGTGTAACCTAAGGCGATGCAGAAGTAATAGCTGGAGAGGGCAGCCGTGCTGTGGGAGGTACTCCCCAGAGCCTCCACAAGAATAAAAATGTGAATGGGAGTCCAACAGATGATGAAGACTGCCACCACCACAAGGACAAGCCTGGTGATCCGACGGAGGTTGCGATCTTTCTCTCGGGAGCCAGAAAGGAGTCGGACGCTCTTTAAGCGCAGGATCATCAGGGTGTAGCAGATAATGATGATGAGGACAGGAATCACGAAGGCAAAGATGAAGACGCAGATCTTCATGAAGAGGTCCCACCAGGAGTAATCATCATCCGGGAACTGCAAGGAGCACTCGATGACATCCACGTCTGGAAAAGGTGAACAAAACAAAACCAGAAGAAGAAAATCTACTCATATTACTGTGGCTGCAAAGAGTTTTAAATGTAAATTTTAACACCTTTGGTTGCGAAGGTCCAATTATAGTATAAGATGATATTACCTAAAGCAGATCACCAAATCAGGAATGAATGCCACATTTATTAACCATCTTATTTTTGTGCATAAAACAATGAAGGGAGAGAGTCACCATTTATTGGTAACATACACGAGGCCATAGAATGAGTAAGATTAGCTAGCAACGTGAATTATCTAGTTGTGGAAACTCATTTGAAATTGATGAAGAAGAAGTTGATGGAGCTTCCAGAAGAGCTAAATTGCTAATTTACAGCATGGGCACTTACTTGCATTTCCATTTATTAACAGTTCTCCCAGACCTAATAAAAGGTTGTATCTATTTGTAATAAATGACTAAGTATTTTAGATCTAGTCATTCAATTTGACAAAAGCCAACTTGTCTGAAAAACATTAACTGGCTTACAAGAAATCATTATGCAGGTCGATAAAAATTTATATAAAATTTGTCTAAATATGACCTAGGTATTGTGATTGAACGGAACCAATGGTGAACATTATGATTAAGGGCATTGCTGAAACATGAGTAAAACTTTTGGAGAAGAGGGAGAAGGAAGAGGAGGAGAAGAAAGAAAATAAAAGGAGGAGGAGGAAGAAGAGAATCATCATCATCATCAAGGAAATTAAAAAAATCAGGCACATTTTAAATTTTTTGCCAACATTGATTACGTAATTCAGATAAAATAAATATTTTTATATGATTACATAGAAAACTGCTTATTTGCTCTGCTTCTCTTTGCTGGATAGTATCTCTTTGTAGTGACCATAATATTAGAAAGAGCAGAGGCCAGAAAGAGGAAAGACCCAGGATAAATACCTTTTATAATACATTCACTGGGGGCCTGCTTACCCCTCCATGGATCCCCTTTTCCCCAAGCATCAACTTTTTCTCCTTGCCTCTGATCAGTCATTGAGCACAGAGTAGGCAAAACTCTCTTTGTCCTGATCCTTCCTTACACAAAAAGTAATCATGAACAATACTATGAATGTAATTTTTATAATAAAAATATTTTCTTCTGATATTGGAAAAATCTGCTTCAAAAATAGCATAGGAATATTTTTTAAAATAATGAAACTGCTCTCATATGGGGCAACAAAAGACCTCGAATTGCTAAAGCAATCCTGAGAAAAAAGAACAAAGCTGGAGGCATCACAATCCCTGACTTAAAAACATACTACTAAGCTACAGTAATCAAAACAGCATGGAACTGGTACAAAAACAGATGCACAGATCAATGGAACAGAATTGAAAGCCCAGAAATAAAACCACACATCTATGGACAGCTAATCTTCGACAAAGGAGCTGAGGGCATGCAATGGAGAAAAGAAAGTCTTTTCAACAATTGGTGCTGGAAAAACTGGACAGCCACATGTAAAAGAATGAAAATTGACCATTCTTTTTCACAATTTGCAAAAATAAAGTCAAAATGGATCAAAGACCTAAAGGTAAGACCTGAAACCATGAGGCTTCTAGAAGAAAATGTAGGCAGTACACTCTTTGACATCAGTATTAGAAGGATCTTTTCAGACACCATGTCTTCTCGGACAAGGGAAACAATAGAAAGAATAAACAAATGGAACTTCATCAGACTAAAGAGCTTCTTCAAGGAAAGGGCAAATAGGATTGAAACAAAAGAACAACTCACCAACTGGGAAAAAATATTTGCAAATCATATATCTGACAAAGGGTTAACCTCCATACTATATAAAGAACTCACACAGCTCAACAACAAAAAATCAAACAACCTGATCAAAAAATGGGCAGGAAACATGAACAGACATTTCTCCAAAGAAGATATAAGGATGGCCAATAGACACATGAAAAGATGCTCATCATCACTGATCATCAGGGAAATGCAAATCAAAACTACACTAAGATATCACCTTACACCTGTTAGAATGGCAAAAATAACCAAAACAAAAAGTAACAAATGTTGGAGAGGTTGTAGAGAAAAAGGAACCCTCATAAACTGCTGGTGGGAATGCAAACTGGTGCAGCCACTACGGAAAACAGTATGGAAATTTCTCAAAAAACTAGAAATAGAAATACCATATGACCCAGCCATCCCACTACTGGGTATCTATGCAAAGAACTTGAAATCAGCAATTCCAAAAGTCCCACGCACCCCTATGTTCATTGCAGCATTGTTTACAATAGCCAAGACATGGAAGCAACCTAAGTGCCCATCAACTGATGATTGGATAAAGAAGATATGGTATATTCACAATGGAATACTACTCAGCCTTAAAAAGGGATAAAATCATCCCATTCACAACAACGTGGATGGACCTTGAGGGTATTATGTTAAGTGAAATAAGCCAGATAGAGAAAGACAATCTCTGTATGACTCCACTCATATGTAGAGGTTAAACATGTAGACAAAGACAACTGATTAGTGGTTACCAGGGGAAAGGTGGTTGGAGGTCGGCACAAAGTGGGAGGTGGTGCACCTACAACACAACTGACAAACAATAATGTATAACTGAAATTTCACAAGTTGGTAAACTATCATAATCTCAATAAAAAGTTAAAAAATGAAACTTCTCTATTAATAATGTTTTCTAAAATATTTTAAATGTGGTCTTAATCAAACACCCTTTAGTAAAACAAAATGTTATCTTCTTAGAATTTCAATTAGACATACTTTAAAATATAAAACTATAATCATTTTGGTCAATTAATAAATGTGACTATCTTAGAGACATACCTTTTATCAATTAAATACCAGATCAAACCTTTGAGTAGTGAATGAAAGCTCCCAAAGTAACTTGTTTTTTGATTCTCTAAAAAAATCATTGTCCAAAGTACTATTACTATGAAGACTATTAGAAATGAACGAGCATCTCTTTTAATTTTTGCTTTAGTGTTTATGGAAATGACAACAGTTAAAATCAGTTTTTAAAATCATCACTATTATCATCAAAAAACATTTTTTTGATATTGATAAAACAACTTTTGATGGCTGGCAGATTGCAAAAATTTGATTTTAAAAAATATCCTATTCTAGGTTTGATTTGTCTGTTGACGCTAGCTTCCTTGAACGTAGGGAAAGGTTTTTTTTTTCTGTTTAACAATTGTGTATTCTGATATTGTCTCTTTCTTGTGGTTGACCTCAGGTTAAATGCCACTTCAGAAACATTTATATAGAGACTGTTATATATGAATAGTCTTCTCCCCTGCAACTTATATTCTCTTTATATATCATATTCACCCTATTTATTTCCTAGACAGAAACTCTTCTGTAACAATGTGTTACCTTTCCTAACATTTTTCTCTCCATCTAGAGTATAAACTACACTAGGCTAGGTACCCAGCCTGCCTTATTCAATATTTAATCCTTGCCACGTAGAGTGGCAGGAACATACGGTGCTTAAGAAGAATTATGAAGAATAAGATGTTAAATAAATGAACACAAGACTACCACATGGAAGTCCTTGACAATATAGACTGATTACAGTAGTTATTATGGAAGATTAACCTGCTAAGATAAGCAAGGCAACACAAGGGCTGATGTTTAATTTGGATACATCTTTTAACTCTGAGAATAAGCTTCCTCTTGAACAAATTGTCTTGCATGTAGTAGGAGCTCAACAAGTATTTGATGAGTGGGTAAAATAATCACCTACAGATACTTTTACAAGACTTTGGAAAGCATCCAACTATAGCATTGGAAATGTCCTCCAGTAATGTCAATGAAGTTGAATTTATACCATCAAAGAGAAAGGGAGAGTACTGAAGCAATTATCGAAGAAATTCAAGTCTGAGCAGACCATTTTTATTAAGTGTTCTCTTTCAGGAAAATGAGTCCATCTTTAGCTTTAAGGACACAGAGAGGTTGGAAGCAAACGAATAGAAAAAGAGGGTCCATACAAATGGTAAACAAAAGAAAATGAGGGTAGCTAAATTTCTAACAGACAAAATAGACTTTAAGTTAAAAATTGTCACAAGAGGCAAAGAATGTCATTATATAATTATAGAAGGGTCAATTCATCAAGAGGAGATAGTTGTAAACATATATACACCCAACATTGGAGCACCTAAACATATACAGCAAATATTAACAGAATTGAAGTAAGACATAGATAGCAATACAATAATAGTAAGGAATTCAAAAGCCCACTTTCAACAATAGATATATTATCCAGATAGTAAATCCATAAAGCAATAGCAGACTTGAACAATACTATAAGTAAAATGGACCTAACAAGCATATACAAAACATTCCATCCAACAGCAGGAGTATGCACATTCTTCTCAAGCACACACAGATCATTCTCCAAGATAGATCAAATGAAGGCCACAAAACAAGCCTTAAGAAATTTAAGAAGACTGAAATCACATCAAGTATCTTTTCTAACCACATGAAAATAGAAATCAATAACAGTAGGAAAATTAGAAAATTTACAAATATGTAGAAATTAAACAACACACTCCTGAACAACCAATGGGTCAAAGAAGTAATCAAAAGGGAAATCAAAAAATCTCTTCAGGTAAATGAAAATAGAAACACATATACCAAAGCTGATGAAATGCATGAAAAGCAGTTCTAAGAGGTATGTTTATAGCAATAAATACCTACATTAAGAAAAAAGAAAGACTTAAAATAAACAACCTAACTTTAAACCTCAAGGAACTAGAAAAAGAAGAACAAACTAAGCTCAAAGTTAGCAGATGGAAGAAAATAATAAAGATTAGGACAAAAATAAATGAAATATAAACTAGAAAAAAACAATTAACAAAGACTTGGTTTTTTGAAAACATAAAAAATAGACTAACTCTTAGTTAGACTACCTAAGGAAAAAAAATACTCAAATAAATAAAATTATAAATGAAAGAAGAGACATTACAACTGATAACAGAAATACAAAGGATCATAAGAGACTCCTATGAAAAATTATATGTCAACAAATTAGATAACCTAGAAGAAATGGCTAAATTCCTAGACACATACAACCTACCAAGACTGAATCATAACAAAGTAGAAAATATGAACAGACCAATAATGAATAAGGAGACTGAGAGTGAATCAATAACCTTCTAACAAAGAAAAGCCAAGTACCAGATGGATTTACTGCTGAGTTCTACCAAACATTAAAGAAGAATTAATATGAATCCACCTCAAACTTTCCCAAAAAATTGAAGAGGAGAGAACACTTCTGAACTCATTTTACAATGTAGGCCAACGTTACCCTGATACCAAAGCCAGATAAGGACACCACAAGAAAAGAAAATTAGAGATCAATATTCCTGATGAACATAGATGCAAAAATCCTACAAAACACTAAAAAACTGAATTCAATAGCACATCGAAAGGACCATATACCATGATCAAGTGAGATTTATCCCTGGGATGCAAGGATGACTCAACACACACAAATCAATAAATGTGATACACCATATAAATAGAATAAAATATAAAAATCATATGATCATCTCCATAGATGTACAAAAAGCACTTGAAAAACTCAGCATCCTTTCATGAAAATAATTCTCAGCATCTTAGGTATAAAAGGAATGTACCTCAACATAATAAAGGCCATATATGACAAGTCCAAAGCTCACATCATAATCAGTGGGGAAAAACAGAAATCTTTTCCTCTAAGATCTAGTACAAAGCAAGGATGCCCATTCTTGCTAATTTTATTCAAAACAGTACTGGAAATACTGGCAAGAGCAATCAGACAAGAAAAAGAAATAAAAGGCATCCAAATAAGAAAGGAAGAAGTAAAATTATCTCTGTTCACAGATGGCACGGTCCTATAAATAGAAAACTCTAGACTCCACCAAAATTCTGGGAGAACTAATAAATGAATACAGTAAAGTTGCGGGATACAAAATCAATACACAAAAATCTATTGCATTTCTATACACTAACAATGAGCTATCTGAAAAAAAATAAGAAAATAATCCTATTTACAATAGCATCAAAAAAATAAAATAAAATACTTAGGAAGAAATTTAACCAGAGAGGTGAAAGATCTGTACACTGGTAACTATAAAACATTAGTGAAAGAAATTGAAGACACAAATAAATGGAAATCCATCCTGTGTTCATGGATCAGAAGAATTAATATTGTTAAAATGTCCATATTACACAAAACAATCTACAGATTCAATGCAGTCCCTATAAAAAACCAATGGCATTTTTCTCAGCAATAGAAAAAAACAATCCTAAAACTTATATGGAACCACAAAAGACCTTAAACAGCCAAAGCAATTTTGAGCAAGAACAAAGCTAGAAGTATCACACTTTCTGATTTCAAATTATATTACAAAGCTATTGTAATAAAAACAGTGTAGTACTGGCATAAAAACAGACACATAGATTAATGAAATGGAATAGACAGCCCAGGAATAAACTCACAAATATATGGTCAAAAAATCTTCAATAAAAATTCCAAGAAGACAGAATGGTAAAAGGAAAGTCTCTTCAATAAATGGTGCTGGGAAAACTAAACACTCACATGCCAAAGAATGAAATTGGACACTTATCTTACACGATACACAAAAATCAACTCAAAATGGATCAAAGACTTAAAAGTAAGATCTGAAACCTTAAAATTCCTGGAAGAAAACATAAGAAAAAAATCTCTTTGATGTTGACCTTGGCATGATTTTTTTGGATATGACACATAAAGCACAGGCAACAATAAAGACAAAAATAAAGAAGTGAGATTACATCAAACTAATCCAAACTAAAAAACTTTCTGCACAGCAAAGGACAGAATCAACAAAATGAAAAGGCAACCTACAGAATGGGAGAAAATATTTGCCAATCATGTATCTCATACGAGGTTAATATCTAAAATATATAAGGAACTCAATATATGTACAACTCAACAGCAGAAAAGCAAACAACTTGATTAGAAAATAGGTGAAGGACCTGAATAGACATTTCTCCAAAGTTGTTGTTAGTGACAGTGAGTCAATTCTGACTCCTAGTGATCCTGTGTACAGGAGAGCAGAATACTGCTCAGTCTTTTCGTGCCATCTTCTCAACTTCCAGTGCTGTATCAGACAATGCTCTGCTGCTATTTATAGGATTTTCATGGCCAATTTTTTGGAAGTGGGTGGCCAGTTCCTTCTTTGTGGTCTGTCTTAGTTTGGAAGCTCTGCTGAAACCTGTCCGCCATGAGTGACCCTGCTGGTATTTGAAATACTAGTGTTATAGCTTTCAGCATCACAGCAACAAGCAGCTGCCACAGTATGACAACCAACAGATGGGTGGTGTGGTTCCCTGACCGGGAAATGAACCCAGGCTGCCACAACGAGAGTGCTGAATTTTAACCACTAGACCACCAGGGCTGGTCATTTCTCCAAAAAAGACACACAAATGGCCAACAGGTATATGAAAATGTGCTCAACATCACTAGTCATCAGGGAAATGCAAATCAAAACCACAATGAGATATCACCTCACACCTACTAGGGTGGCTATTATCAAAAAACCCCAAAGATAAATATTGGCAAGGATGTGGAGAAAAGGGAGCCCTGATACACTGCTGGTGGAAATGGAAATTGGTACAGCCACTATGGAAAACAGTATGAAGGCTCTCCAAAAAAGTAAAAATAAAACTACTATATGATCTAGCAATGCCACTTCCAGGTATTTATCCAAAAGAATTGAAATCAGGATCACAAAAGATACCTGCATTCTCACATTCACTGCAGCATATATTTTGCATATTGCATCACAATAGCCAAGATATGGAAGCCAGCTAAATGTCCATCAATGGATGAATGGATAAAGAAAATGTGGTATACATAATGGAATATTACTCAGCTTTTAAAAAGAAGGAAATCTTGCCATTTGCGATAACCTGGATGGACCTGGTGAACATTATGCTGAGTGAAATAAGCCAGACACAGAAAGACAAATACAGGACAATCTCACTTACATGTATAATTTAAAATAGTCAAAATCATAGGAGAGTAGAATGCTGGTTTCCAGGGGCTGGTGGGAAGGCGGAAATGGAAGGTGATGGTCAAAGGACACAAAGTTTCAGTTATGAGTAAATAATTTCTGGAGATCTACTATGCAGCATAGGTCCTATAGCTAACAATACTGTACTGTACACTTAAAATTCACTAAGAGGATAGATTTTATGTTAAATGTTCTTACCACACACACAAAAATAATAATAAAAGGGGCAGGAACAAACTTTGAGAAGTGATAGATATGTCTATGGCCTTGATCGGGTGATAGTTTCAAATGTGTATACTTAGCCCCAAACTCAAGTTGTATACATTAAAAATGTACAGCTTTTACATGCCAATCATTACTCAACAAAGTAATTTTTTTAAAGTAGTCTTTCTTTTCCTTTCACATTAATATTAGAGGGTCATAGCTTTCTTGGGCACATGTTCCAATGTCTCATGCTGTTGTAATTATAGAGTTAGTTCTAATATCTAAACTAAAGCTTTCCTTGTGTATATTCTTTTTGTTAAGAATACTTCTGTTTCTGTTCGTATTATTATAGTAATTCTTAGCTATCATAATAATATTAACAGACAGGCTATGAATTATCCCCCAAAATATTGTATACATGTATAATATGTAAAATGTTATATTTAACATCTTGTGCCTATAAAGTGAAAATTTTGCTATATACAAGAGGCCTTGATATTAAGTAAATACCTGATAGATGTGGATAAACATAAGCAATAAGGCAGGATCTGTTAAAATCACTGTCAGATGATGATGCCAGCTAAGATTTATCAAGTGCTTACGACACAACGGGCACTGCTTCACCAGCTTTCCATGCACTGATTCAGTAGACGTGGAAGACACCTTCTAGAGCAGGCACCATTATTTTACAGATGAAGACACTGAAGCAGAGAGATCTAAGTAATGTCTCCAAAATGACACTGCCCATAAGTGGTAAAATCAGGATTCAACCCCAGGCAGTTTGCTTCCAGATCCATGCTCTTAACCAAAAAGAAATATTGCAAACTCAGAAGCATTAGCTGAGATTTCTTGTCCAGGTAGATGTGTTCTAACGCAATTGACACCTGATTCCTTTCAGTGAGCATCCTCCACAAACATGAGACTATGATCTACCAATGTCATTCAGCTCTGATTCATTGTATAGTGATTATCTATGATACTGGTCTTGGTCGGCCAAGGGTCTTGACATGCAGCATGATGTGACTTCAAAATTGAGCACACTAGATGGTCTGGAGACAATCTTTCATCACATAAAAAAAAACTGCTTTAGAATATAAGAGACCCAAAGAAAGAATGGAGCCCTCCAACAAGACTATTTTAATTTTATTCCATTTTCCCCCTCTATTTGCTGCACAAATTAATCTTCTGCCAACACTGGTGGATCTTTTATTCCATTGCCTCTGCACACATTGATCCACAGCAACTCCCTCCTGGAAATTCACATGTATCTTGATTCCCTCTTTGAAAAACCTAATTGAAATCCATTTCTTTTAGGATGTCATTGTCTGACAATGATTAGAGGAATGTAGTGGTTAAGTTTATAAGTGTAGCATGAAATATAAAAATCAATCCTTTATTTGTCCTGGGAAGAATCATCCATCTTCCTCTATTATTTAGCCCATTCTTCTTAGTCTCATAATGTATATGCAGCATCTCCTCTTGAA